>NC_142032.1:7216136-7526590 GCF_982192425.1 Myodes glareolus | reverse complement strand
TAGTCATAATAGGTATGTTTTCAAGGTCAGATATATTTTAAATATAAAGGTCATCTTCAAACTCTTCAGAGATTACAGAATATAGTATTTAAGATATTTTAACAACATAATGTTCTTTTTGCATGACATTGAGACATGTCTGTTCCTGACAGCACCAATATTTGAGAGAAGATAATATGCATCAAAGAAACTCCATATGGAGTTTACTTTCTTTGTGACAAAAATAAACCACCGGGCAATAAAATGCCCTTGCTTTGAGTGCTGACAATATTCTGTCCAAATTGGAAAAGCAGGACACAAAAGAGGTAAATGATGAACTTGATCAAGACAAGGTAGGACAGCCCTTCAGAATATCCTGCCTTACAGAAAAGTCTGTCAGATATCTATGCCTGTAGACTAAAGATGGATGCTTTAACATTATAAAGGAAGCTTGGGTGATTGTTCAGGCAGCCAGCTGTTTTTATCATTTCTCATATTTTTTGAAAGTTGCTTGCTGTTTACTCAGTTAATATTATTTCATTCTTGGGTCTCTGAGGGAGTTGAAGTTATAGCTTTCCTTGTTTACAAGACACAGAAAAGAAACTCACTAAAGAGGTGTAAAGTGTATAAGGTTGAGAGACATCAAAAATAGTTTTGGATAGTAATTCAAATTAGGATAGAAAGTGAATTAGGTACAAGACTTTAGACTCACCAAGATAGGATAGATAATGGAGTATTTTCTCTGAATTTGTCAAATGCAAATGAACTAGACATTCTTGATGTATTTATTTCCTGTATATATTGCACATAGTTATTATATTTATTATATATAGTTTTTCTTATATTAGTTATAGCCTTACTTTTTATTTTAGACAAAAAGGGGAAAAGTGGTGGCATTTTGTTTGTGCTATAGCAAATAAAGCTTGCCTGAAGATCAGAGTGTGGAGCAAGCTATTTGTTAGCCATAAAGGCCAGGTAGTGGTAGCTCACACCTTTAATCCCAGTACTTGGGAAACAGACAAATCTCTTTGAGTTCAAGGCCAGCTGGGGCTATACTAGTTTGATACAGTCTCAAATGAAAACAGAACCAAGTAGTGGTGGCTTACACCTTAAATCCCAGATCTTGGATGTCACACACCTTTAATCCCAGCACTAAGCAGGTGGAGACAGGAAGGGATATGGTTGGAAGAGAGAGAAATACAAGCTGGGAGCAGACAGAAGTCCAGGGCATTCAGTCTGAGGATTTATGGTGACAGGATCTTGCCCATTTTGGTCTGAGGATTCATTAGAGGTAAAAGGTCTCTCTACTGGCTGGCGTTTTTACTTCTCTGATCTTTCAACATTTACCCTGATATTTGACTCCAGGTTTTTGCTACGAAGACCAACTAGAATCCATGCTGCAGACTTGCCCTGAGGTCACCACTCCCTTTATTCCATCTCTTAATCTGTTTATCTCCTTGAAAACAGGATTTAGCCACATTCCATTTTCTAGAGACCCTTTCTTCTCAAACTACAGTCTATATTTTTTCTTGTTCAGCTTGCTCCTTGCGTTTTAGATATTCCTAAGAGTGAGCACTAGTAACGGCACGACAGAGTCAGAGTTTATGTCAGGCTGTTTTGAGATTTCCTGCCAACAGAATTAATCCAAATCTCTTCACTTTAGTTGCAGGCAGACATTTTGGACAAAGGCAAAAATAGCCACATTCTTCACCAAAATACAAAACTGGTTTCAAAGCCACATACTAACATTCTACTCTGAAACATTGAGCCAGGTTCTCACAGTTCAAATTACCTCAGCTCTTCTCTCTTCCATGCTCCTACTAGGATGACCCATTAAGCATCACCTAAAGTGTCCAACTGCTTTTCTAATCTGAAGTTCCAACCCACATTCCTCCAAACAAAAGCATGGTCCAGCCTATCACAGCAATACCCCAGGCCCTGGTCTCAACTTCTATCTTAGTTAGGGTTTCTATTGCTGTGAAGAGACACCATGGCCGTGACAGCTCTTATAAAGGAAACGATTTAATTGGGGCTGGCTTATAGTTTCAGAGGTTCAGTCCATTATTATCATGGTCAGAAGCATGGCAGCGTGCAGGCGGACAAGGTGCTGGGAAGGAGCTGAGCATTCTACATCTTGATTCACAGACAGTGGAAGGAGACTGTGACACACTGGGTGTAGCTTGAACATGTGAGACCTCAAAGCCCTTCCGCACAGTGACACACTTCATCCAACAAGGTCACACCTCTTAATAATGCCACCTCCTATGGTCTAAATGTTCAGACAAGTTTATGGGGGCCATTTCTATTCAAACCACCATTAAAAAGTAGTAAGGGGGATATAGAAAGATGACAGGGTAATTACATAATCTCTGAGGACACATACCCAATGGCCTACTTTATCCAACTATGTCTCACCTCTACGTTTTACCACCAGCTAATAATTCATGTTATGAACACCTCAGAGTCCTCATGGTCCAGTCATCTCTGGAATCTGTCATAAACATATAGAGCTTGGTTTCACTTACCCCTGGGCATCTCTTAGACCAGTCAAGCTGACACCCAAAATCAACCATCACAATGCTTTGAAACACATAACATATTTTCATACGTCTCAAAGTTGTATAAGTGTCTCTCTTTAATACATATGTGTACATGCATACATTGTAGTTTAAATGTGAATATCTTCCATTGGGTCATGCATTTGAGTACTTAGTGCTAATTTGGAAGGTTGTAGAGCATTTAGGAGGCCCTCGCTGAAGGAAGTGGATCACGGGGGAAGGATCTTGAGCTTTTATGTCCTGGCGCTACTCCTGCCTGTTGTGTGCTTCCTATGACACCAGGATGTCAGGAGGTGAGGAGTTCCAGAGCCACCAGCACCATTTCCAAGGAAAGGGAAAAGATATACATGTATTATCTTATGCAAATACATGGGAATTAGAAGCAGGGACTCAAATAGATATTTGTTCCCTCTTAGGAGCATTGCAGTCTGCAGTGGACGAGGCAGCACACATGTCCATTAGCAGATGATGGACAAATGAAATGGGGTATAAGCACACAATGGCATATTATTCATCTGTAAGGAGAAATTAAAAAACACCCTACAGCATGCCTGAACCTCAAAGATATTCTGGCAAATGAAATGAGACCACCACAGAAGAACACATTTATTTATTTCTACTTATATGAGCTAGCGTGACAACATAGAGTTAACCTGTGTTTAACCTGTGTTCTCAGATGACCAAAAAAAATTCAAGCCCTATTCCTTAAATATATATATTTAATTGAGTAGTCTGTCTTATAGAATGAGAAAACGCTTTTATTAGTCTTAGGTAGGTGTCTGATTATCTCTAACGTTACTGACTCTGAGAAGAAAATGCCCACAACCACCTAAATATATACACTTTCATTGTACATTTGTGAAAAGAGAAATTATATAAGTGAATCTAGATTTTTCAAGACCTCTGTGTTAGGACATTGGGTCTTCTCGCTGCCACTTTGGTCAACAGAAGCTGCTGCTGGTTAGTGTTTGCTAAGCCCAGGTGGTCAGGGCAGCACCCAACACAAGGCTAATCCTGGCTGGTCTATGCAGGAGGTGGGTGTAGAGTCATAGGGAACGGGGGTGGAATAGCCTGTCAGCTGTATCAGCTCTACTTTGGCTTCTTGCCACACATGCTTGCTCCTTTTACTTTTTTGAAAAGATTTAATTTTACTTTTGTGTGTGTAAGTGCACATGAACATGAGTGTGTAGGCTTTCACACCTGTGCATACATGGATACTTGACGAATGTGTCTGAACATAGGGACTGTTTACCAGGAGTCCGAGCTTAGTGTGAATTGTCCCAGAGCCTGGAGTGTGATACGCACTCGGTAGACACTGGGTGAATGAACGGATGCACTGCTGTGGATGGATTCGGTTTTTCATTCCTGCCTCCTACCTTCCCTCCAGCTCCCACCCAACAGCCCCATCTCCTGACCTCACACGAGTGACACCAGCAGAGAGGAAGAAGGAGCCTGAGGAGACTCTCTCCTCAATGGCAGCTGCGTGAGGCCTCATCAGATCCATTAAGGAACAGCCTCCCTCCTGTGCCTGCGGAGGCACAGATGATGGCACCCCTGAGCACAGCTCTGGCCTCCTCCTTCCCGCTCAGGCTGAGGTTCCACCTCTGAGGAGCAGAGCAGAGACTGCATGAGGAAGGTGATTAACTGTGATGTGTAAAATGCCACATGCCCAGGAGAGAAGGAAGCCCAGAAACTTCTCTAAAATATTAGGTTCCTCTTCACTCTGTTCACCCTGGTGACAACTAAAGATGCTTTTCTCTATTCCGGACTGTTCTCATCCTACCTTTGAGCAGAGGTCAGGTTTCCTCTTCCAAGAAGCCCACCATGACTGCCCCAGTCATGGATGGCTCTCTCCTCTGGCTGAGTGTTGAATCCAGCCATGATGCTGGGAGCAGCTCCAACTCACTGTTCCTCAACAGATGTTCATGACACATATGTATGCTACACGGTGACATGTCCCTATACATAATGAATATACAGTGATCAGATGAGAGAAACTGGCTGGACCGTCTGTTGTCTTGAATACTTATCAGTCCAAGTGTTGTGTTGGGAACGCTCAAAATCCTCTCCTAGATCTTGTTTGCGACAGTGGCCAGCCATAGCCATCCATGCTTCACAGCGACAACACTTCCTCTTATAGTTAATCTCTAATGGGCGTAATAGCAGGTTTGTTTGTTCCTCTTGGCTTCAGCCAGTTTCTTTCTGCCTGGACATTTGTCCCCAGAGGCTGGGTTTCCTGTTCACTTCTGATTTCATTGCCTTGCCCCCTTCTCAGTGACTGGATTCCTGCCTTGTACCAGGGTCCCAGTCCCGCCTCTTTACGACTTAATTCTGGACTTCCTCGGGCTGAGTCTAAAACCCCAGAGCCTGTTGGGAAATTGCATTCCAGCTTTGGGTGTGTTTCTTCTGGGCTGGTGGCTGCATAGTAACCAAGGTAAAGAGCAGGGACTTAAGACACCAGTTTACTGGAGCTTCGGATTCTACTTCCCGCTGGATTTTGGTGTGTGTGTGTGTGTGTGTGTGTGTGTGCGCGCGCGCGCGCGGTTTCAGGGAGTCACCTGGCCTTGATCTTCAGTTTCTTCATTTTTGTGGAGACAATAAAAGTGACGAATACTTTCACAATTTCGTCAGTATCATATAATATATAGCGTAATATCATGGGTGCAGTGGAGGCTGAGATGATGAAAGCGCAGAGCACATTTGCAAATTGTGTTGTTTCTTGAGAATTCAGTGAATAATAGACTCTGAAATCAGCCTTTATTAATAGTAAGTGATCAGTGGTCAATTTTTTAAAGTTTGTTTTTGAATTAGGATTTCCCTGTATCATAGTCCCCTGTATAATAGTCCCCTGTACCATAGTCTGGCTGGAATTTGCTATGTAGACTCTTGACCTCTTTTTTAAAAATAAAAATATGCAGCTATTTTTGTGTGTTCTCTCTCTCTCTCTCTCTCTCTCTCTCTCTCTCTCTCTCTCTCTCTCTTTCTCTCTGTCTGTCTGTCTGTGTGTGTGTGTATGTATGTGTGTATATGTCTGTGTCTGTGTCTCTGTGTGTGGATCTCTTTGCCTTTGTGTATATTCTAGCACCCATGAAAACAAGGAGCAGGCTTGGGATTCCACAAATCTAGAGTTACAGGTGGTTGTGAGTTACTGGTCATCAGTGCTGGGAACCAACACAGGTCCTTTGGAATAGAAGCCAATGCTTCTGCTACTGAGCCATCTCTCTATCTCATGCCTTGAATTAATTGCTTTGCCTTAGACTCTCAAGTCCTGAGATAGTAGACATGTACCACCATGCCAACTTTATCACCATCTTCCAACTTTATCCCTACTCCTCATTTTTGAGATACAGCCTTGTCTGGCCTGGTATTCACTGTGTAGCCCAGATTAGTCTCAGAGTCATAACAATCCTCCTGTTCCAGCCACCCAAAGAGCTGTCATTATGACATGCACAACCCTGCTCAGTTTACCATTCTTCTTCCTACAGTGGCAACGCATATCTCCACAGCTTTTTGGAGAAGGGGCCTGTCTGTCTTGGGTACAAACTTTCCTCGAGGCTCATGAGTGTTGGTGGCTCAGCCAGCAGCTGTCTGAGAAGTAAGTACTGACACAGAAACCATCAACAAGGCTTCAACTCAGCAGCTTTGCCAATCCAACCTTGATATCTTTCCCTTCAACCGTGAACGACTTCTATGTTACTTCCCATCTGTGCACATCTGGAGTATCTGTGTCTATTCAGGTTCACAGGAGCCTGATGACCCCCAGGGAGAGCTAGTCCTTATTCCCTGCCAATCAAAAGGCCCTCAGTGCAGCTGTGTGGTAGCTGCCAGAGTTAGGCTTATCCAACATCACCTTAATTGGGCATCTCATTACCCCATTTGCAGGGCTGAGAATGGCCTCATTCATTGCCAAGGTGAACTTATCCACAGACATGTCAGAGATAGCTAATCAGGGTGTGGAGAGAGAGAGAGAGAGAGAGAGAGAGAGAGAGAGAGAGAGAGAGAGACAAAGGACCATAGCCCAGGTCTTGAGCCTTGCAAATGACTCTCAGGAAACCCATGATTGCATTTGGAGAGTAATTCCTTCCTGTGAGGGAAAAGTCCTCGTTAGAGTCATTTCCTCTGCAGCGAGGCTGGTTTATCCCTGCTACCACTCCATCACCCATCTCCACATTCCAGCCAAAGTCCTGGGACAAGCCATTTTATGTGCAGGGCTGCCATCTTCCCTCGGGAATTGGGAAGCCCGGTGACTCAGGTGATTGTTGGTACGACATCATATCTGACAAGATGGAGAAAGGAAAGGCTTCTCTGGCTCAAATTTGCCAAATGCTTTCAAAATGCTGCCTATTAATTAATTGGCTCACCATTTTTTTATTTCTGGGTAAAGTCTGAAATTTAATTGACAATAATGTATCAGCATTAATTAACTTTTTAAGTAGGGTCAGGCTATACATCCCAGACAGACCTGGACATTACAGTTCAGGCTGTCCTTGTAATCTCAGTCCTTCTGCCTCAGCTTCCTGAGTTCTGGGCTCTAGGGATGCACCACCCATGCCAGGCTATATTTGCTTTTCTTGAGTTGTTTGTAAATATAACACAGTTATCCTATTCTTCACATGAAAACACACACACACACACACACACACACACACACACACACACATATATATATATATTTTTTTTCTGGAAGGCAAAGGCATTATCTTGTTGTGTGAGTATGTGATGCATGGGCATGCATATTTATGCATGTGTGTAACTTCATGCATGTATGGGGTTCAGAGCAGGACCTCAGGCACCCTCTTGTATTGTTCTTATTCCCCCGAGAAAGGTTTTTTCAGTGAACCTGAAGATGGCTATTTTTTGCTAGGCTGACTGCTGGCCCATGAGCTCCCTGGTTCTACCTGTCTCTAGCTCACGCCACTGGGGATTTGAACTCAGGTTTGAATGCTTGTGTAGTAAGAGTTCGTACTCACAGATTCATCTTCCCAGAAATTATCTTATGTAACCAAAGTGAACTTTTGAAGATCAGGAATTTAGCACTGCTATAATATTGTTTTCTCTCATCTTTGCTCAAAATTAAGTAATTTCCCATAATTCCTTTTATTTTACGCTTTTGTACTTTTCCCTAGTGCGGAGCCAGTGCAGGGCCATGCCTTTCGCTTTTTATTTTCTTTAATCTTTTCCATGAAAATTCCCTCAGCCTTTGCTTTGCTCAGCCTTGTCATTTCAAAGGCTCAGCTGTTTTGGAGAATGTTTCCTCATCCAATTTGTCTCTGGTTTCCCTGTGATTTAGTTTAATCTGTGCCTTTTTGGTAGAAACACCAAAGGCACATGCTGGTCCCAGAGCCTCCCACCTAGACACAATACTGGTGGTGCTGGCTTGACCGCTCCATCATGATGATGTCTCCAAGCCCCTCCTCATGTCATTAATTGTGAGGACATAAGAGGCAGGTCCTGGAGACGACAAAATATCCTGTTTATTTTTATCCAAATTTCATTTACCAGTTTTAGCATCCATCGTGATGGATTTAACGTTGCTGTCTTTATGTGGCCTTAACTTATTATTTCATTATCTCTTAGCTAGTTTTCTATAGTAAATAATATTTTATTCTCACTCATTCAATTTGTTTATATCAGTACAGATTTTTGAATTAATATTTATTATGTGTGTGTGTATGTGTGTGTGTGTGTGTGTGTGTGTGTGAGAGAGAGAGAGAGAGAGAGAGAGAGAGAAAGAGAGAGAGAGAGAGAAAGGAGAGAGAGAACATACCGTTGACCGTTGTGTATGGACACCTGGGAGGACATCTAGGAGTTGTTCTGACTTCTTTTCACCTTGGGTTCTCAGATCCAACTTAGGCTTGCATGGTGTTGTGTGACATTATTCCTGGGGAGTCATGGGCAAATGTGTCCTCACCCTAGGCAGTAAACTGACAACAGACCAAAGTACATATAGCAGAAAGGTCCAACTTGCTAAACCAATGAAGTTTATTGGGGTTAGTTACAGGAATATGGGTGAGGGGTTACTACTTGCAGGAGCAGAAATGACTCAGAAGCAGCTGAATCACAAAGCCCACCCCAGTTTAGGTGAGATGCGAACTCAGAAGCTAGCAATCTGGAGCATACTGTGCAGGCTGCAGGAGACTCCGTGAGGTCAGAAAGTGTCCTTTCCAGGTGGCTCTGCTGACCTGAAACTCTTCCAGGCAGCTTATGTCGTCTTTGGTTCATCTCTACAGTTCAGCTGGTGTTGGCCTCTTCCAGGCCACTGGGCTGGCCTCTGTTTCTTTCAGATGTTTGGGCTTGTCTGAGAGTAGCTCTCAGCAATCTTCATTGGCTCTAAAAGCTGGGGAGTGGGTGGGACTGTTGAGTCTGGTCAATTTCTGAGATTTTCTGAATTGTTTTGAGTTCTTTGCATCTTAAAGAACTTACCTCCTAGGATGGAATGTTTGGATCTGGAGGAAACTCCTTCTCAGCACACAGCAAATACTTTTACCCACTGAGCCATCTTGCCCAACCTATTTTATTTTAGTTTTTATTTTTGATGATCAAGTCTGCCTAAATTTAGCCAGTGGGAGTAGCATAGAGCCAGGTTCTGTACCTTTCAATGTCCCATGTTAGTCTCTAAACATTTCCTTGGTTTGCTTTAACAGGGTGGTTTTTAGCCCCTTTTCCAGATATGGGGTCAGCATTTGTAAGGGGTTTTTGCTGTTTGTGATGCAGGATAGTGTCGAGAAGCCAAGTTCCACTTGCTGAATGTGCTGATTGTTCCCAACCAAGACACTCTTGACTGTTCCCACTTCTTACAATGGGTTGTCCACATGCCCTTCTCAAGGTATTGATTTAATTGCTCAAGTTTAGAATACACAGAATATGGCTTTGGGATTGTTCACCCATGTCACTGTGAAGAGAAACCACTGACTAAAGCTCAGTGTTTGTCTATATTCCCCGTTCACAAGGTAAGCGCTCCTTAGAATGACATGTGAAAGTTCTGAGTGTACATTTCAATTAGCTGTGGTGGATGCCGGAAGTGGTTAATCCATGTCCTTCTCAAGACAGAACTCTGTATCCTTCAGAAAACTTTCTTCTTTCTGTTCCCAGGCAGCCACCCTACAAGAGCTGAGCACTGATTCACATTCCAATGCTTGAGAGCTTAGTGTAAATGTAATCATACCACTGTCCTTTGTGTTCGGATTCTTTTGCTTAGAGTGTCTGTAAAAGCCATGTATGCTAATGTATAATAGCTTATGCTTTTACTGAGAACAGATGATCAATAATTCACCCCTTGCTTTTCCATTCTTCTGGTAGGTGTTCATTACATTTCTCCACTGTTTTGGCTATTATGAACAAAACACCTGTTAGCTTTCCATACATGCCTGTCCATGGCCTGTTTTTCATTTCTTTTGTGTAAATACCTAGAGGTGAAATTTCTGGGTCAACAGGGTAGGTAAATGTTTAACCTTGTCTTTATTAGTTAAGAGACTGATAAACTCAAAGACCTTTCCTTCTTCCACAAGGTTTTATAGCCACTTGTGTGGAATTTAAACAAGGTCCTCACGTTGAACTTGGTTTTGTGTCTATGCTGGTCTGGTCTTTCTTCCTCTCTAAAAGGTTTTAAAGTTTAGTTTATAATAATGGTATTTATTTTACAGATTCAGAACACACCACAGTGATCTGATACCTGTGTACAGTGTGAGGTAAATTAAGGCCACACTAATTAACTTGTCCATCTCTTTAATTACTTGACATTTTTGTGATGATGTCATGGAAATTGCCCTTTTTGTTATTTTGAATATACCGTCCATTGTCCACTGACTGCTGACATCCTAGTACTTAGGGGCTCTCACAACTTGCTCCTCCTGTCTAGATGAAGCTTTGCCCCTTAACCAGTAACTGTTCTTTCTCTCATTCCCTTCCCAACCCAGCCGTGGTGACCATTAGTCTTCTCGTTTCCTCCCGAGTGTGCACTCAGTGTTTCTTTTCTTAGATTCCAAACGCAATAGAGATCATGACGTATTCATCTTTCTGTGCTGGCATTATCTCACTTAGCAGAAAGTCTCTCGGGGTCATCCAGGTTTCCCCAGGAGCAGAGAGTCTTCTCTTTTAAGCTGTTTATGCTCCATTGTATACACACCGAATTATAGGTTCGTGGCAAAATACTTAGTGTCACTGACGGTTAGGGAGACACAAGAGTAAACCACAGTGAGATACCACTTCATACTGGCAGTATAATTTTTTTTAATGAAAAAGATGAAAGATAACAAGTATTGGCAAAGGGACAGAGAAAAGGGCACCCATTGTGTGTTACTGGTGCGGATGTAAGTTAACTGTCCTGGAAAATAAGACCGACCACATCCATCCCCCCTTTTCATTTCGTTTCATTTTGTTTGTTTAAAATGCAAGTCGTTTGGCCTATAGAGGACTCCACATTCCAAATGTGCTGGCTTTAGTGACCTTTATAGCCACTGAGTTTGATACCCAGTTCTCTGTCTCTCCCATGGTAGGGGCATTGAGATGCGCTGGGGTCTCTTCAGATACTCTTTGAGGGCCACAGTAAAGCAAGTTACCATTCACTCGGAGTCTTTGGGTTTCTATTGCTGCGATGAAATACCATGACCCAGAGCAACTTGTGGATGAAAAGTTTATTTGGCTTCCACCCCCACATTGTAGTTTATTACCAAAGGAATTCAGGACAGGGCCTGAAACAGGGCAGGAACCTGGGGACAAGAGTTGATACAGAGGTCATGGGTGCTTCTTAGTGGTTTGCTCCCTATGGCTTCCTCAACCACCTTTCTTAAAGAATACAGGACCAACAGCTCAAGGCTGGCCCCACCCAAAATGTGGTGGGCTCTCACCTATCAATCACTAAGAAAATACCCTACAGACTTGCCTACAGACCTATCTTATGGATGCATTTTCTCAGCCGAGGATCCCTCCTCTTTGATGACTCTAGTCTGGGTTGAGGTAAAACTGGTCTGTTCCTCACATTATTGACCAGCTCATTGCTGTCACTGTGGAGCTGTGGCTCCAGGAAGAACTTCATTCAGTGAAACAGGATCAAAACTGGCAAGGCAAGATGAATACTTGGCTTTAGCCTGGTGTTAACCTTTACAGGAATAAGTTGGTGCCTTAGCAACCTCCAGTGGCAATAAATGACAATCCTTTATATATATTCTGATTAACTCATGTTCTTTTATAAGTCCCACACCACCTAAGATCAGGAAAACATTCCAAGAAAAGCATTATTAGGTGACCTAGTTATGGGAACGTCAGACCACGTAGTCAACCACTCCACATATCCTCTCAATGTAATCAGGAGGTGATAAACACAGGGCAATAGAACACAACACACTCTTTATAATGAACAAAGAGGGTGTGTACTCAGAGACAGCAATCAGAGGTACGCACAGCGTAGTGGGGACACAAGCCAGCAACTTCGTTGTTGGTTACAAAGTCTTTTGTGCTATTTGGACACCCGTGTTGCTATACTTTTATACAGCCTGCGCTGCAGTTGGTTGCTTACACACTTGTTTCCACACACACCCAAGGAGCGTTGCTACATTGTGACACTCCAATGGCAGCAAGGACGACAGCAGGAGGATAGGACTTCTTCAGCTCCATTGCAACCTTCTGGGTGGCCTTGTACAGATTGCCTGCTGTTGACTGAAACGCCCTTAATGGTACGTGACTGTTTTATGCTTTCATTCGTTCTACTTTTCTCTTACATTACACCATCCTAGGACAGTGTGTGCCGTGGACTTGGATCCCTTGACTTTTTAGCATGGCTCCATTTGCCGTTAACAACTTCCTTTCCTTCTTGGCACAGGCAGCTCAGGCCCAGAGTTTTTCCGGGGGAGGTGATATTCAGAAAGGGCTTTCTGGAATATGGGTTCATCGCTTGGGGCTGTCATTGTTTTTAGGTCTTTTTAGTGGTTTTAAATAGGAGGAGATATGCATATATGTTTGGAAATACTAAAACTAGGAGAACATGCTGATGTTTAGCTTCACAAGGCCTTTATGTCTTTGGTATGGACCTCCTACATACACACTGATGGCTGGCTTTAATTCTCCACTTGACACAATCTAGAATCACTGGGAAGAGAATTTTAATGAGTACTCGTCTACACTGGGTGTGTAGACATGTGGGCACATATGTGGGGGCTTGCCTTAAGTAATTGATGTAGGAAGACCCAGGCAACTCTAGGCCCTGGCACTCCCTAGGTAGGTTGCACCGAGCTGTCTGAGAGTGGAAACAGTGTGCTGCATGCAAGAAAGCGAGCGAGCATACCGGCATTCATTTCTCTGCTCCTGACTGCACTGATGCTTGCAGTTCCTGACTTGCTTTCCCCACAATGATAAGCTGCAATATGAAATTTTAAGATAAAACTAGTGCCTTTCTTTTTCCCTTTGGTCAGGGTATTTTTGTCACTGCAGCAGAAATGAAACCAGCACACATGTATGAAGCCAGTGACCTCAAGTCAATCACTTGCTGTAGGATATATACAGTAATTGAAAGGCAGTAGTCATGTTGCTATGGTTCATTTCTCATGGTCCATGTTGTGCTGATGATGCTCTTGCCATGACTGGGTTGGTCTGACCACTAAACAAGGTCCAAGGCAGCTCATCCACATGTCTTGTGCCTCCCAGGCATGGCTGACGGAATGTCTGTGGTCTTTGTTGACTCTAAGCAACCTGGAGTGTTTCTATGCGGGAGTTTCCAGAGAAGACTTGGAGGACTTTGTGCACAGTGGCTCAAGTTTCTAATGAAGTTTGGTGAAAGGTACCAGTCTTTTTAAGGATTAGGCTCCTGCTGGCCTCATGTCATTTTTAAATCAGATTATTTTAGTCAAACAGGCCAACATCAGAGTGCAGGAAAAAGGTTCCAATTAGTTATTGTTATTATTATTATTGTTATTGTGTGTGAATGTGTGGGGTGTGTGTGTGTGTGTGTGTGTGTGTGTGTGTGTGTGTGTGCATGCCTGTGTGGAGGTCTGATGGCAACTTGCAGTGTTCTGTTCTCTCTTTCCACCATGTGGGCCCTAGAAATAAAACTGAGGTCTCCAGACTTGCAGAGAAGTTAGCTTTACACGTTGAGCCTTCTCCCTGGCCCTAGAAGTGGTATCATCCTGATTATAGTAAGTTAGATATCTTGACTTTGTGTTAATGAATTATGTAGTGTGCACATTTTGTTTTTTACTTATTCCTTCTTTCCTTCCTTCTTTCCTTCCTTCCTTCCTTCCTTCCTTCCTTCCTTCCTTCCTTCCTTCCTTTTTTCCTTCCTTCCTTCCTTTTTTCCTTTCTTTCTGGTTTGGTTTTACATGGCAGGGTTTTTCTGTGTAGTCTTAGCTGTCCTGGAACTCACTCCGTGGACCAGACGGTTCTCAAACTTAGAGATCTACATGCCTCTGCCTTCCGAGTGCTGGGATTAAAGTTGTACGCTGCCACTACCATTTTTTTACTTGCTTTATTTAGCATGATATCTCTCAGATGTATCTATGTTGGTTATATATTGCATATTGGTTTTTATTACTATTGGTTATTTTATTATGAATACTTCTACCATGACATCAGTCCTGTTGGTAGACATATTACTATAGCATGCACTGACATATTAATTCTGTAGATGTTTTTTTTCCATTCTGGGTGCTTCTTTTGAATAATGTCAGTATGAATGTTTGGTTCACATAATTTTGGGACTTACCCATTTCTCATGAGGATGCATTTAAATTCTGGCTATGGGACAGGCACATGCTCAGCTGTGCTTGACATTGCCCCCAACACTTTTTCAACATGGTTGTGCCAATTTGCATTTCACCTACATCCCAAGTTCTTATTGATCCATCTTCCACCAACACTCAAGGCTGGTCTTTTAAAATAGAAGCATTTTTGATGTCAGCAGTGGTCTGTGCTGTCACCTGACACCATGTTCATGTCCATGGGCCAGGCTGCCACAGGGATAGGGCATATTGATATAAGTGGCTTGCTCTGCCTCTTGAGTCCATGGTGATGTCTGGGTCCATGCTGCCACCGAGGGCCACGTCAGGATCTGTGGTCTTACTGCAGTCTGGCTATGTGCTGATGTCTGTGGCCTGTGTTGCCACCGAAGGCTAGGTGGATGTCCGCGCTCTGTGCTTTAGACTGAATCCATGTTGATGTCTGTGGGCTGTGCTGCCGTTGAGTGCCATGTCAACGTGTGTGACCTGAACTTTCATCTGAAACCACGTTGATGTCCGTGGCCTGTGCAGAGGCAGAGGGCCATGTGGATGTCTGTGGTCTGTACTCTTGCCAGAAACCATGTACAAAGGGCAAGGAAGCTTCTTTTGCCATGGTATTGATGACTGCAGACTCATGGTTGAGTCGGAGGAACATAAAAGGCTTCTGTGACAACCCCACCTAAAAAAGAAGCAGTAAACTAGAAAGAAAGCCATCAAAGAGAACTCTTAAATGCTATGATAAGGGTGCTGAAGTGTAGCTCTCTGTGACTGGTGGCTTCTGGCAGAGGTGCAGGTAGGGAAGGACTCAGTTTTCCTTAAGGGACCGAGCACTGGGAGTTTGACCATGCTCCAGTAAGTATATGGGCAACACAAATTGGACTTGCTTCTTTATTTTTTGCTAGTTTGTTTTGTTTTTCATTCGTTTCCTTTTTCTTTTTATGGGGGAGGGAGGTCACAAGAGTGGGGGGCTCACCTGGGAGGACTGGAAAGTGAATAGTTTGGGGGTGGATGATGTGAAATTTCCAAATAATCAATATAACCAATAAAGATATTATGAAAATCACTAGCATTTTAGTGTGGATTCAGCCATGTCTCCTTGGGATGTCTATCTGCATTTCCCTCTAAACCATTCTGAGCCCTGCCATAACCAGCTTACTTTCTTCTTCAGTGAAATGTCTGTTTATGCCTCCTTCTTATATCTTAGGAGATCTCTCTCTGAGATGTTTGGTACACTGGTTCTCTCAGCTGTCATTGACTTTTAGCATTTTTTTTTCTCTCTGAAAAGTGTTTTTAAAATGTCCTCACTAATATATATTATCTCATTGGCTTTAGCTTTTAAGTCATGGCCAGGACAGATGTCTTCCGTTAATTTTTGGAAAAAAGCATCTAGTCCTTTTGGTATTTATCATAATGTATGACATATGAGGAATAATCTATTTTGGGTTTTTCCCATATGGTTGTGCAGTATTCCCAACACCATTTATTAAAGCTCTCTTTTCTCCTTCCTTTAGCGACTTACTGCTCCAGCAGACACTATGTTGCCATGTCTGCATAGATCTAGTGTGACCTCTCTGCTTTGCTTCAGTGGTCCATTCACTGAGGATGTACTTTGGCAGCTTTGTCTTGGGGGTTTTAATTTGCTTTACTATGGAGCAGGACTAGCTTCATATCCCCAGCATGGTTTCTGGTTTTATCATTTCCTGATTTTTAATATTTCCATATGAACCTTGTTAACTTGTTTTCTCCCACAAAAAATAAATAAAACCTGATGGAACCTTATTGCATCTCCACAGTGTACACATGGAAGAATATGGCTTTCTTCCTTCTAAAGGATGTGGGTCCTCACTGGTTCAGAAGATGCTGTTTTCGGGCGTGTGGTGCAGTTTCTCACACAGGCCGTGCACTTTTCTGCCTACAGTGCCCAGGTATTTGGTCTCATTTGTTCTTTGTGAATGGGTTTTTTTTTCTTTCCTTTATTTGTGATCTTCTAATTTGCTACTTCCTTTACATGCATGTCAAACAGCCCTGTGAGAAGACAGAAATAGCACCGGTTATTTTAGCAGAGATCACAGAGTAGAATTGTTGACTGGTGTGAAGATGTAAAGTGGGATCTGAAATGGAGAGTGTGAGGATGTTGTAGAAGGAAAAGGCTTCAGGAAACTACTGCCATCCCTAGGGCAAGGGAGCAAAGGGACCAAATTGTAGTTACTGAGTCTGGAAGCATGGAGAAGGGCCCTTGCCTGCGATCGAGTTTTCCAGGAGAGGGCAGCGTGGCTGGAGCCAGAACCCCTGCTCCTAGAGGGTGGGCAGCCATGAGAATCAGACTTTCCAGGAGAGGCCTTTGAGGAATTGTCACTGAAGCCACTGAGACTGGCTCTGTTCCTCTTAGAGAATTGCATCCGGTTGCTGTCCCTGGTGTTAGGAATGGTTGCTTAGGGCAGGCACAGCAGCAGGGATCAGACCAGGAGGACAGTGAGGAGGTCCCGAAGGTACTCTCCCTCCAGAGCATAGCCACACAGGGAACTCCAGTCTCTGCATCTGGCTTGGTAGATAAACGTGGGTGATGTGGGATTTCCCTCTGTATGCTGTGAATATCATTGGTTAATAAAGAAACTGTCTTGAGCCTGTGAAAGGGCAAAACTTAGGTAGGTAGGGAAAACTAAACTAAATGCTGGGAGAACGGAGGCAGAGTAAGAGAGAAGCCATGTAGCCTCACTGGAGCTGGATAGAACTTTACCTGGTAAGCCACTGCTATGTGACGATACACACATTACTAGAGATGGTAAGAGTTTGCCAATAAGAAGCTAGAGCTAATGGGCCAAGCAGTGATTTAAATAATATAGTTTCTGTGTGATTATTACAGAAGTCTGGACAGCCAGGAAACAAGCAAGCAGTCCCTCCTACAACAAATTGGCACCCACTTGGTCAACTAAAATCCACTTAAAAACTGAGAGGACTTGCAAAGGAATTCCAGCTACTAAAAGACAAAGTTTATCCACATTTCCCCCCAAATTGGCTTTGCTTCCTGGTGGCATGTTGCAGCTCCTTTAATAGAGGTTTTCCTAATTCAGCGGTAGCCAAAAAGAAGCTATGGTTTTGAAATGCTGGCTTCCTGGGCTGTGCTGCCAGCTTGAACTCTGACTCTTTCTGGAGGTCCAGTTATGGAGCATTTAAATGGGTCACAGTGTTGGACAAAGTGTTATAACTTGCTTAATGGCAACATAGACTGGCTGTGTGCCTAAAAATGGGACTGTGAGCATGGCTCTCAGAGTCAGAGAACAGCTCTGCCACGCTGAACTGGGTAGAGCATGATATGGAATTTCCCTCTGTGTGCTGTGATTACCATTAATGAATAAAGAAACTTCTTTGGACCTAAAGCAGGGCAGGGAAAACTAAACTGAATTTTGGGAGAAAGAAGGGCAGGGTCAGAGAGATGCCATGTAGCCCTGCCAGAGTCAGACACCAGAACTTTAGACAGACCAGAACCACAGTCACATGGCCATACACAGAATAATAGAAACGAGTTGAATTAATATGTAAGAGTTAACCAATAAGAAGCTAGAGCTAATGGGCCAAGTAGTAATTTAATTAATATAGTTTCTGTGTGATTATTTCAGGGCTAAACGGCCAGGAACCAACAAACAGCTCTCTCCTACAACAAGAGCAAGCATGAAGTGCCATATGTACCCTAGAAATGCCACAGCTTAGGTTTTTAAGAAGTGTTTAGCGCTTTAAGAAGCAGTCCTGGTCAGAAAATAATTACAGATATACAATAAAGACAAATCCATATGGAAAAGACCTCTAAGTGCGTCATAGTGTTGGATAAATGTATGTAGGCTTGGGAGAGAGAAGAAAAAGAATATAGAAAGTTATAAAAAGAAGTAAATGGTATTAAAAAAGGTTAAAGTCTTTAAAGAGACAGAGTAAAGAGAGTTATAGATTAAAAAGAGTAAAGAACAATAATTCACGTAAAGATGGAAAATTCATAGAGAGTCTGAATTACGTAGATTATTGTGTTTTCTTTGAATTTTTTGACTGTGAAGGAGCTAAATACAGAGACATTTCATTGGATGGGCTGCTAAGCTAAGCCAGCATATATATTATAATGCTAGCTTGACTTCAGAATTTGAGTCTAAGAATATGTTGCTTTGGAAAAAAAGGTTCTCTTTTGTTTCCACAGAGGATGAGAACCTGTGGAATCCTCCCAGACTAATGTGATTTGATGGACCAAGATCCCCTGAAAGGTTGCCTTGAACACCCCTCAAAAAATTACTTTGCCCAATAAAAAGCAGAAAGCAGTTTAGAGAAGAACTATGCCCATATTCCCAAATGTTGTTTATAATTATTTTTTTACATTTTATGGGGGATATGTTATAGAGATTTACATTAGTATGAATCTTGGTTTATTGATGTAAACTTAAGGTCAATTTTGTTATATCTATATTTCTGCTCTTGATCAAGGTATTGTGTTTGTGCAGCTCATTTTAAAAATGTAATGTATAATTAAGAAATACAAGTCAATAGATAATCATCTATAATAGTCTAGCTTGTGGTCATGTTAGATTTTCTAGATGTATAGAGATGTATTTCAGATAGATAGGTATTCAAACCATTAAAAAACCTACAGAATATGGCATTTAAAATGTTTTAAGTAGTTAGGACTTTTCATGACAATGAGACACATCTGTTCCTGGTAGCACCAGTCTACTTCAAGAGGAAGATGGGCATCAAAGAGGCTCCTTATGGAGTTTGTTAGCCATTTGGGCAAGAAACTGCTCTTTCCTGGGCTGCTTGATGAACTAGGCACACAGGACCTACAGAGGAATGACTGCTGAACTTGCCTAAAGGTGAGATGGTCCTTTGGGGTTCCTGTTTCATGAAAGAGTCTTCCAGACATTCTTCAGGACACAGAAGAAAGTGACTGACAAACTGCCAATATAGGCAGACCTGTCTTTGAAATCTCCTGTTTCATGGAAAAGTCTTCCAAAAACTATGGGCTTGTAGGCTGAAGATGGATGCCCCAATGGTACAGAAGAACTTTGGGTGACTGTCAAAGCAGCAAGAAGTCTCTGTCAATTCTAGAGTTTTGGAAATTGCTTAAAATGAACTTATTGTTTACTTAGGTAATAATATATCCTTCTGGAGTCTTTGATGCAGTTAAAGAATTTATAGTTATAATTATAGTTTTCCTTAGTTATGATAAGAGATAAAGTAGATATAAATATTATAACTGTAATTCTTGCTTGATAACTGTTTTGCTTCATGTAATTTTACTATGCTAAAGTTAAAACCTTCCTTTTTATTTAAACAGAAAAGGGGAGGTGATTTGGGATTCCCCTCAGTATGCTATGAATATCATTGGTTAATAAAGAAACTGCCTTGAGCCCATGATAGGGCAGAACTTAGGTAGGCAGGGAAAACTAAACTGAATGCTGGGAGAAAGGAGGCAGAATAAGAGAGAAGCCATATAGTCCTGCCAGAGCCAGATGGTACTTTATCCGGTAAGGCACTACCACATGGTGATACACAGATTACTATAAATGGGTTAAATTAATACGTATGAGTTAGCCAATAAGAAGCTAGAGCTAATGGGTCAAGCAGTGATTTAAATAATATAGTTTTTGTGTGACTATTATAGGAGTCTGGGTGGCCAGGAAACAAACAAGTGACCCCTCCTACAACATGTGGGCTTAGAGCTTGGGGTATATATTAATTCTGTATTCAAATATTTTATTAAGCTACTTTAATAGTTATAGTTTTACTCATGATTCTTCTAACTTTCTGTATTATCTACAAATATAGATTTTGTTTAAAAAAATTTTCTGTGAAACTTTTACTGTTAATGACCTTTGTCCCTCAAATGTGTCTATCTGATGCTTAGGAAAAGTCGTCCCACTGCTCTTGGAGTCAGTTATTCTCTGTTCTTGGAGTGACACTGTGTGGATGGGTATGGCATGCAGGAAGAAGGGCCTTTGCTTGCTTGTTTTTATGGCTCTGTGTATACACATGCATATGTGCCTGTGCACGTGCATTCACGCCC
This sequence comes from Myodes glareolus, assembly GCF_982192425.1. NCBI lineage: Eukaryota > Metazoa > Chordata > Mammalia > Rodentia > Cricetidae > Myodes > Myodes glareolus. The sequence continues at coordinate 7,506,308 of NC_142032.1, read as the reverse complement.
CCCCCCGTGTGTGTGTGTGTACGTGCACAAGCATGCAAGGGTGTGTGCATGCATGTGAGTGCAAGGGCTGCTTGCCCTAACTTTCCTTATTTGAAACCATCTCTCTGTTGTGTTGCTGTTGCTTCTGACATCCTACAAGTTGGTCTGAGAATATCCAGGGATTCTCCTGTCTTCGTCTCTTTTCTCACCATAGGAACACTGGGTTTGCAGACACATGCCACTGTCCCTAGCTGTACATGGGCTTGAGGGATTTGAACTCTGGTCCTCATGCTTGCATGACAAATGCTTTATCTACTGGGCCATCTTTCTAGTTCTTATGTGTGTTAAGAAACAACTGATACAGCATTAAATGCAGATTCTTGACTGTGTTTAGGATACTGTAGAGCCTAAGAAATGTGAAGTGTCTGTGAGGGATGTGGCGATTTATCTGCGCATCTACTCTTCCTTGCTCTAACCTGTCTGCCCCTGGTTCTCCTCCTCTGGCATATGATGGAGACTCAAGGCTGGTCCAGGGAGTGGTATGGCTTTAGTCTGGCTTATGATAGAGACCCAAGGCTGGTTCAGGGAGTGGTATGGCTTCAGTTTGGTTTATAATGGAGACTCAAGGCTGGTTCAGGGAGTGACAAGGTTTCAAAAATAGGTCAATAGAGCTTAGTGCTCAAATTCTTGCAGAAGCCAATGGAAGGAAGTGTTTCTTCTGCCTCAGGTCAGCTCTGCCTTCTATGTTTGGTGCTTTTGCTGTGTATCCTTTCTTCGATGGGTAATGGGAATCACTGGAGAAGGACACATTTCTCTTGTTTTTGTTTGAACTTTGAACCTAAGTGATGTCTGTAAGTTTAGGTCTGAAGCTTTCAATGTGAGAAATGTCATCTAAAACATTTAAAACTACTTCACCTGAATTTTTCATTCCTTATAGCTAAACAAATTCATATTGGCTGAGTAATAATTGATAATTACAGTTACTCCTGGACCATCTGGACCATGTGACCTGTGGCAGTACTTCATGGAGTATCCTTACCACAGACTAGACACATTTGGTAGACCGTGTTCCCCGTGTTAATAATTCTTCACCTGCAGAAGCTGTGCTGATCCTCAGTGGGGGACAGCCATGGGCTATTGTCAGTCACAGGTGAGTATTTTGAGGTCAGTTATAGATCGGTCACAGAGAGCGTCAGGAGCTGCCATTGCTCACAGCCTTTGGACAGCCATGGTTGTGTTCTGAGAGCAGCTGGCAGAGGAGCTCTATCCTATGTTTTCTGCCTTCCCACTTCTCTCCATGTGCACCCACATTTGCGTGTGGGTTCATGTACATGTATGTGGGTGGGAATGTCGGAGGAGGACCTCAGGTATCATTCCCCAGGTGCCATCTATATTTTCCTTTTGAGATAGAGTCTCTCATTGGCCTAGAATTTGTCATCGGAACCAGGCTGATTAGCTGGAGAATGCCAGGGATCACTTGCCAGTGCTGTGATTGAGGTGCGGTACAATGCCTGGCTTGGTTTGTTTTTTTTAAATGTAGGTACTGTGCCATCTTTCCAAGCCATCCACTTTCATCTGTAGTGTGGTTTCTGGTTGCTTTCATCACTACTAGTATGTTAAATTTGTTTATTTTGTGTGTATGAGTGTTTTGCCTGTGTATATGAATGTGTACCATGTGTGTGCCTGGTGCCCAAGGAGCTCAGAAGAGAGTGTCAGATTCCTTGGAGTTGGAGTGACAGATGGTTGTGGACCACCATATAGGTTCTGGGAACCAAATCCAGGTCCTCTGCAAGAGCAAGTGCTCTCAACTGCTGAGCCACCCCTGTTTCAAGTTTCTGTTCCACAGTGTGGTTGAGGTGACTCTCTTGAAGAGATCTCTTTCCACTGAGCAAGCACTCTCTGTCCATAGCTTTTGGCTTCTATGCCAACCCCTATACCTTTGCAGAGCTCCACTCGTCCTCAGCATCGCTACGTCCTCATTTGCTGAAAGTTGTATGTGGTGTCCAAGATGAACAAGGTAAAGACCGATAGAATGACTTATAGAGAAAGAGGGGTGATTGATGGGATCTGGGGCGCTAGCTCTGCAGGTCAAGGTCTCTTTATGTAAGCATGAGACAACGTATCGATATAAATCCTTATAGAAATGTCAGGCCTTGGGGATGTGTGCCAGCATTTTCAGTGCTGGAAGGTGAAGACAGGCAGGCCCCTGGGGCTCGGTGGCCATGAAATTCCGTTTAGTTGGTGAACTCCAGGCCAATGAGAGACCTTCTCTCAATGGAGATGGTGACATGACAAAGGATGACATCTGAGGTTGACCTCTGCATGCATGTGCACACATGTGCACACGTTCTCACCCACATGCACATCCTGCCACCCACATAAACATGCACACATGCATACACCAGTTTAAAAAAGAGAGAGATGAGACAAGACACATGCATGGACAAACGACAGCATTTTCTCTTTAGTGACTACGGGTGGTACAAAGCAGCTGGTAAACAAAACCGTGGGGCATTCATGGGAACTCGCTTCTCATGCCACAGGATTATTATTCCTTCACTAATGATGAACTCCACTGTGTGCTGACATCATCTCTCAGGATGGACATAGATACAGTCTCTCCGGGAAGCAGCAGAAGACAGGGGGCCAGGGGAGGGGAGGCTCACTGTCACTGCCTTCACCTTGCTTCCCTTCAGAACCTTCTCATAACCAACAAGAGGCTTTCGCCCTCCTTGATAGCAATCGCTACCATAACTTCAAAGACCCCTTTCTCTATTTCTTGTGTGCTATTCTTCCTGGAAGATGACAACATTTTTGCTGAAAAATCAGCTATAGCTCACAAATGCTCTTAGAACAGGAACGAAAGCAGCACTCTTTGCAAAACTTTCATTGTAAGAACTGAAGAGAAAAGTAATAAAGGAGGGCTGTTTTCAGGAGAAAAAAAACTAGAAGACTAGAAGAAGGCTTACACTTGACATGTCCACCAAATAGAAAGAGGAGATGGATGAAACTGCCTGCTAGCTTAGGACTGTACCAGGCATGGGGGTAGGGTGAATAAGCACAGCTGATTAAAACAACATATTACCTTAAAAAAAAAAGCCCAGGATGCAAAGTCTGGTTTCTGAATCATATCTCTGTCTATCTATCTGGGAGAGTGCAGCAGCAAGGTAGCTTGGATAAAAATAGCCCCAGATAGCACAGGCCTTTCTTCTCTGGTGTTCTTCTTGCAAATCAAGTTTGTTTACTTCAGTCAGGCAGATCTCCCCTCCCCTACCTTTCCCCCTCCTCCCCTTCCTTTTCCTCTTCTTCTCTTTCCTCCCCTCCCCTTTGTCTCTGCTACCTCTTCTTTTCTTCCTTCTCTCATTGTTTCCAGCCTTGGAATATGACCCAAAGTAGATCTGGAATCCATTTAGTGATGGATTTCCAGCTTGGAAAATTCTCTGTGGCTAGTCTTCCTACAGGGACTCTTTCCAGCTTGGAGACTGTCATAGCCATCATTGGACATTCAGTGGTCAGGTGTTTGTGAATTGAATTTACATTTTCAAACAGTCAATCCTTGGATACTTACAAAGAGCCAAGCTATTGTGGTAACAAGAGAAAGAAGAACAACAAGAAAGAAAAAGAAGGAGGAGGAGGAGGAGGAAGAGGAGGAGAAGGAGGAAAAGGAAGAGGAGGAAGAAAAAGAGGAAGCAGCAGCTATTCTTTCCTGTTTGTTTGTTTGGTTTTGCTTCTGTTTGCCGAGACAGTGTTTCTCTGTACAGCCTTGGCTGTCCTGGAACTTACTCTGTAGACCAGGCTGGATTTGAACTCTGGGATTCACTTGCCTCTGCTTCCCAAGTTCTGCGATTAGAGGTGAGGACCACCACTGTCTGGAAAGCTATTCTTGCCTTCAGTTTTCTTATCATCTGTCAGGAAAAGCAATTCGTCAACCAAAAGAGTGAGTTGTTGCTGTCTATCTCTGTGTTACGTAGGTGTCTGATGTGGTCTCCCTTTCCCTTGCCCATATAAATTTCCAACGGGAATAGTAGAAACTACTGTAAAGGAACAGGACCAGGGCAGTGTGGCAGAAAGAAGGGGGTGGTGGTGGTCAACACTTCCTAGCTGATCGTGCATTTTGTCAGGTGTGAGGCTACACTGAATGGAGAGGGAATTCACCAGGTAGACAAACAAGCTACAAGATCCATGGGTGAGAAGCAGCACAGTGTCTGGGAGGTGACAAAATACTAGGTGTCCTGCAGGAAACTGTCCAGGAAAGGAGGGCTGGGCCACTTAAGGAAAAGAAGGAGGTGTCTCTATGCAGAGCAACTTGAGCCTCCTTTACCACATACAGTGGGGAGTCTGTACCCTTATGAGTCACTAACAGAGTGTGCCAGCTTGTGGTGGGCACAAGTGTAAACAGAGACGGCTCGTTTGTTTACCTGCTGCCCGGCTGTGAATAATCACACAGAAACAATATTAACTACAACACTGTTTGTCCAATAGCTTATGCATATTTCTAGCTAACTCTTGCATCTTAAATTAACTCATTTCTATTAATCTGTGAAACGCCATGAGGCTGTGCCCTATCGGTAAAGTTCTGGCTGTCAGCTGGCATCTTCCTCCTTTGGCAGCTACATGGTGTCTCTTTGACTCTGCCTACTTTCTCTCTAAAGCTCTGTTCAGATTTCCCAACAGCTTCTTTAATAACCAACAGTAATAAAACATATTCATAGTATACAGAGGGAAATCCTACATTGGATGACACTCTGTCTCTTCCTTTTTCCCTAGGGAGCAGTCCCACATGCTGTGAAAAGGAGACATCCAGCTCTGGGATAGTACTGGGCATATTTGTTTCTTGAATGAAGGGAGCACTTACCTCTAACATTCTGAGCCAGACACCCACACAGCCTATGCTCTAGGCCTCCTAGCTGTAGATGGAAGGAACAATCACATTGCAGGAGGGTGACATCAAGGAAGGCTGAGAGGTTGAGTGAAGCAGAATGGGTTGCTCTTTTGGGCTTTGAGAGCCATCCCCTCTTAGAGTTTAGGTAACATCTCCCAGGTGGTGGCTTGGGGGAGAGCTCATAGCATAACACAGCAGAGGCCGACCGAGCTGATGGTGGGACAGACTAAGCTTTAGGGCTTTAGGTCAGTTTGCCTCATAAGGAAAGGCAGTTCCATTTTGTCAGTGAGAGTTTCTGATGGGCTGGCTGCAGGCATCTCTGTGCAGTAGAAGCCACAGAAACCCCACCAGTGAGAATCCCTTGGTGAGAGTTCTGAATCACAAGACAAGAATTTTGGTATTTGGAGAGTGAGGAAGAGAGAGGAGAGGAGAGGAGGAGAGGAGAGGGAGGGAGGGAGGAGGGCAGGAGGGGAAGAGGGCTGTCTTGTTTAGGTGATAATGATCTTAATCAGCTCACACAGCCAGCTCTTGATGGACTCTGAATCCTGCCCTTAGACCAGAAGACACAGTGGTGATGCTACAGTACTGTGACCTACAGAACCCAGTTAGGGAAGCGTGACTGAGGCAAGTCATGGCCTTACAGCAGCTGTATCCCTCACTGCCCAGCATCTTCTATGTACCAGGTGCTTCAATCCTTTTGACCAGGGTCAGCTCAGAGCATGCGATGATCAATATTGTTCCCATTCTACAGAAGAGAAACTGAAGCTCAGACAGATGAGGTCACTGCTCCAGGACCCATGCCGCTTCTCAGGGTGGAGACCAGGTCTGTGATCACATGACAGATGTTCAGCAGGTGGCTGATTGGTAAATGAGCAACCAATCACATCATGATAAAGTGCCCAGAGTGAGTTTGGCATCTGAGGCTGTAATTCAAGAGCAATTCCCCCACTGTCACATATCAGAGAGAGCAGACTGAAGCCACCAGGATGAATGTGGTGTCTATAAGGGGCCCCAAGAGACCAAAGAGAGAATTCACAGTGGCCTTATAATGGTCAGAGAAAGGGCCACAAAATGGTGGGGTATGAACAGCGCCTTAAAGGTCAATCTATATTGGGTGAGGGAAGGAAAGCATCTTGTCCTGGGTGGCTTGAGAGGTGAAAGGGAGTCAGCTGGCATGGTGAAGAGATGGGTCTCGGAGTGCCACTGTCCTGAGTGCACTAGGAAGCTGTGTGGCACTGGACAGGATTTTCTTTGGCTTCATTTGCTCATTCACAACAGGGTGTAATTCAAGATCATCCATGCAGAGAACTCTGCACAGAGAACCTGGCACAGGGGAACTAATTCAATGGAAACCAGTTGTCATTATATCAAATCAAAGTCCGTCTCTAATGTGGAGCAGGGAGGAGGGTTGATGGGATGGGCTCAGAATGCGCTGTGCCTTCAGGCAGGGCAGGGATTCGGGATTTTACTTCAGCCTTTAATGCCCCTGACAAGATAATAATGCTGCTCGGCATTCAATTGCTGCTGATTTGGTGTCCTTTCTTCCTTACTGCAAATCAAGAGCTTCAGCCTGCAGAGAGCACAGCGATGTCTCAAACCCCTCGATGGTCTTGGTTTTTATTTTCTGTTGGTGTGCTGTGTGTCTGGGGGTGGGGGTGGAGCACTATCGGAATCTATTGGGGGTGGGGGTGGAGCACTATCGGAATCTATTGGGGGTGGGGGTGGAGCACTACCGGAATCTATTGGGGGTGGGGGTGGAGCACTATCGGAATCTATTGGGGGTGGGGGTAGAGCACTATCGGAATCTATTGGGGGTGGGGGTGGAGCACTATCGGAATCTATTGGGGGTGGGGGGGAGCACTATCGGAATCTATTGGGGGTGGGGGGGAGCACTATCGGAATCTATTGGCGTCTTTGCTGAAGCCCAGTAAATGGAGGTCAGGCTGAAAAAAAAAAAAAACGGAACCCAAACCAAAAAATTCAATAATGAGAAGATGGACCCATAAATAAGCCCACAGCCTCGAGGAAGCTAAACTTTATAAAAAACATTTGAGGATGGAGAAGGCTGTGAAGTTGCTTGGGTCCTGTCACTTTAACCCTTGTCCTGAGAGATGGCTGCAATATCTCCCAGCCCTTTCGCACGTTAATGTCTGAAAACACACAATAATCCTATTTGTGAGGTTCTCTGTGGAGGCAGCCTATTTGTGGTGGTCATTAGTTTGGGATACAGGCACTTGGGGAAACTTCACAAATGGCTAAAGATGCCAGCCTTTGTCCCCATGATGGATTAGTACTGAATTATAATATTCCGTGGGCATCTTTAGCTATTGCTTTAAAGTGCTTTATGGCATGCGATCCTATTATTCTGACCACATCTTGCTATATCAGACTGTATAATTATTGCTGATGACTTTTCTCTGATCTCCTGCCCACACTGCTTCAATTTTCTTCTTAAATGCTTCCTTGAAAAGACCGAAACCCTCAAAGAAATTGTCAAAATAAACGTAATCCAAAGTTCTGTGTGGAGAACCTCAAAGGCCGCGGTCTTGAGCTGTTGCAATGTTGAAATGGGACATTTGAGGACTTCTACTGCTCTTAAGAGAATATCTCCTGCCTGACATGTAGTTCAGAGGCAGCATTCTTACCTGGTGTGCACAGGCCCAGGGATGAACCCCGAATATTACACAAAAGAGAAGAGGTACGATTGTCTACCTATGCTGAGCTGGGAGAGGTAGGGGAGTTAAGATGTTTCGGAAAATTCTGGGTAGACAAAGAACACACAAGGTTCAGTAGAAACACTTAAAGGAGATACACTCTCCTCCAAACAACACAGGCTTTGGAAAGGTACTGTCTGGGGAGCAAAAAGATGTCCCGGAGTATATGATGGGCAGCAGGGATGTTGGATGATGAAGAGAGATGGGCTATGGTGAAATCTCGTACCCACTACTTAAAATTGTGGAACATCTGGCTTCCTACCTGACTTCTTGGGCCTACAACTTTAGCATCTGTAAAACAGGAGTTAGAACATCTATTCTTAACTGTTTTGAAAAATGAAATTTTGGCATTGAATGCCGGAATTAGTCTGCGGCATATTGTTGGTAGTTACTAACTAGTAATTAATTACAGCAACAGATGGAAATAACCTTCTGTGGCAAGAAAGGCATGAGTTAGATAAAGCGTGTTGTCTTTGCAACACGCCTCCTTCTGGCATAGTCTTGTTTGGAGTAGAAATTTAGATGGAAGAGAGAATTTGTGGAACACACCCAAGGGTGGAAGTGTGAGCAAAGAGAAAACAGGTTTGTAAAGTTTTCTTTCCTCACCATGTGAGCTCACTATATCTGATAACCTTGGCCTAACCCTTAGCTAGAGTTACCATAGAAAGAAGCATGTATGCACGCACATGTATCCTTCTTTCAAAACTTCCACTCCATGTCAAAAGAGCTGGGTCTGGAGTGAAAACCTGCTCTTTCTCCTCAAAAAGAGACCTTGACATCTGCAAAGGGGTGAATCTCCCCGATACGTGAAGCTATAGGAACCCTCACCCGCTGAGAGACTGGGCAAAGGAATCCCTCACAGTTGAGTTCACACAATTATAAGTGATCATCACTCTACTGAGAAGTGCAAGCCATCTTGGACTTGTTGCCACCTTCAAGATGTGATTTCTAAGGGAAGAGAAGGGTTCATGTCTGTTTTACTATTGTGTGGTGTGAAACTCCAGGCAGAGAACACTTTCTCTCTGTTCTCTTGTTTTCTAGGAAATGGCAGGACATATTAGCGAGTGGGGCTTCCTGAGAATACCCTGGTTCATTTTTGACTTGGAAGTTTCTATCTTCTTCCAGGGGACATGGAAGCTGTCGGCTTCCTTTTATAAACAGAAACTGGTTATTCATTTTATGATGCGCTGATAATTGTATGAAATTCAGTATTGTTCCACCTTTCTCACAAGATGTAAAAAATGGCTAAATTCTACACACAGGCAAAGTTCACTTCCCTGAGAAAAGAGTTTATATATCCCATTTTTCATTTTGGGGAATATTATTCAAGTTGAGTCTTTAAATCCTCCTGATAAAGAATGAAATTGGAGAACCACTTTTAACCATTATGCTTTCTTTCCAGGTACAGTTGCAGGTAGGCAGATGGCTTCACAGATGGCAGGGACTGGAAAAATTTAAAGAAGGGGTAGATTAGGGACTGGGTAGAAAAGTGGATGCTTTTGTTGCTGTTTAAACAACAGCTATTTTAACAGTCTGGAAAGATGATTGGTTTAAGTGGTTGGCTTACAAGTGCGAGAACCTGAGTTCGATTCCCAGTGCCCACAAGAAATCCAGACATGGTGGAACATATGTTTAACATGAGCAATGACAAGACAAGGTGGGAAATGAAGATAGAAGGGTCCCCTGGGGCTTCTTGTCTACCAACTGAGCCTCCTTGGCAAAGGTACAGCCAATGACAGATGCTGTCTCAAGCAAAAATTAGGAGATGCCAGAGTAAGGACACCTGAAGCTGCCCCTGACCTCCACATGAAGATGCACACAACATGCATGTATGTATCATCTCCCCACACATGCACACAGTTCATGATCAGATATCCCTGTAGAATGATTCTGTCAGCTATCTTATGATTTGCTAATTTTCAGCAGTGACTCCACAGGAGCTCTGGTGAATGCTCCTCTCTTTGCTGTTCTGTGTTGATGGACAGCTAGGCAGACCTGCAGAGGAGCTGCTGTGGTCGAGGAAGGGCAGGGCTGCAGATGCTCCAGACCTGAAGTCGTAGCTCCTTCCTTGACAGTTTCTCTTCCTCGTCAGTTCTGCAGTAGAGGAAGCGAAAGGACAAACGAAGAAACAGCACTCCAAATCCCCTTTACAAGGGCTTTTTAATTTAAGAGAAAATGAGTTAATTTTCTAGGGATTTGGATTGTCCTTTCCTAATCCTGAAAGTGATGTGTGCATGTACTCACTCGACAAATGATTTTGAAGCTTCAAAAACAGATCAGTGTCCCTGCAAAGGGAGGCCAGGTGTGAGGGAGACGCTCTCTGAGCCCAGCTCCCAGGACTCCTGCTGCAGCTGGGACAATAACTTGGAGGCACTCTTTTGTGAGCATGCTTTGGTGAAAACATGGACAAAAAAAACAAAAAACAAAAACAAAAAAAAACTTCGTGTTTTTTTTACAATGTCATAATTTACCAAATAAAAATAAATTCAAAGGTTTTAGCAGTTTTGGTGACATGAATTTATCCTAAAATCTGCCCTCTTTGGTAGCCTGATTGAGGCAAATGCAAATGATCTTTTTCTATCTTAATTACTAATATTAATCTCATGTCACACAGTAAATATTTTTTTTTATTTTACGTATCAACTAGTTTCTCCTCCCTCTTCTCCTCTTGTTCCCTCCCCCCACCTCCCTTCTACCCTCCCCATCCACTCCTCCTCCCCTTTCATTTAGAAGGTATAGGCCTCCCATGGGAGGCAACAAAGCAGGGCCTATCAAGTTGAGGCAGAGCCAAGCTCTTCCTCCTTGCATCAAGGCTGGGCAAGGAATCCCACTATAGGGAAAAGGTTCCAAAGAGCCAGCTTTTGCCTCAGGAAGAGGTCCCACTGCTAGGGGGTCCCACAAACAGACCAACCTACACAACTGTTACCCAGATATAGAGGGCCTAGGTTGATCCTATGCCTCTCCCTAGATGTTAATCCAGAGTCCCTGAGCCCCTACAAGCTTAGGTCATTTGTATCTGTAGGTTTCCCTATCACGACCTTGACAGCCCTTGCTCACATAATCCTTCCTCTCTTCAACCAGACTCCTGGAGCTCCACCCAGTGCTGGATTGAGAATCTCTGCATCTGCTCCCAACAGTTACTGGATGAAGGTTCTATGATGACAATTAGGTTAGTCACCATTCTGATTACAGAGGAAGGCCAGTTCAGGGACCCTCTTCACTATTGCTAGGAGTCTTAACTAGGGTCATCCTTAGCCGGGGTTTCTGGGAGTTTCCCTGGCACCAGGTTTCTCCCTAACCCCTTAATGGCCCCTCTATCAAGATGCCTCTTTCATTTCTCTCCCTCTCCTCCCACCCCCAACTTGACCATCCTGATCCCTCATTGTTCTCATCCCTCCATCTATCCCCGTCTATCCCCTTCCGTCTATCCCCTGTTCCCATTTTATCCAGGAGTTTTCTTCTGTCTCCTAGGGAGATACATATGTCTCTTTTTCAATCGTCCTGGCTACCTAGCTTCTCTGGTGCTGGGGATTGTAGCCTGGTTATCCTTTTCTTTATTTCTAATAACCATTTATGAGTAAATCCATACCATGTTAGTCTTTCTAGGTCTGGGTTACCTCACTCAGGATGATTTTTTTCCTAGTTCCATCCATTTGCCTGCATATTTTATGATGTCAATTTTCCCTGCTGATTATAATCCATTGTGTGAATACACCACATTTTCTTTATCCATTCTTCAGTCGAAGGGCAACTAGGTTTTTTTTTTTTTTTACAGGTTCTGGCTATTACAAATAATGCTATTATGAACAAATGTCCTTGTGGTGTGATTGAGTATCTTTTGGGTAATGCTAAGTCTTGAGGTAGATTGATTCCAAATTTTCTGAGAAAGAGCCATACTGATTTCCAAAGTCACTATACAAGTCTGCATTCCCACTAACAGTGGAGAACTATTCCCCTTAAGCTACATCCTTTTCAATACAGGCTGTCATTAGCATTTTCGATCTTAGCCATTCTGACAAGTGTAAGGTGGTATCTCAGAGTCAGTTTGATTTCCTTTTCTCTGATAGCTAAGGATGTTGAACAATTCTTTAAGTGTATCTCGGTCATTTGAGATTCTTCTGTTGAGAATTCTCTGTTTTAATCTGTAACCCTTTTTCAAAATGGGATTATTACTATTTTGATGTCTAGTTTCTTGAGTTCTTTATATATTTTGGAGATCCATCCTCTGTCAGATATGGGGTTTGTGAGGATCTTTTCTATCTTTTCTCATGCTGTAGGCTGTTATTTTGCCTTATTGATAGCATCCTTTGCCTTACAGATTTTTATGTGTTAAAGCATCCCGTAATCTCTGGGATGAAGCCTACTTGATCATGGTGGATGATTTTTTTTTTTGATGTGTTCTTGGATTTGATTTGCCAGTATTTTGTTGAGTATTTTTGCATCAATATTCATGAGGAAAATTGGTCTGTAATCCTCTTTCTTTGTTGCACCTTTGTTTAGTTTTGTGATCAGGGTAACTGTGGCCTCATAAAAAAATTGGCAATATTCTTTCAGTTTCTATTGTGCAGAACAATTCGAAGAGTATTGATATTAATTCTTCTTTGAAATTCTGGTAGAATTCTGTGCTGAAACCATCTGGCTTTGGACTTTTATTGGTTGGAAGACTTTTAATGAATATTTCTATTTCCTTAGGAGTTATAAGTTTATTTAAATTGTTTGTATGGTCTTGATTTAATTTTGGTATATGGTATCTATCAAGAAAGTTGCCCATTTCTTTTAGATTGTCCAATTTTGTGGAGTACAGATATTTGAAATATGACCTAAAGATTCTCTGGATTTCATTGGAGTCTGTTGTTATGTATCCCTTTTCATTGCTGATTTTGTTAATTTGGATTTTGATTTTCTCAATGAACAAAGTCTTTGTTTCATTGATTCTTGTAGAGAGCTGCGTGATGCCATGCCTTACAGGTGGCACTGATTCCCACCTTCCACCTTTCCAATGGTGAGTGCTCTCAGATGTGTAACAACTCCATATATGGCTAACGCTAAGATCTGGCTTGCTTCCGCATTTCTGGACCTATCTGCGTTTCCCACATGGCTTGCTGGGGCTGGCTACCCAGAGGTTATTTAAGCTGCAGACTGGCTTTTCCTGGGCCGAGAGGTTGTGAGAGGTAGCAAAAGGATGAGAAGATCATTTTAAGGGCCTGAATAAACTGCAGTTAAGAAGAGTCTGGTGTTGCATCTTCATTGCTGATAAGACAGACACGACAGATTCTTTTTTTTCTTTATTTTTACAATTTTGTTGATTTCAGCCCTGAGTTTGATGATTTCATGCCATCTACTCTTCCTGGATGAGTTTGTTTCTTTTTGTTCTAGAGCTTTCAGGTGTGCTATTAAGTCGCTCATGTGAGATGTCTCTACATTCTTTATGTAGACACTTAGGGCTATGAGCATTCCTCTTAGCAGTGCTTTCATCGTGTCCTGTAAGTTTGGGTATGTTGTACCTTCATTTTCATTGAATTCTAGGAAACCTTTAATTTCTTTATTTATTTCTTCCTTAACCTAGTGTGGTTCAGTTGAGAGTTTTTCAGTTTCAGTGAGTTTGTAGGTTTTCTGTAGTTTGTGCTGTTGTTGAACTCTAACTTTAGCCAATAGTGGTTCAATAAGATACAAGGGGTTATTTCAATTTTTTTTTATATTTGTTGAGATTTGTCTTATGATTGCATATGTGGTCAGTTTAAGAGAAGACTCTATGGGGTGTTGAAAATAAGGTATATTCTTTTGTGCTTGGGTGGAATGTTCTGTAGATGTCTATTAAGTCCCTTTGTGTAACATGAAGGGTTCTGTTTGTTGGGGTTTTTGTCCTGCCCGGCCCCCCAGCTGTTTAGTCCCAGAGAAAAATCACACTGAAGTCTCTGTAAGTTATAATGCTGATTGGCCCATTAGGTCAGGCTTCTTACTGGCTAACTCTCACATCTTGATTAACCCATTTTTCTGATCTATGTTTGCCATGTGGCTCAGTACCTTTTTCAGTGGGGCAGCTCACATCCTGCTGCTTCGGTGATCTGGGCAGGAGTGGGAGGAATCAACTTCCTCCTCCCCAGAATTCTCCTGCTCTCTTTGCATCATTTCCACTTCCTGTCTGGTTTTCCTACCTACACCTCCTGCCTGGCCAATCAGCGTTTATTTAAAACATGATTGACAGAATACAGACAATTCTCCCGCACCACATTTGAGTCATAACATCTGTTAGTTCCATTGTTTTTATGTTACATTTCTGTCCATTGCTGAGAATGAGGTATTGCAGCCTCCCACTATTAATATATGAAATTTGATGTGTGATTTAAGCTTTAGTAATGTTTCTTTTTCAAATGTGGGTGCCGCTTTGTTTGGGGCATAGATGTTCAGAATTGAGATGTCCTCTTGATGGATTTTTCCTTTGATGACTATGACGTGTCCTTCTCCATGTGTTCTGATTAATTTTCATTTAAATTTTTTGTTAGATATTAGGATAGCTACATTGGCTTGTTTCTTAGGTTCATTTGATTGGAAAGTCTTTTCTCAGCCCTTTACTTTGATTTAATGTCTATCTTTGAAGTTGATGTGTATTTCTTGTATGCAGCAGAAAAACAGGTCCTGTTTTTCTTTCCATTCTGTTAGCCTGTATCTTTTTATTAGTAAATTGAGTCCATTGATATTAAGAGATGTTGACCAGTCATTGTTAATTATTGTCATTTTTTGGTTTTGGTGGTGGTGGTGGTAGTGGGTGTGTCTTCCTTCTTTGGGTTTTTCTGTTGTGAGATTATCTATTGCCTGTGTTTTCGTTGTTGTAGCTGAGTTCCTTCTTTGGGTTTCTCTGTTGTGAGATTATCTATTGCCTATGTTTTCATTGTTGTAGCTGAGTTCCTTGAGATCTAGTTTTCCTTCTAGGATTTTCTGCAGTGCAGGATTTGTGGATTTTTGTCGTGGAATATCATGTTTTCTCCATCTATGTTGATTAAAAGTTTTTCTGGGTATAGTATTCCGGGTTGTTATCTGTGGTCCCTTAGTGTCTATAAAACATCTGTCCAGCACCTTCAGGGTTTTGAAGTCCCCATTGAGAATTTGAGTGTAATTCTGACAGGTCTGCCTTTATATGTTAGTTGGCCTTTTTCCTTTGCAGCTCTTAAAATTCTTTATTTATTCTGTATGTTTAGTGTTTTAATTATCATGTGGTGAGGGTACTTTTTTTTAGTCTAGCCTATTTGATGTTCTGTAAGTTTCTTGTATCTTTATAGGCACACCCTTCTTTAGGTTGGGAAAGTTTTTTTCTATGACTTTGCTGAATATGTTTTCTGTACCTCTGAGCTGGAATTTTTCTTCTTCTTCTATCCTTATTATTCTTAGGTTTGGTCTTTTCATGGTGTCTCAGATTTCCTGGATTTTTTTTGTTAGAAATTAATTGGATTTAACTTTTTTTTACTGATTAATTTATTTCCTCTGTTGTATCTTCACCTCCTGGGATTCTCTTTTCCATCTCTTGTATTCTGTTGGTGATGTTTGCATTTGCAGTTCCTGTTCACCTTCCCAGATTTTCCATTTCCAGAATTCCCTCACTTTGTGTTTTCTTTATTGTTTCTATTTCAATTTTCAAGCTTTGAACTGTTTTCTTCACCCATTTAATTTTTTCTTGGCTTTCTGTGCAGAATTTATTGATTTCTTTTAATTTTTTGTTTGTCTTTTCTTTGGTTTCTTTAAGGGAATTTTTCATTTCCTCTTTAAGAGCCTCTGTCATCTTTATAAAATTATTTTCAAGTTCATTTTCTTGGGTTTCAGCTGCATTGGAATGTTCAGGTCTTGCTGTTGTCAATCACTGGGTCCTGGTGGTGCCATATTGATCTTTCAATGGTTGAGTGTGTTCTCCTGCCAGTGATT
Source organism: Myodes glareolus (assembly GCF_982192425.1). Taxonomy (NCBI): domain Eukaryota; kingdom Metazoa; phylum Chordata; class Mammalia; order Rodentia; family Cricetidae; genus Myodes; species Myodes glareolus. The sequence continues at coordinate 7,490,819 of NC_142032.1, read as the reverse complement.
ATCATCTTTTCTTCCAACTGTGATTGTGCCTGTGTTCATTTTTCCAATTGTAGTAGCTCGCACCTGAGCCTATGTAGTCTGCTGGAGCTGCAGGGGAGGGCTGGTCACGGAGATGGTGTTGCTGTTCAGGTGCCTGCTTGTGTGCTAGTGGGGACTGCGCCAGAGCAGTGGACTTCCACAAGACGTGAGGGTGGAGGTGTGGGAGAATTTTCTGTATTCTGTCAATCATGTTTTAATTAAACACTGATTGGCCAGGCAGGAAGTATAGGCAGGTCAACCAGACAGGAAGTAGAAGTGGGGCGATGAGAACAGGAGAATTCTAGGAAGGAGGAAGCCCATTCCTCCCACTCCTGCCTAGACTACGGAAGAAGCAAGATGTGATCTGCCCTGCTGAAAAAGGTACTGAGCCATGTGGCTAACATAGATAAGAATAATGGGTTAATATAGGTGATAAGAGCTAATAAGAAGCCTGAGCTAGTGGAACTCATTGCCTTGCTGATGCTGGGATGGGAGAAGGAGGGGCATGGGATGTGCTCTGGGGTTCAGTTATGACCTGAACTTTGGAGCAGTCCAGCTGGGAAGCCAATCAATCACCTGATTTTCCTTCCAACTGGTTTGGTTTATGCCTGTGCATATGCAGGCTGCTGGGGTTGCAGGGGAGGGCTGGCCATGAGGCAGATGTTCAGGTGCATGGGCTTGGGTGGCAGAGTGGGACTTGGAGTGAGAGTCCAGTGGGTGGCAGGAGGAGGGGCACAGCCTAGAGGCAGGTCTCTCACCTGCTTGCAGGCAGGTCCACAGTGAACATTTCTGCATAGCTATATACATGCGTATCGTGTGCGGAATGAACACAAGTTACAGCAGTTGCACAGAGCTCAGGAGTGTTCAGAATTGTGCCGAGAGGGAGTCGATATTGATAAAATAACGAGCCAGATTGGTGCCCGGAGGAGGAAGGAAGTGGGCATGTGGTGCTTGGGGTAGGGGAAGCGCAGACTCTTCAAAACAAAAGCAGTATTGAGGAATCCGAATTATCCTGCTTTGTCTCGGCCAGACTTAGCCTGCGAAGGTAAACATGTCTCTGTCAGAACATCACCAGAGCGGTGAGGCCTGGACACGGGATTGGATGCTCTGTCGCTGCTGCCCCTCTGTGAGAAGCTACACAGCCCTTGTCCACTCAGTTAACATCTTCCACTGGACACCTCTTCCATCCAGACCTCATGCTGTAGACTGACGCTCCAGGGATGCCAGAGCCAGTCTCAGCCATCTGGAGAAGCACACCTGTCATGTGACACCATCCTGAGGTCAGACTTTCTGGGCTGGAAATCTGTCTGGGCTCTTAAGGACAGTGAGACTTGAGCAAATCCTCTACTCTCTGTGGGTTTCTGGGTTTTACTTACAAAACTGGGATTATAGCTTTGTTTCTGAGAAGAATTAAAGGAGATAGTGGAACAAGGGCTGGGGAGGTAGCTCAGGTGACCAAGTGCCGGCCTCGCAAGCATGAGGACCTGTGTTTAAACAAATAATCCAATGAAAAAAAATGGGGTACAGACCTAAACAGAGAACTTTCAACAGATGACTCTCAAATGACTGAAAGACATCTAAAGAAATGCTCAACATCCTTAGCTATCAGAGAAATGCAAATCAAAACAACTCTGAGATTCCATCTTACACCTGACAGACTGGCCAAGAGCACAAACACTGATGACAGCTTATGCTGGAGAGGATGTGGGGAAAGAGGAACACTTCTGCACTGCTGGTGGGAGTGCAAGCTGGTACAACCCCTTTGGATGTCAGTGTGGTGATTTTTCAGAAAATTAGGAAACAACCTTCCTCAAGACCCAGCAATACTACTTTTGGTATATACCTAAAGGAAGCTCAATCATATAACAAGGACATATGCTCAACTATGTTCATAGTAGCATTATTCATAACAGCTAGAACTTGGAAACAACCTAGATGCCCCTCAACTGAAGAATGGATAAAGAAAATGTGGTACATTTGCACAATGGATTATTACTAAGCACTAAAAAAACGACATCTTAAAATTTGCAGGCAAATGGATGGTTCTAGAAAAAAAACACATTGAGTGAGGTAACACAGACCCAGAAGGACAAATATAATGTGTGTTCACTCGTAAGTGGCTTTTAGACATAAAGCAAAGAAAAACCAGGCTACAGTCCATAACCCCAGAGAACCTAGACAACAAAAAAGACCCTAAGAGAGACATACATGGATCTAAAAGGAAGGAGAAAAGGACAAGATCTTCTGAGTAAATTCAGAGTGTAGGGGTCACAGGAGTGGGTAGAAAGGGATGGGAGAAAAAGGGAGGGGAGCAATGAAAAATGTATAATACAATAAAAATAATAAAAAAGAAAAAAAGAACCCCTAAGCCATATAAAAAAGCAGGTCTGGGACATTTATTGGTATTACCAGTGGTGGGGAGAAGCTCCCCAGAGTTTACTGGCCAACCAGTCCAGTCAGATCAGTGAGCACCTGGCCTGTGAGAGACCCTGTTTCACAAAAGCAAGGTTGGTGTCTCCTGACTCCAAGGTCAATCACTGGCCTCCATACACATATATTCATATAAATGCAAACATATATATATATATACACAGACTCATGCAGAATAGTAGATGCAATGTAACTATCATTAACTATACCAGTTAAGATTTATTATTATTATTACTATTATTACTATTTGACATATTTAAAGTGCTTGTTGCTATAGTTGATGGAATGTTAAACAAATATTGCCCAAGTATGTACAGCACCCTTGGAGGATGCAATTCTGTTGAGTATTAAGGTATGTGTACAGGAGTATGTTTATGTGTGTGTAATATGTGCATGTATGTTGTAATATATATATATATATGTACGTAATGTGTGTGATATGTATGCATGTTGTAATATGTGTATGTAATATGTATATGTATGTGATGTATGTGTGCATGTTGTGTAATGTGTATATGTGTATGTGTGTGTGTGTTTATGTGTGTGTGTAGTGTTTATGTGTGTGTGTGTAGTGTGGTATTCATGTTTGTAGAGTGTTTTATCCTCGAGCTGGTTGACACATTCAATTGTTTGTCACAGATTTTTGAATCCATGAAATTTATGAGTACATAATGAATAGATACCTTGCAGAAGATCCTTTGTTCAGACTCCTCATCCTGTGAAGTGTGCTTGGGATTTGGAAGTGTTCAGCCTTAGCCACTAGAAGCCTTGTGTAAATGGTTCCTCTTGGAGCCAATCTCATCGCCTCTGGAGAGGAGTTAGTCATTTTCCCTACTGTTAACTAATTCACTTGTCTAAGTCCTCTGATCATGCACTCAACAAATCATGTTAAAATTCCTTCATTACAGACGTATCAGTTGTGTATCTATGAGTGTCAAAGTGTCTGTTAATGTGATGTTTCCTTTTACATGAGAAAAGGGTACAGCAGGATATTTTAAGTATCAGGTGACTTAGCGTGATAAAGGTGGAGACCATGTTCCTAAGCATTGCTTGACTTGTAGCTCGGTGATTTGGGCACGGCCTGTAGTCATCTGAGGCAGGTGAGGCCTTCCTCATGCTAACAGAGACACCACACTGTGAAGGGGTACCTGAAAATACGGTACCCAAACCCTTCAGATGTGGTGGAGCTCATTTCCTTTCCCCTTGAATCCAGCTGACCTCGCACCTCTCTTTGATAAACAGAAACATCAAGGATTTGATGCTATACACATTTACAGTCCAGTTTTTACGATGCTTATTAGTATTTTCATCTCTCTCTTCTTGCGAGTTGTATAAAATATTCTGACTGCTTGGAAGGGTGAGAGGACAGGGAAAAGACAGGAGTGTTTAGTCAGCCCTAGGCCTTGCAGCACTTCCCAGCCAGACGTGTGAGTAAAGTTACCTTTGATTTTCTTGCTCAAGAGAAGATCCTTTGACAGGACACAAAGACAAAGCATCCATGTTGAACCCTGCCTGAACTATAAAACTGTGAGCAAAAGCTAGCTGGCTCTTAGGGTGGTTGAAGCTGCTAACTTTGGAGTGCGTTGCTTTCTAGCAGAGGATTGCTGCTCTCAGGCTGAGTAGTTTCTTGGCATGACAGCTTCAGCAACACTCAGGCTTTGCTGTCCATGTGACCCAACTTTCAGAAAGAGGAGAGCTTTGAAGAGGGAGAAATAGACACAGGAAGCAAGGCTGCCTTCTACAATCACACGACCAGTGGATATGGAGATGGTGGGGGTTCCGGCTCCAGTGTCTGGGCATTTAACCTCTGTTCTATACAAGTCAGATTCTCCCCGCTGCGTCTGAAATGCCTTTGCCTTCTGAGCGCTGAACAGGAGGTTTAGTATTATGTATGGTCCTGGGTTTGACTGTGTGAGGGTCCACTAGCTTTAGTCTAAATTAATACCCTATTGGATGCTTTTTCTGGCCATCCATCCACAGGTGCTATGCTATGGCACAGAAGATGGCAGATATGTGTGACTTCCTGCCACTCCACAGGCTATACCCTTATATTGAAGGGCCTGACATTTGCCGTCTAGACCAAGGGACTGCAATGGACCTAAGCATCCCTGGACCGATCTCAGAGAAGCTCTGTACTAGTCACATTGACAAAGGTCTTCAGAAACCTCACTGGGGGCAGTTAGCTTCAAGGTCATTTAGCATCTTTGAAATGTGTTGAATACCGGTCTCCAGCAAACACAGACTGTAGGAAGTTAAGGCCTACCAGGCTGAGAGGAGCCAACCTGGAGTCTGCCTGGCCTTGTCAGAGGTCCTGATCATGCCTAGTCAATGAGGGGTGGCCACACGATGTCGATGGATTGGAATGCCGGGGTTCTGGGAGGGTAGATAAGGTGCTCCTTGTTTCTAAATAAATGAGTCTGGTCCCCGTTTACCTGACTCTCTGTGTCTATGGTGTTGACGCTCTGCCTTCTCACCCCCTCCCCCAAGGAAGCCTTTAGGACCCAGCTACAGTGGACTTCAGCTTGTCATGAGGCTGGCACAGGCAGTGCCTCTTTCCTCCCACGCCTGCGAGGTCAGAACCAGTAGTGGCTTTTTGCTAATGAGGAAATGAGTGGACAGAATGGGAACCTCCTGCAGGTCTCTTTTTTGCCTATCCTGGGCATCCAATTTTAATAAAGGCCCCACAGAGGCTTCCATCTGACAAGAGCCTCAGGCTGTCAGTATGAAAGCTGTGGGCATCTTCCAGGGTTCTCTGTGTCCTCATACTTGGTCATTAATTTATTCAGTCCTTCACCTCACATACGAGTGCCCAGCACTCTTGCTGGTGTGAGGAACAATGTATTGAGTGAGGAAGCCCAACAAACTCGGTTCCAAAGTAGCTCATATACTCATGCAGAACGTGGCTTCTAACATGAGGAGATGGCAAAGATAGTCCCACCTAGTGTTTAACCTTCGCCCTCAACACAGGTCACGCGCCAGAGGTAGCTACTCACGCTGGACTCCTGACAATGCTGTCCATTCAGCGATCTGTACCTGCTTGCCTGCTCCTTCACTTTGCTGCACAGATAAAAACGCCCACCCTGGGCGGCCCAGGAAAGTAACAAAGCCTTCTGCAGGTTGTGGAGTTCCAGAAGACAATCGTTTGGTCTCTAAGTTGAAACGAGCCTATAACTGTGAGCTCTTACTCTCAGCCTGGTGGGTGGAGCCTGCTAATTGATCATTCTTTTTTTTAATGTTTAATTAAGAGTGTATTTGATGATCTACCATGCCACAAGTTCTTGGTGAAAGTAATAATAAACACCAGGATTTGCAGTCCAGAGAAAACAAGTTCTGTGTGAAAGACTGGAGGGATGGTACAGAGCGATGAGCGGAGAAGGAAGTGGGCAGACCGATGGAGAGGGCCGCAGGATTCCCAGAATGCCTGGAGTCATGGCATTGCATCTGGGATGCATCAGTGGGACTCGTGCTGGGACTCAAAGGGTGAGTGGGTTCCAAAGGGAGGAAGCTGCGGGGTGGGTACTTTTCAGCTAGTAGAAGTGCAGGTTTAGAGTCAAAGGAAGCCGGAAGAGGGGAAAGCAGAGACTGGTGGGAGGAGAAAGTCTATGAGAAGCCATTTCTGGTTCATGTGTGTGGTGTGTAGGCACAAATGTGCATATAAGTGCATGTATCTGTGTGTGCTTGTGTATGCACATGTATATTTGTGTGTAAATGCACGCACATGTACACGTACATTTGTGTGTACATATGTGTACATCTATGCTAGCAGACAGTCTTTTGGTTCTCTGTGTACATAGATCTGCCATTGTTTTCTATGGAGGCCTAGTGTAAACGTGAAGAGGAGCTTGGATCTTCCTTAGCAATCAAAACCAAAAATCCTTGCAGAAAACTGTGTTTTTATTGCTTCTCATCTATATTGAGGAAAAAAAATCAACACTCTGATTCAGGCAAAATGTTGTTCAATCTGCAGATAGGTTGGTTGTTTGGTAATGCACCTCCAGGATTCCTTCCAAAGCCGAGGAGTCACGCTTCACTATTATTTAATAGACTGTCAAGGTAGTATAAAAAACTAAAAGGAATTTTCCTGTGCTGGTGGATGAAGAAGGCATGTTTATTTCTCATTTCATATTCATTATTTTATTTTTTGCACATAGACATTGATTATAAAAAATAGCCCTGAGGTTGACAAAAACCAGCCTTCCCCAGACTTTCCCCAGCCTGCTCTGAGAGTTGCCCTTATTTCCAATTATCCAACTCACTGCCTGCTAAAGTATTGCTCCTTCAGCACTGCAGACAGGATGAATTAGTTACAGAGGCAAATGGCTTTGTTGTGTTTCTCAGTTGAGCCATAATTCATGTTCGGGGGCATCCAGCATCACGGTAGGCTTCTTATTCAAAGTCCGTGTATGCATGGAAGCTCTCTCGTACCTCGGGCCCCGCTTGGCGAATCACCATTAGTCACCCAAACTAGAGCCGCCGAAAAATCTCCATCAGTTTTTGGTCAGGCACTTTCATGTTTTGATGAACCAGTACCACATCTGATTGCTTAGCATTCCGAATTCCGTGGAGCCCCAGAGATTTTGGAAGTAGTTACCCCTTAGAAGATGGAATGCCCTAGGGAGTCAGCACAGTTTTCAGTGAAGATGAGCATCGCCAGGCAGGAGCCTCTTGGTTATGACTCACACCCGAATCTGAGCTCTCCTTCTGCCATCCATTGTCAACTGTGTTGGATCTGGTTTCACTTCTACAAATGGTGGCCAGTGTTCAACCAAAGCTGGGACAAAGACCAGGTAACTAGCAAGTATCACTTGTGCCCATCACGATCAGATACCTGGTAGGATTCTTGCTAGTTCCCTCCCAGGCTTTGGGCAGACTTCTTCAATCTAGCCCACACTTACTAAGTTTCTATTGTATGCTAAGCAGTGATTGGAGCTCTGGGACTCCAACAAAAGAAATCGAACATGGCTCCTGCTCTCTGGAGCCTTACAGCATAGACCAAACGCTAGTGTGTGCTGTCACCTATTGAGAGAACAAGTTTGGAAATTAGATCTTCAGATCAGGTTAACCCTGTTCTTCAGGACACTGCTTCCTGAAGCAGCAAGGTCACAGTGTGAACATGGCTCCTGCTCTCTGGAGCCTTACAGCATAGACCAAACGCTAGTGTGTGCTGTCACCTATTGAAAGAACAAGTTTGGAAATTATACCTTCAGATCAGATTAACCCTGTGGGGACACTGCTTCCTGAAGCAGCAAGGTCACAGTGTGAAGCCCATGTTAGCTTCCTCCTTAGTCAGTGTTTTCTGGCCTTGATATTTTGTTATTGTCTCATCGTAAGAATGAGAAGAAAGTCCTTCCCTGTGTATAGTTTCTTGTGTCTTGGAACTTTGGAAGGCATGAAGGACAGCGAGCCACAAATGACCAGTGATAGATCTGCCCCATGCTTAGTTTTTGCTTTAAAACTGATTTTAAAAAATAGTTAAAAATGCATTCAAGTGTACTTTCCACTTTCTTTTCTTTGAGGTTCAGTGTGGTTGGTTTTATGTTGAGGTCTTTGGTCCATTTGTACATGAATTTTGTGCAGGGTGATAGATATGGGTCTGTTTGCATTCTTCTACATGTTGATATCCAGTTATGCCAACATTATTTGTTGATATGCTTTCTTTTTTTTCATTTTACACTTTTAACATCTTTGTCAAAAATCAGGTGTTCTATAGGTATGTAGATTGATATCCAAATTTTCAATTTGATCCTGTTGGTCCTCCTGTCTGTTTTTATGCCAATACCAGGTTGTTTTCATTACTGTAGCTCTATAGTAGAGTTTGAAGTTAGGGATAGTGATACCTTCAGAAGTTCATTTATTGGACAGGATTGTTTTGGCTATCCACTTTCTAAATTTAACCCCAGTAGTGGCACAGACACTGAGAGCAAAATTAATAAATGGAACCTCCTGAAACTGAAAAGCTTCTGTAAAGTAAAGGACACAGGCAACAAGACAAAACAGCAGTCTACATATTGAGAAAAGATCTTTATCAACCCCACATTGGACAGAGGACTGATATTGAAAATATACAAGAACTCAAGACATTTGACATCAAAAGAACAAGTAATCCAATTAAAAAATGGGGTATAGACCTAAACAGAGAACTCTCAACAGACGACTCTCAAATGACCGAAAAACTCCCAAGGAAATGCTCAACATCCTTAGCCATCAGAGAAATGAAATCAAAACAACTCTGAGATTCCATCTTACACCTGTAAGAATGGCCAAGATCAAAAACACTGATGACAGCTTATGCTGGAGAGGATGTGGGGCAAGGGGAACACTTCTCAATTGCTGGTGGGAATGCAAACTTGTACAGCTGCTTTGGAAATCAGTGTGGCAATTTCTCAGAAAATTAGGAAATGATCTGCCTCAAGGTCCAGCAATACCACTTTGGGGTATATACTCTAAGGATGCTCAATCATATCACAAGGACATGTGCTAGGTTATGTTCATAGCAGCATTATTTATAATAGCTAAAACCTGGAAACAACCTAGATGACCCTCAACTGAAGAGTGGATAAAGAAAATGTGGTACATTTACGCAATGGAGTACTACTCAGTGGTAAAAAATAGTGGCATCTTGAAATTTGCAGGCAAATGGATGAATCTAAAAAAAAAATTGAGTGAGGTAAACCCAGACCCAGAAGGGCAAATATAATATGTACTCATTCATAAGTGTCTTTTAGACATAGAGCAAAGCAAAGCCAGCCTACAGTCCACGGCCCCAGAGACCCTAGATAGCAAAGAGGACCTAAAGAGAGACATAAATGGATCTACATAGGAAGGGAAAAAAGACAAGATCTCCTGAGTAAATTAAGAACGTGGGGATTAAGGGAGAGTGGAGAAGGGGAGAATGGAGAAATGGGGAGAGCAGAAAAATGTTTAGCTCAATAAAACAATAAAAATACAGTTAAAAGTAATTTTTCTGTAAATGTTGAGTCTTTGGAAGTTTCTGTAGCATTGGTAGCACACTATCTTGTATTGTAGATTATTTTACCTTGTGTCATTGACACAAGAGTTGTGTTGTACAAACATGGCTTGTATGGTCTGTACGATTGAAGAGATACAGACAAGCTCATAAAGAAATTTCCATATATAGGAATTCAACAGTCCAAGCATAAAAAAATTCATTCATTCATTCATTAATTGATTGTGCTTCTAGAGATTTTGTGTGTGTGTGTGTATGTGTGTGTGTATGTGTTTGTGACTGTGGGTCTTCTAGAATGCCCTTATAGCAGAGAAGTGGTCAGACTGGAAATAAGGTGTCCGCCAGGTTCCAGGGCTCTCCTCCCAAACACTGTTTGCAGAGTGATGAGCACGTTTGACTTAGACTACAGGTTAACACATGAACAAGGTGCGCTTCCAACTGAAATGACTCTTTAACTAACTCTGGCTTACTATGCGCCAGGAGTCATCCAGGGTATTAGCATGCAGTGGTGAGCAAGAGAAGTCCACAGCTCTCCTGGAGTCTCTTCCACTCCTGTGTTCTTTAGCTAGTCTTGAATGCCTGGTGTTTCTTCTCCTGCTGTGACACCATGACCACACTGCCTGGGATACCTCACAGCAGAGGCTGAAGTAGGCAAAGATGGAATTGGCCTTCGAAATTTCTATGGACTGTGGAAGGCAATGAGCAGGTTGCTAAGGGTTCTTGGAAGGAGTAATTATTAAACCACATGCATAAGAGAGGAAAGAAGCCCAGGCAGAGGTAAGTCATGATCAATAGCTTCTAATATTGAATTAAAACAATTCCTTGAAACTAAGCAAGCAAACACAGGATCCAGGCAGGCTTACTTTTAGCATTTTGAGCAGGCATTTTAACGAATCTACGAAGCAGACCAGAAAAGATGTTACAGTCCAAGGCGGCTCACCTGCTCTCAGTGGTTCTTTTGATGATGACTTTCAGTGTTAGCTTGTGTCTGGTTACTTGAACGTTTCCCTATGGACAGTCACTGGAGTCCTGGTGGCAGGCCTGAGGACCGCTAGTGCTGTGGACGACAAAGAGCTAACAGGCCGATGTCTAAGAATAGACACAGCTTTCCTTAACTGCAATGAACGGTGTGTCTGCTGCGAGCAATGATTCTCCTTCACTTGTAAATAGAGCTTGTATCATCATTTCCTAAACTCTGTCTTTGGCTTGGAAACTTCTAGGGCTTATGTGTGGAGGTGGTCAGCTAGGGGAGTTTCTTCTGACGTCCTTCGCCAGGGAGACATGGGCATGTATCTTCTTCTACCTCCTCCTCTGTATTCTGCCTCTTCCTTCCTTCCCTCTCCCTCACATTAGAAAGAAGCTCGGGACTGAGCTGTGCACAGTGCTGTGTGCTCAGAATCTCAGCGCTGGGGAGGCAAAGGAGGTAGATCCTGAGACTCACTGGCTCTACAGTCAGGCTGGCTTAGAGAATTCCAGGCCAATGAGAGACCCTGTCTCAGAAAACAATTTGAACTGTACCAGAGAGAGAGAGAGAGAGAGAGAGAGAGAGAGCAAGACAGAGGGGGAGAGAGAGAAGAGTAAGGAGGAAGAAAAAGAGGGTGAAGAGGAGAGAGAGTAAGAGAAAGCAAGAAAGAGAGAGCAAGGGGGAGTGTGTGTTTGTGTGTGTGTGTGTGTGTGAGAGAGAGAGAGAGAGAGAGAGAGAGAGAGAGAGAGAGGAGAGGGGAGAAGGAGAGAGAGAGAGAGAGAGAGAGAGAGAGAGAGAGAGAGATTTTTTTGCTCTGGGTTCTCTGTACCTTCTCCTTGGAATGTCAGAGAGCTCAGTCTCCATTGCCCACAGCAAAAGTTTGTGCATGAATGTGACTTTATTAGCAACCATATTCCTTTCATAGCTTGAACATTTCCCTATGGACAGTCACTGGAGTGTGACCCCTACCACAGGAAATTTCATTCTGCATTGTCTACTTGTTCCCAAAACCTTGTCTTGCAGTCAATTTTATGAGGGGATGGTACACAAGCTGAAATTTAAAGGTTGATCCACAAATAGCATCCCACAGTAAGTTCCTTTCTTCTATGGCTTCTCTTATGATTTGAATTGATGTGAACTCCTCTTCATAGGTTTATATGTGGAATACTTTGTCCCAAGAAGGTGGTGCTGTTTTGAGAGGTAGGAGAAACTTTGTGGGATGGGGCCATGTAGGAGGAAGTAAGTCCCATGGGACATGTTTTTGGGTATTCTATCTTTTCCTGGCTCTTCTGCTTCCTGTTTGACAGGAAGTGAGCTTCTACAAGATCTCCACCATGATGTTCAGCTTCAGAAACCATAACCTGACAGCTTTGCCAGGCTGAGCCAATGCAGGTCTTTCAGCCATTTCACTCAGGTACTAGTCATGACGATATTCCAGCTAATCTCTTCCCGTGTCACAATAACAGAGTCCTCGGAGAGTGTTTCATGCTGGGATATATATTTGATTATTTAGGATACTATTGTGGAGCACACATATTTGTTTGTTTGTGTTTTAATTTTTATTTAGAATCCCTGTAATACAATGTACATTGATCCTAGACTTTCTCCTCCTCTAACTCCTCTTAGATCCTCCCTACGTCCCTACTTACCAACTTTACCTCTCCCTCTTTCTATATAAAAACAAATAAACAAAAATCAAAAACAGACAAACTAAACAACAACAACAATAATATCAAAACCCAAAACCCCAATAAGACAAAATTAATTACAATAGCAAAACAAAAGTGCACGAGAAACCATGGACCTGTTTGTGCTGGCCAGCTACTGCCGGGCATGCGACCTGTCCTGAAGTGTGGTTGGTATATCTAGTGATGTTTTGGAGAAAAGCAATTTTCCCTTTACCAATAGGTATCAATTATTAATAGCTTCTTGATTAATTGTGGGATTTTGTGTCCACTTCTCCTTCTCAGTGCTGGAAGGAATTGTGTCCGGTTTAGTCTCAAGCAGGTCTTGTGTGCTGTAAGAGTCTCCATGGGCTGATGTGCATCTGGCCCTCTTGTGTCTGGAAGACACTGTTTCCTTGGAGCCTTTGGCTCTTAGAAAGTGTTGCCACCTCTCCTTCTACATCGATCTCTGAGCCCTGAGGGAAGGACCGGGTTTGATCAAGACATCTCAGCGATGACTGAGGAACACACATACTTAAACCTTAGTAGAACCTCACATTTTATTTTCTAAAGAAATCTTACAGACTAGAAATTCTTTTTACAAAATGTTTCTTGAATCAGAACATAATAAAACTCATATGGCTGGGCTCTGGAGTGTAGGAAAATAAAGCCTTGAGGGAACTGGGCCTGGATTCAAGGTCAGCCAGGCCTCACTCTAACCTCCTGACCTTGGGCAGGTTACCAAACTCCTGAACTTCACTTTCCTCACGCAAAAAGGGGGAGTGTGGAGTCTGTGGCATCTAGTGAGCCCGGAAGGTATAAGAAAAGAATAGGATAAGGTCTCTGGAACTCTGGCCACAAGATAACTGCTTAGGAGTGGCATTCTTCTTACGTTGCCTCGCCTGTTGTCTCCGTCTGGGTTGGTGGTTTTGTTTGGACCTTGTGGATTGGGAAGGAGAGATGGAAGGATAAATCGTAATGAAAACATGGCACGAGGTTCCACAGGGGAGATGTATTCTAGCTTCATTCTGTTGCTACGACAAATGCCATGAGCCAAAACAATGTACGGGAGGAAATTAGCTCAAGATGGGCTACATTCATCTCTGCTCTGAAATACGTTTGATTAATGATGCGAAAATGTGCTGCGTTCGTTTATGCAGCATTTGTTTAACTCTGTGAAGCTGTGGTACTTTGCATATCTAAAACACCTGATGGGGCTAATAAAGAGCAGAATGACCAGTAGCTAGGTGGGGCTGGTGGTCAGAGAGAAGAACTAGCGGAGGAGAGAAGTGGGAGGAACAAGGAAGGGAGGAGAGGAGGATGCCAGGAACAGGGCACCCAGCGACACAGTCAGCCAAGGAGGAAGAAGGAAAGAAAGGTATATAGAATAAAGCAAGGCAAAAAGCCCAGAGGCAAAACATAGAAGAAGAGAAACAAGTTAATTTAAGTTAGAAAAGCTGGCTAGGAATAAGCCAAGCTAAGGCTGGGCATTCATAAATAAGAATAAGTCTCCTTGTTTTCATTTGAGAATTGGGTGGTGGACCCCTAAAGAGTTAAAAAGAAAACCAACCACAGGTTATAGAAATAGGGAAGAACTCAAGCAGGAACATGCAGCAGAAATCATAAAGGAATGCTACTTCCTAGCTCACTCAGACACTCATGTTTAGCAAACTTTCTTATATAGCCCAGGACCAGACCTCCAAGGAATGGTGTGGGATGATTCCTCCTGTCTTAATTAATAATCAAGACTGCTCCACAGACAAGCTACGGATCAATGTAACCTGAGCAATTCTTCAATTGAGATTCCTTTCTCTGGAGTCCTCAGGATGTATCAAGTTGGCAGTTAAGGGATAAGGTGGCATTTGAGATGGTCATAGTAAGTGAAAAGGGTCCTTCCAAGAAGGAAAAAGGATGTACAGCCTCTTTAGGTATTGTTCTGCTTATCACAGCTCATCTGATAGGAAGGGACATGGATTCTAGAGGCATTACTTATGATAACTAATGTAGGAGTAGGGCATGTGCCCACATCAACTGCTTGAGTTCCACTCTTTGACATGAGGTGGTTCGACACAACACAGGCCTCAGAAAGACAGAACCTTTAGTTCACTGGAGTGTATAGGGAGAGAGATGAACAGGGCTTGTCCCGTTGTTTCTCAATTCTTGGAGACTTGGTTTCACCTAGGACTCCATCTTCATTTTCTGATCTTTAGAGCAAAAGTTATACTTACGGTCTATAATTGGAAATTAAAGCAGTGTTGCTAACTAAAAGTTAGGATTGTTCATTTGTGATGAGTGTTTACTTTCATTTTAGAAGTAGTAGATTTGAGAAAGTCCTGCCCTTATTCTGTCGGTTCACAGTCTGAGAGGTTTCTGTAGAGGGGAATAGCTGGCCAGCTGGAGTCAAGAGGAGCTGTTCTTCCTTTCCAAGCATGAAAGCGATCCCCTGCTTTTCCAGACTCATACTTCCTACCCCCTCCCGAAACCAACATAAGGCTTCCATTGCTCTTGACCACTAGGTTGGCTGCCACTATCGTCACAATTTTTATTGTGTTTTAGTTTTTACATAGAGGACTCTTTCTCCGTATCCATTTCACTGAAGGAAAGTCAGGACTGAGCATTTGTGTGATGGAGTGAAGATCTTTCTGCACAACTGTTTTGCTTTCTGAGTGTGCCACCTGGCTTGACAGCTGCACGAGGTCTTAGCTGTTTACCGGCTGATGAAGTTTCGCTGGAACTGTCTTCAGTGAAACCTTTAAGTTTCGTGTATTTTGCCAACAGTTTTGTGGAGAGACAAGCAGACTCTGAAGAGAACTTTTCTTTCTTTTCTCCTTAGAATGAATAGCATAATGTGCTTTAGGAATGGCTCAGTTCCAGCAGATGACATAAAGCCTGGTACTTCCTTGCCGCAAAGGATGCACAATCAGGTAGGTTCTCTTCTCTCCTCCTTACAGACCTCCCTTGCCCCATCTGCATCCAAATACCAAAAAGTGGTACTTTTAATATAGTGATACTACTAGGCTCAAGGGATATCTTCTGATTCTCTAAGAAGACACTTAGATTCAGGGACAATAGTTCATGGCTCTCATAGTGCCGGCCCTATAAAGGATAGCATGTAATCTTTCAGAATGAAGTCTCTGGTTCTATTAAGCTCCCACATAAGAAGGATAAACCCTCAGAGCAACTTTTTGGTCATTCATGACTGAGAAGTTGACCAAAGAGGAGAAAATTACTTCATTTGTAGAAATTATCTAAGATGAAGTGAACTTGGTCAGGAACTGAATTATAGACAGTCCGAGCATGAAGGTGGCTTAAGAGTTTGAGAGGATCTTAGAAATGTCTCTTGGGAATGGAGTATGATGCTGTACAGTGCATTAATTACCTTTGTCTCACTGCATTGACAACGTGACACAGAGTCACTTGAGGGGAAGTGAGGTTTATGTTGACTGACAGTTTGAGGATGCAGTCCATTATGATGGAGATGTCAAGACGGCAGGAGTCTACAGCAGCTGGTTCAGTGCCTGTGCAATTAGGAAACATGGAAGTGGATGCCAATACCCTCAGCTAGCTCCTTCCTTTTCATTCAGTGTAGGACTGCAGTCCACGAAATGGCACTGCTTATAGCGACTGGGGTTCTTCCCACCTCGGTTAACTCAAGCAGGACAATTCCTCTCAAGTCCAGGGCTGTGTCCTGGTGATTAATTATGGATCCTACCAAGTTGACAATATTAACCGTCATTAGATCTCGCCTCTATAAGCTGAGCTGTCCTTTCAGGGTGCTCTGGAACGGAGCAGGGATGACTTTTCCCCTTCTGTTATGTTTGTAGCCTGGAGGATAGGTTTGGTTTCCAATGCAGAAGTATGACTCAGGGTGGAAATCCATTTTCAGGGCTCAGCTAAGGCGCACAGAAGGCAGAGCTGTCTGCCAACCCTTGAATCTGCACTCCTCATACGTGTACTTATACTGGAGCTGGCTGGGGTCTTAGTAAAAATGCTCCTTGTTAGCCCCTACTTACTCACAGGTTGGTTTTTAAAGTGGTTTGGAAGCAGTGCCCAGGAATCTGCATTTTCCCAAGTCCTGAAAAATTCTAGTGCAAACATTCTTCAGGTCACACTCCTCATGCTTCTCCAAACCCACTTCATAAACAGTCCTCAGCTAGTTAGAAAAGCACTCAGGGATTTATGAGTGTGTCCTCAGAGCTTGGAGCTCAGCACTGCTTCAACAGACAGGCTTATTATTTTGGTTTTAACACAATGGAATTATAAATTATTCATCCCCAGTTGAAAAAAAAAAGAATCCAACTCATCTGGGAGCTGAATGCAACTTATGCTGTTTCTATGAAAAGCTAAAGTTCATATTCCATCGAGGTGTAGAAGTTGCCCTTGGCCTCCTTGCCCCATCCTTGGCCTTCAATAGGTCAGGACTTCGAGGTGAGAGTGGTAGCCAGGATTCCTGTGAACTCCTTTCAGCCTTCCATACTTCTTCGTTTGGGGGCCCAGTTCATTGCTTCCCTAATGTTTCTATGCAAACCATCTCCTGGAGATCTGAGAAACGTTAAAATGGGAAAGTCTGGGCTCCAGAACCAGACATTCCAGTTCAGTCAATGTGGAGTGAGGTCTGAGATCCCCATGGAGTGATGTTCTGCCGCATCTCTGGGACATCTAGTAACTTACCTACTAGTCTTACTAAGTGTAAGTAATATCTGGGGGTGAAATGTTTTTCTGGAGCTGACAGAAATACACGAATCCTGAAAAATGGAGTTGGTTCCAAGAGATGAAGAGAAAAGAACAAAATCAAAGTTGTCTACCAAACATAACACGCTGACTCCATTCATTATTAAGTTCAGTCTTCATAAAAATTTCATTATATTTGAAAACAATTTGTAGGCTAGGTTTTTCCTCCCACTTCCCCAGAATTCCTGAATATGTATAACAACCATTCGAAAACCACAGTCAAGTATAAAAATGACCTGTAACCAGAACTTAAAGGCTAAATTATAAGAAATTTACTTCAAAATAATTGCTTATTTGTACTTATCATGGAACGTAGCTGTAATTTAATATGTTTGATGTTCTGCTTTAGTGGTTCTTCAGAGGAAATGTTCATTATGCTCTATTTAGGAGTTTCTTGGTCTTTGGAATAATGGGTTCACAGGCACCCATGGCCTTGTGAAACAGGGGATGCTTTGATATACATTTTAGAGAGAGAAGGAGGTTGAATTGCATATTGACTTACCCAAAGACCAACAGAATCAGCTTCTTCCAGTCTTAGGACTCCATCCTTCATATATTCCCAAACTTCAGCGTTGGTACAATGCCACCAAAGACCCCCACACTGATATTACTTTGAGGTAGCAGATATTATATCAGTCACGAACTGAATGAGTCAGTAGGGGAAATGGGAGTTTTAAACAGAATAGAACAAGTTTTCTCACCTTGGGTCAGAGAGCAACATGTTGATCATGATGTTAATGTAGTCAGCATGGGAAGCAGTCAGTACTGACTTGAGGGTCTAAGAGCATAATACTCCTGTTTCAGCTGAAGATATAGGGGTGGGCTACGGAAGCTTTGGTTGAGATGGTTGTAGATCTGCTTTTCTAGAACATTCGATTCTATAATTCTGATTGCAGTAAAGCCAGTGAAACACGGCACGTGGGTCTTGTTGTATGGAAGATTAATGCTTACTGGATCCTCGAGTTAGAAACCATAAGAGCAGTGCCAGCTAGTGAGGTCAGAGCCTTCAACAGCTGCCTGACCAGACTGTGGACTCTTGGGTGTCAGTTGCCTACCGCTGCTGTTCACGTGGGTCTTACCACCTTTCCTTCTGCGGCTTAAAACATGTTTGACAAAAGGTTGAGGGAAAATATCTGTCAATCAGGGATTTTTTTTTTGGTTTATTTTTGAACAATAAATTTCCATTGCAGAACTGAGAACTGGCAAAAGCAGAAAAGAAGTCTCCCTCCAGAACATCTCCCATTAATTTCTTGTTAATATGACTTCTACAGGTCTCTCTCCTTCTGTGTATCTAACATGTTACTTGGCACGTGTGTTCACACATTTTCTTTCCTTCCATCCTCTCTCTCCTCACTTGTTCCAGTGGATGAGATATGGTGGTGGACATACTTCCAGAACCCACAAGAGAATAAAAACACATTTGACTCTCCAACACTTAGTGCCACATTTCAGACCATTTGTCCCCTTGATCCAGGGGAGATATTTTTGAAGTTCACAGTTACCTACTTCTTCACCTGCTAACACAATGCAATGCACTGTTTGGGATATATGCAGCCTTGTGCGTCATTGATATATTGTAAAGGGGTAAAATGTATGTACAGTTTAAGAAAGCTTTTAGCAAAAATCTTATTAGGAGATTGAAGAGCATGAGCTGTTATAATCTGGAAGTCTTCGCTGTGTTCTAAGAGAAAGCAGATACACTGTGTTCAAGGAATTCTTGTAGAGATATTTCATTTGTATTCTAAAAAATAAAGCTTGTCTGAAAATCAGAATAAAACACTGATCAACCTTACAGACCAGGCAGTGGTGACACGCACCTTTAATCCCAGTAGCCACACTAATTTGCCATAGAAACCAGGTGGCAGTGGTACATACACACCTTTAATCCCAGCCCTACAGAAGAATATAAGACGGGAGGAGACAGCTCTTAGACACAGTCTCATTCTGAGGATTTCTGGAGGCAGGATTGCCATTTTTGGACTGAGGTAGAGGTAAGAGCCAGCGGCTGGCTGTTTTGCTTTTCTGACCTATAGGTTGAACTCCAATATCTGTCTCTGGGTTTTTATTAATTGAGCTACAAATACTGGTGTTTTGTGGGTCCTTGATGTGAGAAAATGTTTGGTTTACTTTAGATATTTTACCCCTTTTTTGAGTTGTCCCCCTTATCAGAAAGCAGAGGGATTAGAACACAGGGAACCTAATTCCCAATGTAGTACTTGTAGTATAGATGTTGTGTTTAAAAAGACCTCCCCAGGGTCATGTTCTGGGCACATACTCTAACTGGTGTCACTATTTGAGGGGTGGAATTTGGGAGACTGAAGGACATGGAGTCTTCCTGGAAGAAGAAGGTAACTAGGATGAGCCTTTGAAGGTTAGCCTAGTCCCTAGTTTTGGCTGCCTTCCTCTTCTAGACCATGGTGGTATGAGGAATCTCCTGCTGTTGAGAACTCTGCCACGCCCTCCCTGCCATGGCAGATGGAGATCTGTGAGTCAAAGCAGTCCCTTAGGTTGTTTCTGCCTGGTATTTTATCACAGCAATGCAACAAAACTAACAAAACCGGAAGGGCTTTATTTCTTTCAACTGATCACTTAACTCTTAGAAAAGACTTTCTCTAGGATCGGTAGAGTAAAATTTTCTCTCGTAGAGCCATACACGTGGACAACTATTTAATAGATTTTGTTTGTTTGTTTGTGCATGTGCATGACTCATGCCTTCCTAGCTCCCCTTCCCCCTCCATTCTTTATTCTCTGTTCCTCTCTGTTCCCATGAGTCGTACACCCTTGGGTTCCGACTCCCCATAGCTTGTGTTTCCTGGAAACTCTGTCCTTCTCCATTGTGATTCTGTGAGACAAAGATTTGTTCTGACCTTTTGAGTCTTTAGATTTGCTCTCCTATCTCCTCAGATGATTGATAATGAACTTTCTACTTGCCATAAACTGTTCAAGAAGTCTTTTCATCCCAGCAACGTCAGCAGACTACACTGGCAATGAATGCCACCAATTGTGTGACTTCTTCATTCAACAAGTCTCCATTGAGAATTGAGGTTCATGCTCCTCAAATCTGTGCATACTTTTGCCTGCCCTAACAATAGAATACATCAGAAGTGCAGCTAAGGGGTTCCCAAGGTTAGATCGCAGAAGACTTTAGACTTCTGGAAACTCTTGCTCTTTAAATCCTGGAACTTGGTGGTCCAATAGCTCTGAGACTATCATGTGGGAGACGCCAGGTTTCTTCCAGGCTGTCTTCCACCATCCAGCCTGGTCTCAACTGTCATGTGAGTGAAGGAGCATTCTCAATCTGAGTCTTCTAGGTCAGCTCTTCTGAGCAGCTTCCCTAGCCTTGTGAGTCATCTCAGCTAAGGACTCAAGGACTGTGCATCAGAGAACGGGCAGCTTTGGTATCTTTTCCCCAGCTCTGATCCACAGTACCCATGAGCAAGAAAAAGGTGTTACACCACTGTACTCAAGGATAATTTATTACTGTTTGTGGCTGTGAAAAATGCCACGACTAAAAGCAACTATGGTAGAAAGAGTTTATTTGACTTACAGTTCCAAAAGGGTAAGGATCATCCCATTATGGTGGAGAGGAATGGCAGCAACTAGCAGGTATTGTGGCAGGAAGAGAAAGCTGAAGATCACATTTTAATCCACACACAGGAAGAAGAGAGTACAAAGGGGGCCTATAAACTCTCAACTCCCACCCCCCCCCCCCAAGTGATGTGTTTCCTTTAGCAAGGCTCTAGTCCCTAGCAATTCCACCTCCTCTTCAAGGGCAACACCATCTGTGGACTAGATATTTAAATATTTGAGCCTATGGAGGCATTTCTTATTCAAACCATCACATTATCTCATCACCCCAAGTAATTAGATCACAATTTGCCATCCAGAGGTGGAAAATCACCATAACCAAAGCCCCATTCAAGGTTCTTTAAATCTACAAGTCACCCAGACCCTGGAGAGAAAGGAGGAGGCTCAGGGGAGAATGAAGAAAGCTCCTGGGGAGCTGAAGGAGAGGGGAGCTTTGCTTTACAGTGCCGGAAGCTAGTCAGTACCTAACCTGTGCTAACATGGGAACTTAGGGCATACTTAGTGGAATCAACAGTGTTGAAAGGGCCCTCTTGGTTCTTCATCACTTCGAATCAAATGTGGGTGCAGAAAGATGCATTGAAGACTGAATTATTTAATATTTTGAGTGGAATATGGAACGCTCCCCATAAGGACTCCCCTCCCTGGCAAAACTTTCACATGCCAAAGCTCTTAGATTTGAAGGAGTCCCACGGGAAAAGAGGTGTGACTTTACCACACACTCCCTTTTATTAAGACCTCAGATTGGATTATGATTTGTCTCATAGATACTTTCAAGTACAAAATGAAAATCAAAATAAAATCCTCTCAGATTCCAAAGAATATGCTACACAGACCCCAATAAACTTGTTTTAATTTATTTTTGATTATGTGTATGTGTGTTTTTGTATGGGGATATATATGTGTTTATGTGGGGTATATATGTGTTTGTGTGAGGGTATAAGCACATGAGTGCAAGTGCCCATCGAGGCCCAAGGGGCTGGAGTTACAGGCATTTGTTACTTAATGTTGGTGCTGGGAATTGACCTTGTGTTCCTTGGGAAAGCAGTATTCACACTTAACCACTGAGCCATCTTTTCTGCCCATACTCCAAGAACTTTTAAAACTTTACTTTTGAAAGTCTTTTACCCCTTCCCTTTCCTTCTTCCAGTCCTTCTCACATACACTCACTTGCTCTCACTCAAATTTATAGCTTCTTTTTCCTTAGTTCCTAAATGTATAAAAACAACCCGCTCAACCTGTATATATCATTTCAAGACTGACCACTTGGTATCAGAAAACCAGTTAGGCCTTTCGCCCAAAGAAGACTGTTTCTCCTGTTCTTAGTGTCCCACCATTGCTTGTAGTTCTTTGTCTAAGGCTGTGGCCCCATGGACTTTCCTCCTTCTGTGTTAGCATGTCTATTGGTATCATCCTCGGTCAGGCCATGTTTAGGCAGTCATGTTGATGAGATTTTATAGGTGTAACTTTGCTGACATTTCTAGGAGATGAAATCTCACAGCAGACTTCCTGTTCTTCCGGCTGTTACAACCTTTCTGCCCCATTTTCTAAAATGAGCCCTGAGCTTTAGGTGAGGGAATTGCATTGTAGATGTATCTGTTGGTACTGGGGCCAAAACTGTGCATTTTGATCAATTGTCATTTTTCTGTGATGATCTCTGTTCCAAAGACACATTTCCTTGAGGAGGGGTGAGAACTACATTTATCTGTAAGTGTAAGGATAAATATTTAGAATATAGTTAGGAGCTATGCTGGTTTAGTGACGGGACAGACCCAGGTAGTTGGCTGTTTCCAGTATCAGGCATATCCTCTTGTTGAGGATGCTTCAAGCACAACTATAGAGCTGTTGGTTACCTCCAAGGCATAAGTGGCACTATTGCACCCTTAGATCACCCTCAGAATCTTAATAGTTGTTTCCCTCTGTGGCCTTATAAGGAGCCAAAAAAAGAGAAGGCTTTATTTTGAAGAAATCATGAGTATGCATTCTTTGTCATGCAGTAGATTTAAAATGTATTCTAATAGATGCACACCATTTTTTAAAGAAATCATATCTAGTTGAATTTAATGAGAAAAAGCAGAGGTGCAAATTGCAAATAAGTCTGCAGATTTCCCATGTTCTGCAGGCAGGAGGCTGGTAGGGAAACTACTTGGTGCCATCTAAGCCATCCTTCTTTTTCCATTAAGGAGGCAAAGTTAAGAGCTCTGGAAAGTCACTTGTAACAAGAGAGGCTGGAGTTGTAGGTAGGAAATTGGCAACATTGGCCCGCTGGGTTACAAGACTGCCATGGTCACGGACTATGCTGTGGCTTGTAGTTTCCCTTCTCTTTCCCTGTGCCCATTGGTCCTCGTCTGTCCCATCATCACGAGTTCCATCTGTTGGATAGATTTATAGTTGTTCTCCCTCTCTGATGCTAGGCATGTACACTGCCGCTGAGCTACGTCCCTAGCCAAAGAGTCCTTTATAACAGCTTTTCAGACCAAGAGACCCTATAGTCAAGATATTGAACTTGACAAACTTTACGTTTTCATATTCAAAGTTCAATGTCTAAGACTCTGATGGGCACAGGACACCCACATTATTTTTACCTCTGCTTCAACATACTCTCAATTTTTCCACCAACGACACAGCTCTTTCTCCTGTACGCTTGCTTCAGTGATTCTGTGTCAGGTTCAGCTCATTACTGTTGAGGTGGTTGCTTGCTTAGTGGGAGAAGCTGGGTCCATGGGGCTTTAGAAATGCAGCTGTCCCAACTTTCCTGCTTTTCTTGATGACAGTGTCTCTCTCTGGAGTGGTACCCTACTCCATCCCAGCCTGAGAGAAAAGGAGGTACAGCAGATGGCAAGACCATTCTGAATGTCTGCTTCATGACCTCACACAATCTCCCTTCTAGAATTTTGTTTTTGAAAAGATGTTTCTGAATACAGTCTTCTTCGTTTGCAATTCCAGTGAATTGGCTTTTCAGTGACCTGAAGGGACAGCTTGTCCTTGGAAAGGCTTCTGGTTTGACAAATGTGCTAGTTAAGTTGCTTCTATCCAACTGACTTGTTCAGTATTTGGGTGAAAAGTGCTTTTTCTGCACTGGGCCTTATAGCAGGCTTTTCCTTAATAAAGAAAGAAGTGGCTTGATCTTTAAATTACATACTAGAAAAAAATTTTACAAACCTCTTTAAGGTTGGTTTGTTCATTTATCTGAGTTTTGTTTTATAGTTTTAGAGATCAATTGACATCAAGTGAGAATGAATGACATAGGTTTATAAAATAAAATTCACTTCATGTTTCTTTTTTTTTTTTCAAAGTTTGTTACATTATAAAAGTTTCCATTTCCACCCCTCCTCCCAACACCCTCCCACTCCCCCCACTCCCTCTCCTCCTCCCTCTCCATCCCTAAGAACCGTCAAGGTTTCCTGCCCTGTGGGAAGTTCAAGTTCCTTCCCCCTCCCTCCAGGTCCAGGAAGGTGAGTATCCAAACAGACTGGATCCCAAAAATCCAGTATATGCAGAGGAAACAAGTCCCAGTGTCATTGTCAATGGCTTTTCAGAAAGACTCCAGGCCAGCCACATTCAGAGAATCTGGTTGGATCACGTGCTCGTTCAGTCCCAGTCCAACTGGCCTTGGAGAACTCTCATTAGATCAGTCCCCTTGTATCAGTGGGTGATCGCACCCCTCACGGTCCTGATTTCCTTTTTCATTTTCTTCCTCCTTCTGCTCCTCATTTGGACCTTGGGGGCTCAGTCCGGTGCTCCAATGTGGGTCTCCATCTGTATCACCATCCATCGTCGGATGAAGGTTCCCTCTGGTCTTGCCTTCTTTGCTCACGTTCTCTTTCCTTCTGCTTCTCGTTTGGACCTAGGGAGTTAAGTCCAGTGTTCCAACGTGGGTCTTTGTCTCTATCTCCATTCATCGCCAGATGAAGGTTCTATGGTGATAAGCAAAATATTCATCAGTAAGGTTATAAGCCAAGGCCGGTTCAGGCACCCTCTCCTCTGTCCAGAGAACAATCTGGGGATCTCTCCTTGGACCTGGGATCCCATTTATAATCAAGTCTCTTGTAAACCCTAAAATAACTCCCTTAGTTGAGATATATTCTTCCCTGATCCCATATCCATCCTTCCTCCCTCCCCCCATCTCAGTCCCCAGAGCTTTCCCTATTCCTCCCCTACTCCCTTCTCTCTAACCATCTCCCCTTCCAACAACCCTCCCACCCCCCCATGCACCCGAGGTTACCTGGGACTCTTGTCTATTTCCAATCGCCAGGAGGGTAACTATATGATTTTCTTCAGGTTCACCTTCTTATTTAGCTTCTCTAGGATCACGAATAATAGGCTCAAAGACCTTTAATTATGGCAAAAATCCACTTATGAGTGAATACATACCATATTCCTCTTTTTGGGTCTGGCTTACCTCACTCAGTAAAACGTTTTCTATGTCCATCCATTTGCATGCAAAATTCAAGATGTCATTGTTTTTTACCACTGAGTAAAACTCTAATATATATATATATATATATATATATATATATATATATATATATATATATGTTCCATACCTTCTTTAACCATTTCTTCTATTGAGGGGCACCTAGGTTGTTTCCAGGTTCTGGCTATTACAAATAGTGCTGCTGTGAACATAGTTGAACAAATGCTTTTGTGGTATGATAGGGCATCTCTTGGGTATATTCCCAAGAGTGGAATTGCTGGGTCTTGAGGGAGGTTGACTCCCAGTTTCCTGAGAAACCGCCACACTGATTTCCACAGTGGCTGCGCAAGTTTGCATTCCCACCAACAATGGATGAGAGTTCCCCTCTCTCCACATCCTCTCCAGCATAGGCTATCATCGGTGTTTTGACTTTAGCTAATCTGACCGGTGTAAAATAGTATCTCATAGTTGTTTTGATTTGCATTTCCCTGATCGCTAAAGATGTTGAGCATGACCTTAAGTGTCTTTTGGCCATTCGAAGTTCTTCTGTTGAGAATTCTCTGTTCAGATCAGCACCCCATTTTTTAATTGGGTTAATTAGAGTTTTAGTGTCTAGTGTTCTTTGTATATTTTAGAGATCAGGCCTTTATCTGATGAGGGGTTGGTGAAGATTTTCTCCCAGTCAGAAGATAGCCTTTTTGTCTTACTGACGGTGTCCTTTGCTTTACAGACGCTTCTCAGTTTCAGGAGGTCCCATTTATTCATTGATTCTCTTATTGTCTGTGCTCCTGGGGTTCTACCTAGGAAGTGGTCTCCTGTGCCTATGTCTTGTAGACTACTTCCCACTTTCTCTTCTATCTGGTTCAAAGTGGTCAGATTAATGTTGAGGTCTTTAATCCATTTGGACTTGATTTTTGTGCGTGGTGATAGATATGGATCTACTTTCATTCTTCTACAGGTTGACATCCAGTTATGCCAGCACCGTTTGTTAAAGATGCTTTCCTTCATCCATTGCATACCTTTAGCCCCCTTGTCGAAAATCAAGTGTTCATAGGTTTTTGGGTTAATATCTGGGTCTTCTATTCGATTCCATAGGTCGACTTCTCTGTTCTTATGCCAGTACCAAGCTGTTTTCAATACTGTAGCTGTGTAATAGAGTTTGAAGTTAGGGATGGTTATACCTCTAGAAGTTCCTTTATTATATAAGATTGTTTTGGCTATCCTGGGTTTTTTGTTTTTCCATATAAAATTAATTATTATTCTCTCAAGGTCTGTGAAGAAGTTTGATGGGATTTTGATGGGGATTGCATTGAATCTATAGATTGCTCTTGGTAGAATTGCCATTTTTACTATGTTGATCCTCCCAATCCAAGAGCAAGGGAGATCTTTCCATTTTCTGGTATCCTCCTAAATTTCTTTCTTCAAAGACTTAACATTCTTGTCAAATAGGTCTTTCACTTACTTGGTCAGAGTTATCCCAAGATATTTTATGCTATTTGTGGCTATTGTGAAAGGTGAAGTTTCTCTGATTTCCCTCCCTGTTTCTTTATGCTTTGTGTATAGGAGGGCAACTGATTTTTTGGAGTTGATCTTGTATCCTGCCACGTTACTAAAGGTGTTTATCAGCTGTAGGAGTTCTTTGGTAGAGTTTTTGCGGTCGCTCATGTATACTATCATATCGTCTGCAAATAACGAGAGTTTAACTTCTTCCTTTCCAATTCGAGTCCCCTTGATGCACTTATGTTGTCGTATTGCTATTGCTAGAACTTCTAGCACTATATTGAAGAGGTATGCAAAGAGTGGACAGCCTTGTCTTGTTCCTGAATTCAATGGAATGGCTTTGAGTTTCTCTCCATTCAGTTTGATGTTAGCTGTCGGCTTGCTGTAAATAGCTTTTATTATATTTAGGTATGATCCTTGTATCCCCAATCTCTTCAACACCTTTATCATAAACGGATGTTGGATTTTGTCAAATGCTTTTTCAACATCTAATGAGATGATCATATGGTTTTTTTCTTTCAGTTTATTTATATGATGGATTACATTGATAGATTTGTGTATGTTGAACCAGCCCTGCATCTCTGGAATGAAGCCTACTTGATCATAATGGATAATTTTTCTAATGTGTTCTTAGAATCGGTTTGCCAGGATTTTGTTGAGAGTTTTTACATCAATGTTCATGAGTGAGATTGGCCTGTAATTCTCTTTCTTTGTTGTGTCTTTATGTGGTTTTGGTATCAGGGTAACTGTAGCTTCATAAGAAGAGTTTGGCAATGACTCTTCTGTTTCTATATTGTGAAATACCTTAAGGAGTATAGGTATTAGCTCTTCTTGGAAGTTCTGGTAGAATTCTGCATTGAAACCATCTGGCCCTGGGCTTTTTCTGGTCGGGAGGTTTTTGATAACAGCTTCTAATTCTTCATAACTAACAGGTCTATTTAGATTGTTCACCTGGTCTTGATTTAACTTTGATAAATGGTATTTATCTAAAAACCAATCCATTTCTTGTACATTTTCCAACTTTGTGGCATATAAACTTTCGTAGTAAGATCTAATGATTCTCTGAATTTCCTCTGTGTCTGTTGTTATGTTCCCCTTTTCATTTCTGATCTTATTAATTTGAGTGTTCTCTCTCTGCCATTTGATTAGTTTGGCTAGGGGTTTGTCAATCTTGTTGATTTTCTCCAAGAACCAACTTTTTGTTTCGTTGATTCTTTGGATTGTTTTCTGTGTTTCTATTTTGTTGATTTCAGCCCTCAGTTTGATTATTTCCAGTCTTCTACTCCTCCTGGGTGAGTCTGCTTCTTTTTTTCCAGAGCTTTCAGGTGTGCTGTTAATTCTCCAATATATGTTTTCTCTAATTGGGCACTTAGTGCTATGAACTTTCCTCTTAGCGCTGCTTTCATTGTGTCCCATAGGTTTGAGTATGTTGTGTCTTTATTTTCATTAAATTCAAGGAAGACTTTAATTTCTTTCTTTATTTCTTCCTTGACCCAGGGATGATTCAGTAGTTGACTGTTCAACTTCCATGTGTTTGTAGGCTTTCTGGTGTTCGAATTGTTATTGAATTCTGACTTTGTTCCGTTTTGATCCGACAAGACACAGGTGGTTACTAATATTTTTTTGTATCTGTGGAAGTTTGCTTTGTTACCGGGTATGTGGTCAATTTTTGAGAAGGTTCCATGAGCTGCAGAGAAGGTATATTCTTTCCTATTTGGGTGGAATGTTCTATAGATATCTGTTAAGTTCATTTGATTCATTACCTCTAGTAATTCTCTTATTTCTCTGTTGAGTTTCTGTCTGATTGACCTGTCCATTGGTGAGAGAGGTGTGTTGAAGTCTCCTACTATTAGTGTGTGTGGTTTGATGACTGCCTTGAGTTCTAAAAGTTTTTCTTTTACGTAAGTGGGTGCTTTTATATTAGGGGCATAGATATTCAGGATTGAGACTTCCTCCTGATGAATTGTTCCTGTTATGAGTATGAAATGTCCATCTCCATCTCTTCTGATTGATTTTAGTTTGAAGTCAATTTTGTTAGATATTAGAATGGCCACACCCGCTTGTTTCTTAGGTCCATTTGCTTGGAAAACCTTTTCCCAACACTTTACTCTGAGTAAATGTCTATCTTTGTGGTTGAGGTGTGTTTCTTGTAAACAGCAGAATGTTGGATCCTGTTTTCGTATCCAATCTCTTAGTCTGTGCCTTTTTATAGGTGAGTTGAGTCCATTAATATTAAGTGATATTAATGACCAGTGGTTGTTGATTCTGGTTATTATTTTTTTTGTGTGTGTGGTGTAGAGTTTTTGTGTTTCTCTTCTTTGAGTTGTAGTTGTGAAGGGTCGCTAGATGTCTGGGTTATTGTAGGCAGTGATGGCAATGTTGGATTCCTTGGGTTGCGATTTTCCTTCTGTTACTTTTTGTAAGGCTGGATTTGTGGCTACGAATTGTTTAAATTTATTTTTATCCTGGAATATTTTGTTTTCTCTGTTGATAGTGAATGATAGCTTGGCTGGGTATAGTAGTCTGGGTTTGTGTCCATGGTCTCTTAGTTTCTGCAGTACCTCTATCCAGGATCTTCTGGCTTTCATGGTTTCCATAGAGAAGTTCGGTGTTAGACTGATAGGTTTACCTTTAGAAGTTACTTGACCTTTTTCCTTTGCAGCTCTTAATATTCTTTCTTTAATCTGTATGTTTTGTGTTTTGATTATTATATGGTGAGGGGATTTTTTTTTTGATTCAGTCTTCGGTGTTCTGTATGCTTCTTGAACCTTCATAGGAATATCGTTCTTTAGATTGGGAAAGTTTTCTTCTATAATTTTGTTGAATATATTTTCTGGTCCTTTGATCTGCAGTTCTTCTCCTTCTTCAATCCCTATTATTCTTAGATTTGGTTTTTTTATTGTGTCCCAGATTTCTTGAATGTTTTGTGAAGAGAATTTGTTGGATTTGCCGTTTTCTTTGACCAGAGCGTTTATTTTCTCTATGGTATCTTCAGAATCTGATATTCGTTCTTCTATCTCTTGTATTCTATTGGTTATGCTTGATTCTGTTGTCTCCGTTCATTTACCTAGGTATTCCATATCCAGCCGGTTCTCGGTTTGTGTTTTCTTCATTGCCTCCATTTCCATTTTCAACTCTTGAACTGTTTCCTTTACCTGTTTGATTGTTTTTTTCTTGGTTTCTCAGGGTATGATTCACGGATTTACTTATTTCTTCAAACTTTTTGTTATACTTCTCATCCATTTCTATACTCATTTCTTCAAACTTTTTGTTATACTTCTCATCCAATTCTTTAAGGGAGTTATTCATATCCTGTTTAAGGGACTCTATTGCTTTCATAATGGCACTTTTTTCCACTTCTTCTGGATTAAGGTGTTCAAGTCCTTCTATTGTAGGGTCCTTGGGATCTGGTGTTTTCATGTTGTTTTTCAGATTGTTGGATGAGGTCTTGCCTTGGCGTCTGCCCATCTCTTCCTTCAAATGCTCTCTATTGGATCTTCTGGTACCGGGTCAGGTTTCCTTCTTGGGCAGGGACTTCACTGACAGAATGCCCACCTTTCCTCAGGCAGGCTATTGAAGCACAGGCACTCCCTCCTTCCGGGATGTGCCTACAGCCCAGGCCCAGCATGCAAGGCAGCTGAGCTGGGGAAATTTTATGGCTCCAGGGGGAAGGGAGAAATATAGAAATTTGTACCTGGATGGAAGCTGGGATGGCAGGCGGGAGAGGTTAGCCAAAATTCATGTTTCTTAACTCAGGGCTCCCACCAGCCATTTACTAATTCAGTAAACATCTGGTTTATAAACCGTCTAGCACCTAGCACATGGGGATGTTTAATTGTAAGCAGAGACTGCACTTTCATTTCCTGGCCACCCAGATACAAATAATCACACAGAAACTGTATTAATTACAACACTGTTTGGCCTATTAGCCCAGGCTTATTATTTACTGGCTCTTAAAATGTGAATTAACCCATAATTCTTGTCTATGTTTACACATGCAAGGAGACCAGCTGCCTCACACTCCTGCCACTGTGAAGTCTCCACCATGATGGTCTGTAACTATGAGTCAAACCAAACCTTTTTTCTCTTAAATGGCTTTGGTCAGTTACTTTGTCCCAGACATGAGAAAAGAAACCAAAATGTGTCATAGAAACTCAGCTGGCCTTTGCTAAACAAATGTCAGCATGTGAAGACAATAGTTGCTACTATGTTCCTTAAACTTTGACTTTAAGTTCCAGCAGGACAGGCTTCTCTCGTTTCTTTAAATTGCTTCTTTCTTGGGGATCTTTCTAGTATGAGTAGGGTCAGGATCAGCTTCCCACACTGTTATTATAGAGCTTAGATAGAGGGGTGTTGAGGGTCACGGTTTTCTTGGTGGGGTGTGTGATCCAGCTGTAAAACTAAGACAGGTCAGAATAAGAGACACTTTAAGGAGATCTTTTTGGGCATGCTCTATTTCTTTAGCTAGAGAGGTGATGGTGGATAAGAACCCCTCTCCTGGACTGCCCCGGTGATACTGGCCAATCCTAGGGCTAGCAGAGTGCTGTGCAGGGGAATAGATGCTGAATGGAAGGATTCCCTCGCTGAGATGACCAACTGAACTACCCTCTCACTATCCTAATTCCTCAGGATTTAGATATAGAAGACAGAAGAAGGGAGGTAAAGAAGAGACAAGATGGGCACTTGAAAGGAAACAGTTGGTGTTTGCGCCAAGGCAGGCAGATTCAGCTAATGTAGAAATTGTTTAAGGCCCTTTACCCCTCAGAGTACTGAGTTAACTTTGGCCTTAAGATCACCCTTTTCCTTTAGTTCTGAGAAAAACACCTTCCTTCTGAAGATCCCTTATGATGTGAACAGTCTCTGTCTAAGCGCAAAGGCTCATCCTGGTGTCTGACAGTCCTACATCTCCACAGAAGGTTCTGGGCTGCTGAGTTCACAAAGGAGCATTACTCAGCATGTCCTGTACTGTGTTTCTGGTTCACTCAGTAACTATGAACCTTTCCCAACATCCCCTTTGACTTCATTACCTGCTTCTTACCCTTCCCTCTCTGCATGTGTAGTGGCACCCCCTGACTTAAACGTACCTCTTGTGCAAATCAGCCCTAGTTGTACTTATTTTAATCAAGGAAGATTTCTTGTCCTTTTTCATGCGCTTCCTGCCATTTTCAGGATCGTAACTTGTCCTTTTGATCCCTGGAAGACAGTTTGTCCCGAGAAAATGCAAAGCTTCTTTGTTACTTACTGTGGTTTCTCTGAGACTTCTCTGGGTCAGGATGCTGGGGAAATAAGAAGTCAACCCATCTCTCCAGAGTTGTGGTATGCAGCTTGAGTTCTCGGTGCAGACCAGAGATCTCAGAGGTTCCCGACAGGCTAGAGAGACCTTGGCAGGCTGTGTATTTGGTCCTTCCCCAAGAAAGCACACTCATTATGCTAGCCAAGGGATCTCCATACAGGACTAGAAAGACTAGGCTATCACTACGGCTCTTGAGTCCAGACTTTAATGTTACCTGTTCACAAATGCAATTTTTGAGCTATTTGTCACAAGGTTGGAAGAGCACGTTTATTATTTGATACTAAACGTGTGTCCCTCCATTGGATGATAGTTTTTGAAAGGTAAGCACAGAAGTGCTTTTGGAGGTCATGCTAAAGGCAAACCCAGGAGGCTCCAAATGAGATTTGCTGAGAGCAGAGTTGGCACACGAAATGAAATGATAGGTACTCTGGTACAATTTGGCCATCACTGTGGTGGTCCTATTAGAAATTTCTGGATGTTGAACTCTGAGTTGAGGTACATGGAAAGAAGTAGTCAGCTCGTACTGCCAGGGTCTGGCTGTAAAACAGAAACGACGGCTCCGTGGTCAGTCACCTAAACTGTCTTATTCCTGTTGTCTTGGCCAGGGGCTTTGTGCTTTACATGGCTGCTCTGTAATTTCACTTCTTAGATTCCTTTTCACGTTATGCAAGCTGCACAGACCAATCCTTACAAAACCAAACGTACATTTTGCTTTACATTTGAAAAAATGCCTGACAGAAGAGGATGGTAAATGATCTTGTTCTCTCAGTGTGACCAGAGCAGGAATAAACAAAACCCTACAAGCTTGTGCATTGACAGAGTTACTGCTGTAATAAATACTGTCAGGCAGAGTCAGCACCATGATACCCTATTATTGATGCTGTCCCAAGAGAAAAGGTCTTTCTGTCAACAGTGTATCACTTTCTGTGATGCCAAGATGGGGAAATCAAGTAGGAAACCATGCCTGAGTATCCTCAAAAGGCGGATTGTGAACTTTTTACAGAAACTGCCCTTTTCCTTTTTGGTCTAGGCTAGAATGACTCCAGTGCCTTCTATTGAGTTGACAGTGATGATTCTCCCTTCCGCTTTGCCAGGAGCTTCCTTGGGGCAGTGGCTCTGCCTAATTCTTTATCCCCTTAGTCACAGCTCCTAGACCTTGGTAAGCACTCACTCCCTATTTTTGGATTGAACAAATGACTGTATTAGTAACTTAAGGCACAATGTATGTTGACTAGTGCTTATGAGATGTTTCAGTCTATCACAGCAGGAGAAATCATGGTCTAGCTGCTCAGTCTAGAGGATTCGGAGCCTGGGGTGACAGCTATTCACTTAGCTGTAGACTGGAAATAGGAGAGGGAACTGAGCTGGAGGCTGCACTGTAATGCCCAATGGCTTGCTACTATTTCTGTTTCTAGCAGTTAGGTCCCACCCTGGCCTATGCCCACACTTATTCACAGCTATATCAATACTGGGCTGATGAGGGAATAAAGAAAGGACAGACACACAGATACACCCATAGAAAAGCTGGCATGGGTTGGGCTGTACTTGGTCTAATGAAGCAACAGCAACTATGCACCGAATTAGAAACCCAGTGCCTTCGTCATGTGGACATGCATATGGGGAGGAGTTAGATAGTCTTGTAGAGTCTCAGGCTATAGGCATCTGGGAGGAGAAAACTGTGGCTGCTCGGTTTATACACACACAAACTGTAAACAGTCATACATGTGCACGTTGTCAGCTTTTGGACGCAGACCAGAAGGCTTGACCATTGCTCTGAGCCTGATCCCTCAGGGGAAGACTTTGTCATACCCGTGGGTCTCAGACCTTGGGTCCTTCATATGGCTGTACTCATGTAAACAACGCGTGTCTCCCAGGCCTTCATCCGCCCTTTATATATCCACACAGGGCGTCTTCAGCTCCACACTATCCTCTTTCCTGCAGGTTTCGTAATTTCTTTTTCCTTCATGGATGAATGAAGAACCAGAATTGCTGAAACTGCATCTGGAGAAAAGAGACCATAGGGAACACCCTTCAGGCTGCAGAGAGAGGGAAAATGCTTCCGAGTAAAACCACATCTGTCCAGGAATTACTCCAAAAAGCTGACAAATAGGAATGCAGAAAATTAAGAAATTTCAGCACAGAAAAAGAAACTATCAACAGAGTGAAAAAATAGCGCACAGAATGGGAGAGAAATCTTGGTCAGCTATACCTCAAACAAGGGCTTAACAGCTGTATTATAGAAATAACTTCAAAAAGTAAATACCCCAGTCCCCCCAAACTGCATATCAGTAAGTTAGCAAATGAACTAAACATCAGTTTTCTAAAGAAGCACAATGACCAATATATATTTTTTAAAAATGTTCAGCATTCTTAGCCATCAGGGAAATGCAGATTAAAACTACACTGAGATCCCATGGCACTCCAATCAGAATGACTATAATCAAGACATTAGAACTTAGTCCTACCTCAACTTCATATGCCATGCTTTGTTGACGGTGGGAGGTCCGGCCCTTTCTGAACAGAAACAGGGGAGGAGTGAATTGGGGAGGGGTAGTAGGGAGGTGGGAGTGGGATGGAGAGGAGAGGTGGGAGGGGAATAAGGTGGGATATAAAATAAAGGAATAAGTTTAATTAGTGTAAACAAAATTAAGGACAGCAAATGCTGCTGGTGCAGATAAATGGACACTGATTCCCTGGAGGCGGCAGAGTAAGCTGGTCCATCCACTGTGAAAGTCAGTGTGGAGACTTTCCAAAAACAAAACAAAACAAAAAACAAACAAAAAACCCATGAAACTATCACATAGTTATAGTATTGCATTTTTAATTGTATTGAAAGAGTTTAAATGTGGCCTTTTTACACACCTTTCCTTTTGGTTAACCCCACCGCCTTTCTGCCGTCATCACCGAGCCGCCCTCTTCCAGCTATCCTCTGAAGGAGCTTTGCTAGTCACGGGCACTTTCCTTCCTCGGGAAAATCTTCCTTTTTTCTTTTCTTCCTTTTATAATTTTTGAGACCATTCTGTTTCTTCCTATCCCATTTTTAATTTATTTTTGTTCTTTGGCTTTTCCTCTTTCATTAACCCATATGTTTTCAAAGATAGCTGATCATTTAATTTAATCAGCATTCAAGGATAAGAAAAACACATCCTGGTACTTGTTACAACACAAAACATATAATGAACAGTCAAAGTCACACATGGCAGTCGGGTCTAAAGAGGATTCTAATTTTTCTCTAAACTGGGAGCCTCAAATTTAATGTAACCCATTTCAGGAAATACATGTACACGTAAGTAAACCTGTTAAATGTTAATGTTCCTCCCAGTTGACTGGAGCAAAAGGATCATATAAGTTTTGTTGAGATAATTAATCATAAGTAGTTAATTGTTATTAAATTAGCAAGTCCAAGGGTGATAATGCAGTTTTTCTTTTATAAGATTTATTTACTATATACTCAAAAGACCTGTAAAATGGAAAAATGCATAAATAAATAAAGAATAAATAAATAAAGAAAGAATATTTTTGCTCAGTGCATTCTTAAATTTGTTTACTTTTTTGATGTTGAGCATGGGCAGGGTGGCGGGGTTAGATGTTCCAGATGTGAATCCCATCAGATGGGTAGCTGGCAAAGATTTTCTGATTCTGATTCTGATTTCTTATTTCTTCATCAGTTTGATGGTTTCCTTTCTGTACAGAAGTTTTTTAGTTTCACAAGATCCAATTTGTCAAATGCTGGTCTTGTTCCCTGTGCGACTGCTAGGGTACAGTCCTGAAAGTTCCTTCCTGTGCCTGCAAGGGTGCGTCACTCCCTACGCTTTCATCTGCCTCATTCAGGGCTCTGTTGAGGTCCTTGATCCATCTGGAGTTGAGTTTCTGCAGGTCAAAAGATAAAGATCTGGTTTCATTTTATTCATGCTAAAATTCTGTTTTCCTTTTTCTGTAAATGAACAAGGCTGGGAGGTGGGGAATCTGGGGGGCTGTGGGGGAGCTGAGGGGGGTTAGGGTGGGGAGAAAGGATGACATGATCATAATGCATTGTATGCATGTGTGAATTTGTCAAAGAATAATTGTTTGAAAAGTGTTAACTACTACTTTCGTCAGTAATTTGAGACACAAACATCAGTTACAGTGAACTCTTTCACCTTGATATAAAATCTTTCTTTGATGAAGTTTCAAATAGGCAATTGATAATGGGCTCAAAGCTTGTCTTTTTAAATCTACATTTTAGGAATATTCATGAGCTGTATAGTTGTTTTAATGATTTGAGTGCCTTATACTTTCTAAATAATTAGGGATGTAAAAAAAGATTTAGTTTGGATGTATTAATTTTATTTCAAACCTACATATAGGTCTGGTGCTTCCAATTGCTTTTAAAGCAATATTTTTAATTTTTCTGATAAAATTCATATCAACTGCAATAAAACAGAAATTTCAAGTCTTAGAAGCTAAAAATAGATCTATCATATGACCCAGTTATGTCATTCCTGGGCATACCTTCTCCTACAGAGACACTTGCTCATCCATGTTTATTGCAGCTGTCTTTAGGGTAGCAAGGAGAGGGAGTCAGCTGGGATTTCCATCAGCAGATGAATGCATAATGACAATGTGATACCTGCAACTTCTTTTTAATGACACTAATCTCTAACAATGATGGCCAAGGGCTGCAGGGATAGCTCAGTAGTTAAAAGCACTTACTGCTCTTGCAGAGGAACCAGGTTTAGTTCCCAGAACCGGTATCAGGCAGCTGACAACTGCCATTACTTCCAGCTGATGGCGATCCGGCTCAGATGCCCTCTTCCAGCCTTTGTGTTGACAAATATACATGAAGGCACTCACACAAAATAAAAACCAACAGAAAAGTTACATGTTCAGCTGTCTTGAAATCCCTTCACCAAATTAATTAATCCTTTGCTTTTTAATTCATTCAACCTTGCTAAAAATGTCAGGCTATGTATAGGATGTGGAGAAATTCTTTGCTAGAATGCAGCACACGAGGTCTACAGTTAATCCCTGATAGTCCTTCACAGCATGTCTTTTAGGTTTCCATTTTGATAAATTTTCTGGTCTTCTTAACTCCCCCAGAATCAGTAGGTAGTGTTTACAGTGGGATTCTCTACCTGCATTGCCAAACTCTTTGAAATTCTTTCCACAGGTCATCTCAAATGTAGAAGAACCACACTGTTAGGTCTAGTCAGAGCAATAACACTCTTCTATTACCAATTGTATTCATTAGTTAATTTTCTTTTATTATGGCCGTAATACCCAACATATTCAACTTAGAAGGAAGGTATGTTTTGGCTCACTGTTATCAGATAATTTTCTGTTCACCGAAGCAGATAAGGTATGGTGGGCCAGAAAGCAAGTCTGAGTCACAGCCTTCAAAAGCCCAACCTAGTGACCTAAATTCTACCAGTTTTACCCATCTGTAAAAGTCCAGAGCCTCCCCAAATAGACTGCTACCAGATGGAAGCCATCATTGGAAGCATGAGGGGGTCATTTTAGATTCAAACCATAACAATGGTCAGGTGGAAGAAAGGAATAGATGCTCACCATCACAAATAAAGGAAGAATTACCCACGAAGACCCAGCAGATACTTCCTCATTCATGAGATGGGTCCTTACATCAGACTCTACCAGATGCTGTTGATCAAGTGTTTGTGCTTGTTGAGAGGATGCGAAACTGTGACCAATGGTGTCAGTCAGCCTGCCTAGGAGATAATGGTCAACATGCATTGTGGTTCCTTTGAAGTGTAGAGGCAATGGCTTCATTAGTC
Organism: Myodes glareolus; assembly: GCF_982192425.1. Taxonomy (NCBI): domain Eukaryota; kingdom Metazoa; phylum Chordata; class Mammalia; order Rodentia; family Cricetidae; genus Myodes; species Myodes glareolus. Next base: position 7,453,479 of record NC_142032.1, on the reverse strand, counting down.
ATGGGTGTTTGCTGCAGAAACAATTTGTTTCTGGAGAACACGTGAGTGTTTACTGCACGCCAAGTCCTCTCCTAACCACTCTAGCCGCAGCTGCGTATCGAATCTCTCTTGTGTTTTTATGTGGCCAAGTCTAAGGTTACTCTTAGTTACAAGATGAAGTGGAAAGATTTGTCCCAGATGACATGTTTTTCTCTCTGGAAGGACTAAAGCTTGAAACAATACTTTTATGCTGTCTCATGTGTCCAAACCTTTGGTTGAACTAGAAAAAACTCTCTAGACTGAAAAGTCTAAGACATTCCCACTCAGCAAAGGCGGTGAGTGAATCAGTTGCTTGTCACACGACACATAGTCCTGAGTGGGTAGAGGTTCTTGAGATCTGCTCATTCACTGGACTTAGTGAGTTAATGAAAATCATAGAGAACCTTCTGGAATAGGCCACTGTAGTTAATTACAGGAAACTCTTGGTGACATAATGAAGTTGAATCTTAAAAGGTCTCTCTCTCTCTCTCCCTCTCACACACACACACACACACACACACACACACGCACACACACACACGCACACACACACACACGCACACACACACACACGCACACACACACACACACACAACCCCAGGTCACAGAAAGAGCAAAGTGTAGTATTTTATCAGTAAGGGATTTTGGGGGATCAGTCAGTTTTGTTTCCCAGATATTTGCATTTCAGAGGCCAACTTGAAAAAATTGGGATGGCCAAGCCCTTGTGGTACTTGCCTTTATACCAACACTCAGAAGGTTGAGGCAGGCCAGTTTAAGTTTAAGTTTAAGGCCAGTCTGGTTTACAGAGTAAGTTCCAGGAGAGCCAGGGCTGTTACACAGAGAAACCTTGTCTCAAAAAACAATCAAAAAACAAAACAAAACAAAAAAATAAAATTGGGCTGAGTCAATTGACAATTTTTGTTCTGTTATTGGGGATATACTTACAAAGCAGCAATTAACTATCCCTTCTAAAAGGAAAGATGCTAAAAATTACAAACTGTTAGAACAGAGATGCAGAATAAGGGTCAGTTTCTCTTGAGAAAAGGCAGCTGGTGAGAGGTGAACACTGCACTCACCTGTGAGTATAAGGGGATTTCTCTGCAACAGATGGGACCACAGCAGAAAAACCACAACCTGTCAAAATGCAGAGAACAAGTGATTATTTAGTACCCAGCCCAAGATAATATATTTATTATGCAACTCATGCATCTCAGGCAAAGGGAACATTCCAGAAGAGGGCAGAAAGACTGTGAGAACCAGAGTATCTGGAAATCTGTTGTGAGACTGTACCTCCCAGAAATGATAGGAAAACTTCACCTATGATGTCTTAGCAATTTGGCTGCCTAAACAAGACCAAAACAAGAACAACACCAGTGGACATGCCGATGTCCCATTCAGTCCCACAGCCATTCAGTCTCAAATGAATACATAGAGGCTTATACTAATTATAAACTGCTTGGCATATTAGCTCAGGCTTATTATTAACTAGCTCTTAAAACTTAATCCATAATTCTTATCTGTGTTTAGCCACATAGCTTGGTAACTTTTCTCAGTAAGGCATTCTTATTTTGCTTCCTCTGTGTCTAGCTGGTGATATTCTCTGTCTTTCCTTTTCCCAAAATTCTCCTAGTATCATTGTCCCACCTATACTTCCTGTCTGGCTTCTGGACAATCAATGTTTTATTAAACCAATGTTGAGTGAATCTAATCTCCTTTGTTTAGCTTTTTTCTTGACCATTTTTCATAACAACTTGTAACCAACATTCAGAACAAAGACAAACATCCATAATCCACTTTTTGGGAATATTGATGTGGTTTTGTAGGCTACGTCTTGCTGATTGGAGGCACTAATAATTTTATGGGGACCCAAAGAATGTTTAGGACTATGGTCAAGTCCTGACTGAAGTACTCTGTGAGGCTGGATCATCTCAGGCAGCAGTCTTGAGGCTGTTCGGGATGTAGAACTCAGAGGAAACTGCAACAGAGGTGCTCTGAAATCTTGGATCATCTGGGCCATCAATTCCCATTGGAGATTTTTCAGGGGTTCTTCCTTGATAAAACCTAATTTATCTTAACCCCAAATGAATCCAGGGCCTCTTATTTCATGAGGAGACAAAAGAAAAACCTCTTCTCCAAAGTAACATATCTTTTGACTTCAATTTTGAAGTGAAGGCATTTTCAAAATATAGGGTGGATTAATCCAGTAACTTTTATAATGAAATGTCTTTTAGCAGCTGTTCCTCTTTCCTCAGCATTCAAAAAATTCAAAGACAACACAATAACATTCAGTATCCACATTATCTGTGCATTTTCTATCTTCATGTGGCTTTATTTTTTATTTTAATTTTTTAATTGTTTGAGACATTGTTTCTCTGTGTTTCTTTAGCTGTCCTGGAACTCACTCTGTAGACAAGGTTGGCCTTGAACTCACAGAAATCCACCTGCCTCTGCTTTCCAAGTGCTGGGATTAAAGGCATTTAATACTACTCTATTCTTTTTTACTTTTTTAAAGACTTTCTTTATCCTTTATCTTTTCTTCCCCAAGTCTATGTATATTTTTAAACATACTATAAACCTTTTGGAGGTTTGTTCATCTGAATCTCTCTTTACTGTATATCTTTTACTGACCCCATGAATCTTTAATCTGCGAAGTGATATTGCTAGGATTAATGCAGCAGCTTTGACAGCTGGCTCTGCCCCATTCCTTAGCTTTCTAAGAGGCTAACTTCATGGTAGAGGTACATGTAGGACACACATTTATTGTCACATCTCTGTGGAGTTTTTAGGTCTATGCCACCACCAAGAAGCATGCCACTGGCCACTCAAAAACACCATTAAGTGGTTGGTGGCAGGACCTCTTAAAAGAGCTTCAAGGTTTTTGCCACTAATGCTGGCTATGTCAGGAAGCCTCTCATAAAGGAGTTGTGCCCCTCTTTGCTGCTAGCAAACAGAGCCTACTGGAGAAAAAACAGTTACCAAGAAATGGTGCTTGACTCTGTTCTTGTAAGTCTGGAATCTTTTTTTTTAAAGCTTTCTCAGGCTTTATGTGAAAATTTTTGTCAAACATTTGGGCACCATTTGTAGATGGAAGTTTCTGTCCCACCTGGTCCCACAATCATTCAGTCCTAAATAAATACATAGAGGCTTATACTAATTATAAACTGCTTGGCATATTAGGTCAGAATTATTATTAACTAGCTCCTACAACTTAATTGACCCATAATTCTTGTCTATATTTAGCCATGTAGCTTGGTAACTTTTCTCAGTAAGGCATTCTCATCTTGCTTTCTCTGTGTCTAACTTGTGACTGACTGTCTTTCCTCTCCCCAGAATTCTCCTGTTATCATTGCCCCACCTATACTGCCAGCCTGCCCCACCTATACTGCCAGCCTGGCTACTGGCCAATGAGTGTTTTTTTAAAGTCAATAAGAGTGACAAAACTTTACAGTGTACAAGAACATTATGCCACACCAATGAACATGGAAAGGGTAAAACTAATGTGGCACTACTCCTACACAAAGAACTACTGGCAACTGAGGACCTGAGTGTAGGAGAAATCGTCTTAGGGGAATGAACAAATGAACTCCATCAACAGATTGGTGCACCAACATGGTCTGAAATTTTTGGGGCTGATGCTCACTACCCACTTTGGGTCTGGATGCTTTTGTGCCCTCTCAGAGTCAGGGGAAAGTACCTGAGATCGTACCCCTGGCTCAGTACTCCCCGCCTGGGAAGGCAGTGGAATCAGGTCTGCCAGGAGTGCACAGGCAGGAGAGCATGGCAGAGTCCCATCACCATACACAGAGATATTTCCAGGCCATGCAATGCACTGCATGACAGATTTAGTTTTTACTCAGATAAAAACTGTTTATATGCTTCACAGTGCTTCCCAGAGTTGAGGTGGTGAGGACTGCTCCTATCTGGCAGTCTCAGAGGCAGTGAACATGCCTCTGCAATGTTGGACTTGGTGGAGCTAATAGGCAGGGCTGAGTTGATTTTAGCCATGGACACTTAGCATGAAAAAGTGCTTCCGGTCAAAGGATAATTACAGATACACAATAAAGACAGATTCAGACAGATATAGACTTCAAAATGAGTCACAGTGTTGGAAAAATATGTATAGGCTTGGAAGAGAGAGCAAAAAGAGTAAAGAGACAGTATACATAATATAAAAGAGTACAGGCAGTCATAGATTAAAGGAGTAAAGAAGAAAAATAAGCCACATAAAGATGGAATATACATAGAGAGTCTGGATTATGCATACTATTGTGTTTTATTTGAACTTTTTACCCGCAGAGAGACACTTGATTCTGGGACCGCTAAGCCTTACCAACGTATATACTTTGAAGGAAACTTAACTTCAAAATTTGAGCCTAAGGATATGTTGCTGATAGGGGAGTTCAGCCAATCACGTTCTGTTTGGGGGGCGTGTCGCCCTTAGGCTAAAATTTGCCTATAAACTTACAAGCGCGTTCCTGCTAGCTCTCTCTTTCGCCTGGCTCCTGCATCTGGATGGATCGTTTGTATTCTGGTGTAAGCTGTTTTAAGTCTTACTTCTGTTTATTAAAGCTGTATATTTTGTATTAAGATAGTCTGGGGACTTTTCATTACCAATCACCCTGCAGCTTCATGTTGCTATGGCTTGTTGTAGAAGGCCTGTTTGTTTGTTTCCAGATCACCTGGCAGCTCAGACCTGAAATAACCACACAGAAACTGTATTAGTTAAATCACTGCTTGGCCCATTAGCTCTAGCTTCTTATTGGTCAACTCTTACATCTTAATTTAACCCATTTCTATACATCTGTGTATCACCACATGGCTGTGGCTTACTGGTAAGCTTCTGGTATGTCCGTTCCTGATGGCCGCTACATGATGTCTCTCTGATTCTGTCTTTTTTCTCTCAGTATTTAGTCTGGTTTCCTCTGCCTACTCTCTTCTACCCTATCACAGGCCAGGCAGATTCTTAATTCATTAACCAATAAAAATAGCACATATACAGAAGGACATCATATATCATCTCCCCTTTTCTATTTAATTAAAAGGGAAGGATTTGACTTTAACATAGTAAAATTACATATAACAAAACAGGTATCAAGCAAGAATTACAGCTACAATATTTATATCTACTTTATATTTTATCATAACTAAGGAAAACTATAATTATAAATGTCTATTCTCCAATTCCATCAAAGACTCCAGAAGGATATAATATTACCTAAGTTAACATGAAGTGCTTTGTAAGCAACTTTCAAAATTCTAGAATTGACAGAGACATCTTGCTGCCTGGAAAGTCACCCAAAGTTCTTCTTTAACCCTGGGGCATCCATCTTCAGCCTACAGGCCCATAGTATCTGGTAGACTTTGGGACTAAGTGGCTGGGAACAACAGTTTACATTTCAGCATTGCTGTCCATCACTGAAGGAAGTTAGGACAGGAGCCCAGACAGGAGACAATCTTGGAGGCAGAAGCTGATGTTGATACCATGGAGGGGATCTGCTTACTGTCTTGTTTCCCCTGACTTTCTCAGTCCAGCTTCTTTTAAAACCCTGGACCACAGCCCAGGCATGGACTAGGCCACTCTCCATTGATCACTAATTGAGAAAATGCCTTACAGCTGGATCTCCTGATGGTATTTCTTTAAGTGTCTGTTTTTGAACTGTCTGACTGTAGAAGAGACAAAGAAGTCCAGAGTTCAAGTGGGATTCCTCAGTCTTTACATGTGTCATTTGAAAAATACATGTATATAAAAACTACAAAACGTTGTGTGAGTCAACACACAAATACAATGTGGAGTGAGTTGGCCTCTTGCTAACAGAGTTCAGACCCTCAGGGTATACAGGCGACAGACATGCTGTCAGAGCTGTCTGACCAGCCAGTTTAGCTGATTGGTGAGCTTCCAAGTTCAGTGAGAAATATGTCTTTAAAAAAATACTGTACAAAGTAATAGAGGAAGACACTAGACATTGACCTCTGGCCTCTTCATTTGCATACAAAAACATTCCACATACACACACACACACACATACTGGGAGAGAGAGAGAAAGAGAGAGAGAGAGAGAGAGAGAGAGAGAGAGAGAAGCATGTTATCTTTAACACACTATGACCATCCCTTCCAGGCATACAAACTGTACCTGAAAGACAGTGACCCTAAGAGTAGCTCTATTTTCCATATATCTCTAATTTTCTAAGCCATATATGATAAATGTGTGTTCCCTTTAAACCATAAATAAGGGCCAATGGAATGGCTCTGTTCACTAAGGCTGATGATGCTCTGAGTTCAATCCTGGTACTCACATCATGGAAAGAGAGAACTAACTCCAGCAAGTTGACTTCCATGTATGCCATGACATTTCCCCCCGACAAATAAATAAATGTAAATAAATTATTAAGAAATAAGCAAAAATGCTCAATTATGTCTATCCAACTTTGGGGAACACATTAAAAAATGATGGCTAAATTATAGAAAGAGTTATGTGCACATAGTTTGATAGTTTTATTTGTATATGGGAACTGGAAAAATGTCCAACAATTGATCATCATGTGACTGAAACAAAATGCTTGGCAGTCATTGTTCTGATGGCAAAGTCAGCCTAGTAGAATAGGAGGTGAATAAAAGAACATGGAGTTGTAGTGAGGGACTGTGGGCAGGCCTGCTTTTCGTCCCGTCCGACTCCCGCATGGCTAGCTTAGTCCCAGAAATAACAACACACAAATTGTATTCATTTAAGCACTGCCTGGCCCATTATCTCTAGAGAGTTAGTTACTGACTAACTCTCATATCTTGATATTAACTCATTTCTAATAATCTGTGTAGCACCACAAGGTGGTGGCTTACCGGAAAAGATTCAGCATGTCTGACCTGGTGGCTGGCTCCATGGCTTCTGCCTCATAGCCCTCTTCCCAGCATTCTGTTCTGTTTACTCCGCCTACCTAATTTTCTGTCCTATCAAGGGGCCAGGGCAGTCTCTTTATTGACAAATGAAAATAACACAATAGACAGATAACCCTCCTCCATCATGGAGTTGCTTAGCACTGGGGTTTGAACTGAGCTTCGAGACATTACGTGCACAGAAAAGATGTGCAGCAAAAATGGAGCAAGTGACTGGTTGTCAGCTTCTTAGGCAACTTCAGTGTGTCTATCCTGGCTTTATCTTTTTTAGAATTTCCTTAGGGTGTTTGTATAGGAAGGAAACCCACCTAGGCTGCATCTGAACGCTCATGGATACACACCTTGTTTTCTGATGAACTGAGGGTAATTTATTCCATAGAGACGTGATGTGGGATTCCCTCTGTATGCTGTGATTACCATTAATGAATAAAAAAACTGCTTTGGACCTATAGCAGGGCAGAACAGAGCTAGGTGGGGAAAACTAAACTGAATGCTGGGAGAAAGATGGTAGAGTCAGGAAAAGCCATGTAGACAGAGACAGATGCCAGACAGGTTAGCCATAGCCTTGTGGCAATACACAGATTAGTGGAGATGGGTTAATTTAAGATATGAGTTAGCCAGAAATACACTTAAGCTATTGGCCAAACAATATTGCAAATAATATGGTTTCTGTATGATTATTTTGAGGCTGAGCAGCCAGGAACTAACTAGCAGCCTCTTACAACACTGATGTACTTCCCATGTTCATTTGGTTGTCCCAGTGCACAATGGGTAATTTATTGTTTGATCACAGCAATCCCATTAGTTATGGGATTTTATTAATTCCTTTTTCATGTTTCAAAATGTATATGTAGTTAGTTTCATTTTAATACTTATTTTATAGGGCCATTTTATCACAAACTACAAGGACTCTTTAGAAGTAGGCAATATCAGTTTTAATAAATAATGCATATATAACCCACCTTTTACACTTTAAAGCAACGAGGGCTGTGTTATATGTATGTATTCATATCCATACATAAATATATGTATACATACATGCATGCATACGTAAAACTTAGATGTATGTATATAAACAAATCTTTGACCTGGGAAGTTTTTGGTAATCTAAAACTGTTGACTTCCCCCTCTGTCATTCTTCTGTTTTAGTGTCTTGGGCCTTCACCCATCACAATCATAGACGGTATCATTGAGAGTCTTTATATCTATTCAGTGTTTAAGGGAAACTTAACAGAAATTGTCTGCAGAAATGAACTCTGGATAAATATACAAGCGCAGATTTTCCTTTGCTTTTGACCAAAATGAGAGCAACTCAGTGTGGAAGCGCTTTATTACGTGCTGATTAGACTGTTTAATCTGAAGCTGGAAATGCTCTTTTATACATGAAGACTCTGGAAATGGTAAATAACACTCAGTGTATTTGGAAATCTCAAAGCCTGGTGTTTGTGGAGAGAGACCTGGAAGAGGTGTGTTTTGTGGAGGGACTCAGGTTCCCCTGGTTTCCTGGAGGCATCAAACAAGATCACCAAATGGATTTCTCTTCTGAGGCTCTGACTGAAGGGGCTTCAATTTTCAGTCTAAATTGAAACCATTTTTCTCTTCAGTGCAGCAGACTTGTACCTTAATTTAACGGAGTGCCCATCCGTGTGATTTAGTGCCTGCCTTCTTGCTGTGTGCTTACCCCTCAGTGCAGCCAATGGTGATGATCTACTGACAAATGAGGCTGGTGCAGCTCATCTATTCTCACAGGGAGACCAATGCTATTGGCTGAGAGGCTTTCCTGGTCTCTACTCTCCTTTGGATGGAATAGCCACCATTAAACATGAAAGGGAGCAACTCCTGCTTCTTTTCAGGACTGTCATTGACAGGAGGAGCACAGAGCTAATTCACGAGAGCAGTGTCACAGTGCCAGCTTACACACATGGTAGCTCTGTGACATAGGCAATGCTGGAAAACCTCTCTGAACACAGTAATGTTTGGTCTGGTAACATGAGAGCACTGGGGAAGTCGGAACTGGATATTTCCCAACTGTCACTGCTCACCATGCTGGGGGTACTCTTCTGGCCTCATAGACCCACCTTGCCATTATGCAAAAAGCATCTCTCTTCTTTCTTTTTCCTTGTCTTTTGCTCTGGCATGTTGCTCCACATGACCTGACATCTCAGAGAGTGCTGCTTCTCTGAGCACAGCAATTTTGAAGACAGTGCTTTAGCCTCTCTCAGTTACCTATTGCTGCCAGACAAGCCATCCGAGCTCTAGAAACTTCATCCAGCCACGATCTTGTGGTTATGATTCTGAGTCACTTTGGTAGTTCGTATGTTGGTCTCCGTGACTAGGGTGAGGAGGGGCAGGCTGGGGCACTTGGGAAGGCTTTACTGATGTATCTATGTTGGAGGAGGAGTGCTCGTTTGTTCCCAGCCACCCAGATAGCTTAGCCCCAAAATAACCACACAGAAACTGAATTAGTTAAATCACTGCTTGGCCTATTAGCTCTAGCTTCTTATTGGCTAACTCTTACGTATTAATTTAACCCATTTCTATTAATCTGTATATTGCCACGTGGCAGTGTCTTACTGGCTAAAGTTCCCAACATCTATCTCTGGTGGCTGCATGGCTTCTCTCGACTCCACCCTCCTCTCTCCTAGCATTCAGTTCAGTCTTCCCCACCTATCTAAGCTCTGCCTTGCTATAGGTTCAGAGCAGTTTCTTTATTCATTAATGGTATTCAAGCATACAGAGGGAAATCCCACATCATATCTAAGATTGTTGTTTAAGATCATGTCATGCAGGGAGACACAGTCCCTAAGGGCAGACATGGGTACTCAGGGCCTCTATGTTTAGAGTTCTATGCCCAACATTATTCCTACTGCGTCTGAATTGAAATATATCCGAGTGCCAGTCAAATTTTAAAATAAAGTGGGATACATTTTACCTTTCAGTGAAGGGATAGAAATATCACCTTGCAAAACTTAACATATCTGGGGACAGAAGGGATGACCATGGTTCCTTGTAACAAATGTCTTTTACATTACTGCAGCCCTCAGCCCCTATCTCCTCTGCTTATGAAAGGAGTATACTGCAGGGCTGGGAGAGAGGAAGGAGAGCTGGAGGCCTTGAAAGGATCAATGTCCTAGGGGCAACAACCTTGCTCTTCCTGTCAGAGAGCCCTACCCTTTCTTCCCTAATCTCATTTGAGTTGAGTTTCTGTCATGCTCTCCCCAGGACAATGACTCAATATCTGCTGAGCCTTTCCCTGTCATCTACCTTTTATTGAAAGAGAAGAGCAAAGGTTGAGAGTGGAGGTGTAAGCAGCCTTCTCTCTCAGTCCCATCCTCAGCCAGCTGAGAACAGAATGTGCCGGTAAGGCCCTTGCATCACAGTGGTTCACTCTGAGGATAAAAGGGACCCCAGGCTCCCAGGGGTCTTGTGAAAGATGAGCACTCAATGATAGCACTAGAGGAGTGTGGGAGCCTGCCAGGAACACACACGTAAGGCTTTACTCACCTTCTCAGGACAGTGATTGCACTTTGCATCCTAAGAAACCCCTTAAACATCTGTGCAGAATGACAATGGAGAGCCGTGTTACTATTCTGAATTAAGTTCTTAAGATGATGGATGAATTGGACTTTCTGTCTCAAAGGAGCCCCTTGTTCTTCTGGGGTTAGCTTTTTAGACCAAAATAAGCTTGAAAGTGGTTGGTTTTTTTTCTTTTGAAACTAGAGATTTGAAATCCTATGCTCCAGAAATGAAAAGCCAATGCTTTTTTTTACTGACCCAAGGTAGAGATGACAGCCATGTCTTCCCCTCCCGCTACCTCTTCACGGGCAGCCTTCCTCTGCTTGATGCAGAATGTCATTATCCAATTATCTTAGCAAACCTCTTCGTAAGAGCTGGACCTTTTCAGTGTTCTGTAATTCAATTCTCTAACCACATTACCTTTCCAAAGCGTTTCGTTTGTCCAACTCATAAACAATAAATATTTCTAAGGATGACTTCCCAGACTTGACCTTGCAGTGTTCTCTGGCTGCTGAAGGCAGGAGGCCATTTGTCCTGGACTGGGGTCACCAGCAGCTCCCGTAGGCTGGAGTGGAGTTGGGACTGGGGTCACCCTTCAGGATGGATGCTGGGAATGCCCTTCCTGGGGCCATTCCCTGAGGAAGGCAGGAGAAATGGTCACACTGTCTATTTCCCCGGAATGTTTTTCCTAAGCTACTCCCCGATGGTTCTGGAGGAATGGAAGATGCTGAGGAACAAATGCAGGGCTAAGGGTTTGCACTCTGGAGTCAAGCAGATTGGTCTGGACCCACCCCTGACTACTGGTCATCCCTACAACAATGAACAAGTTATTTATCTCCTGGGATCCGATTTCCTCATCTGTAAAGTGGGTAGAGTGGGATATTCTAGGGTAAAAGTAAATTAACTGAGGAAACAGCAGTGTGTTAAGTACGCCATGCACAATATATATTATTACACAGTGTTAAATTAACTGAAGTCCAATTGGTCTTCTGTCTTAGTCCTATAACTAAGTATCCCAGGCGGGTGGCTGATGTAATAGAAGCTCCGTTCTCAGCATTCCAGAGACTAGCAGGGGACCCCAGGGCACAGCACAGTTGGGGTCTGGAAAGAGCCTCGTTCAGATTGCAGAATGAGGACTTTTGAGATCCCCACATGATGAGAGGGAGTGGCCGGGCCCTGTCATAGAACACCCACAGCTCATGATCTAGCCCCCTCCCTAAGGTCCTGCCTTACCTCCGTCGTGCCTGGGTCTCCGATTTCACCATCCAAGCATGAGGTGGAGACAGGAATTAACTCGCTGCACCAGTATTTCACAGGGAAGAAGTTCTTGAGGTTTTAAACAATCCACAAATCTTAAGTTGCTCTCTGCTTTCCTAGGTAAATGACAATGTGGCTTTCAGAAGTGATTTGTCATTGGTACTGAGAGACTGAGGACCATGGTTCTGATGCTGTGACGGGTTTTAACACAGAGCAAAGTTCATCCATATTCTTTTCAAAACTAAGTACCAATTAAAATATAGAAGGATGTTTGTATGATGTTGGGCATTAAAGTCACTTGATTATAGACACTTGTCTTGGTCACAGTGATGGGTTCATCTCTAAATTCTTAAGATGACTGTTTTAGAGCATATAAAACTCGATTCCCCTTTGAGGTAAGAATTCATGAAGTTTTTCAAGGGATTTATGGTGTGGGAGAATTGTCTGTATTCTGTTGATCATGTATTTTAATAAAATGCTGATTGGCCAGGCAGGAAGTATAGGTGGGTCAACCAGACAGGAAGTGGAGGCAGGGCAATGAGAATAGGAAAAGGCTAGGGAGGAGGAAACTTCCTCAGCCATTCCTGAGTAGATCACCGAAGAGGCAACATGTAAGCTGTCACACTGAGAAAGGTACTGAGCTATGTGGCTAATGTAGATAAGGATAATGGGGTAACATAGTTATAAGAGTTAACAAGAAGACTGACCTAATGGGCCAATCAGTTTATAACCTAATGGAGTCTTGTGTGTGATTTTCCTTGGGACTTGCCGGCTGTAGGGTACTGGGCGAGACAGATACCCCAACTGATGCGGGAGAATTGTCTGTATTCTGTCAATCATATTTTAATAAAATGCTGATTGGCCAGGCAGACAGTATAGGCGGGAAAACCAGACAGGAAGTAGAGGTGATGCAATGAGAACAGGAGAATTCTGGGAAGCAGGGAGGTTCCTCTGCCACTCCTGCGCAGATCACCGAAGAGGCAGCATGTAACCTGCCCTGCTGAGAAAGGTATGGAGCCATGTGCTAATGTAGATAATGATAATGTATTAATATAAGTTACAAGGACTAATAAGGAGCCTGACCTGATGGGCCAATCAGTTTATAACCTTATGGAGTCCTGTGTGTGATTTTCTTTGGGCTTGCCAGTTGTGGGGTACTGGGCAGGACAGAAACCCCAACAAGCCAGCCCTCATGTTACAGATTTAGCTGTGGATTCTGGGATCTGCAGCTAACCTTTGAGACATTCTCTTTAATGTTATAGCATAATGTTATAAACTGAACTAAATCTGACATTACAAGTTTTTCTTTTTTTTGATATTGATTTTATTGAGCTCTACATTTTTCTCTGCTCCCCTCTTTTCCTCTCCCCTCTCCTTCATCCCTCTCCCAAGGTCCCCATGCTCCCAATTTACTTAGGAGATCTTTTCTTTTTCTACTTCCCATGTAGATTAGAACTATGTAAGTCTCTCTTAGGGTACTCATTTTTCTCAAGCTGAGTGGGCACATAGGTTAATCTGCATGGGACAGTTCCAGTAAACATCATGGTCTCAACATTGTCATTACTATCACCTCATTTCTGTCAGAAAAAAATGACTTATTGAGACAAATTAGAACACCTCCAAGCCTGCAATCTCATGATGCAGCTTCTTGTAAAAATTTAAAGTATTTATTTAGTCAACCACATTATTAGTCTGAGCTCTCAAATATTCATCAAAAGTAGCATTTGCCCGTTATGAAAGAGCTCTTAATTAATTATTTGACATATGTGTGCATGTGCCATGATGTGTGTGAGGTCAAAGGTCACCCTGTAGAAGTCAGTTCGCTTCTTGTACCATATGGGTCCCGGAGATCGAACTCAGGGCATTCAGTTTTTGCAACAAGCACCTTCACACTAAGCCATCTCTTCAGCCCTAAAGCATTTGTTCTTTTATGAAGCAATGGAGACAATAGGAAATATAGAAATCATTGTACTTTCATTTCTACCCAGTCTGCCAGGAAGCCCAAGACTAATTCGGAGCTTGATTTTAGAATCTTCTACAACATTGTTTTGTTTTTGTTTTTGTTTTCCCCCCAAGACAGGGTTTCTCTGTGTAACAGTCCTAGCTGTACTGGTACTAACTCTTGTAGACCAGGCTGGCCTTGAACTCACAGAGATCTGCCTGCTCCCGATTCCCAAGTGCTGGAATTAAAGGCGTCTGCCACCGCTGCCTGAAAACACTAAATTTCTAAAGCAATGATTCCCTTGTCTGTCTTTGCCCTGTCTCAGTACTTGTGCTGTTTGAGATTGTCTAGCTATGGGTGGTTTCAGATAAATTTTTACAAATCAGTTGATGTAAAAGCAGAAGAGGCTACCAAAACTTTACCCTTAGGATTTAAAGTCTTGTGCAGCTTTATATTTAATGTAAGGCTGAACTGACCTGGTAAGTATCTCAGGAAACCTCACATCACGCTGGTGTGACAGTTTACTCTGGTGCTGGGCTCAGTGGCATCATTTGGCTGTCAGGCCTCATCCCTCCTAATCTCATAACCTTTAACTTCACAGCGCCCACCATAGGACGTGGGCAATTGTCTTAGTTTCTCCCTAACTCCTGCCCTGGATTGCTCCATCCTGGGTGGGTGACCCCAGAACTGAACTAATCATGGCATTGCCGGTATTCCCCACATTCAGCCTCTCAGAGAACGCCAGTGGCAGGCTGCCTGGCAATGTCTCCTGCGCAAGCACAGGACTGCCTGGCACCTTCTTCTAACAATGACACCTTGTGGCCACAAGAGGCTGTGATCATGGTTTTTTCAAGTAGATCAAAAGCTGTAGGAAGACTGAGTGTGGGCTGCATGAACTCTAAGGGGGCTCCTCAGAAGAGGAAGATACCCACACTCAATTTACTGCCAGAAGTAAGGTGCGGAATCAGTTAGGAGGAGAGCTGTCACACCCTCCCTCTTGTGGAGTTTTACCCCAGTGCTGCTATCAGTGGCAGGGATCGTGGGGGCAGAGGAGGTTGAGGAAAGAAACGTGGCTTTTTGTGGCATAGTCTGTGGTGTGGAGACCTAGCAGGAGATCACTAGGGAGTGGTTGGGGAAGGGATGGCACAAGAGGCCCTGATATTTCCTATGGAATCTGGGGACTGACCTAAGGACCACATCTTTTGTGCTGCAAACATTTTACTGTTCCTCTAGCCCCCTTCTCTGTGTTCTTTATCTATCATCTATTTTTAAGCGGAAACAGACAGATCTCCTAGAGGGCATTCCAGAGCCTCCCTTGTTCCTCTCCCTGTTCAGCAAATGGAGACACAGAAGTTCTCTGAGAGGAAACTATAATTTGGGATGATGGTTGTTTGTCTACTTGATTTCCAACTCAGTAAAACCAGGAGAATCCAGTTCCTTTCCTGTCCTGCAGGGATTTTAATTTCCTCCCCTGGCCACACCATACTCCTGAATTTTCCAACCAAGGCAGAGAAAATGGTCCTGCCTTGTTCACCGTCTTTAAAGTCACACTGACATCAATCACACACCAGGCAGGAGACCTATTTCACGCCCCCTCGTTTGACATCATCTTCCTTCCAGGACATCACAAAGCGCTTCAGAATGCATTCATTGGCTTGGATCTAAACACAACGATGGGAAATTTCTCTTTAGCAGGTGTGGTTATCTTGGCTCACAGATAGCTTCTCAAAGAAACATTTTCTGACAACTGCAACTTCTGACATTAATTCCAGGCTCCATGACAACCATCCCCAGCCAGGCTGGTCATTAACAAGGGATAGCGGCATGCATCTAGAGTAAAGGACACTCACAAAACTAAATGTATTTCCAAGTCTGTGGTTGATGGTCCATCACATTCAGACCAGTAGGACTGGGTGTGGGGCACTGGCTTTTCTGTATGCATGGCAAGAGGCTGGTTTGTACTACTTGCTAGTGGATGGACACATTCCTTATCCTTTCCTGGGCCAGATATGGTTGTAGAGATTAGAATAATGGGTTCTGTTTAACAGACACTGCACTGCATATCAGACTGCATATCAACCTTTTCATGTTTAGTAACTTCATTCTTCCCGTGATACCCAAGGAGGTACAATTATGTCCACTCTCATTTCCCAAGCAAGAAAAAAGGGACAGAGATGATAACCAGCTTCCTCAGTGCCAGAGAACTGGAAAGCCGCAGACCCAGGATCCTGATGTGGCAGTTCACACTGCAGAGCTGAGCTCTCAGCTTAAGCCTTACTGCTCTGATGATGATGGTAGCGATGGCATTGGCCTTGGGTTGCTATGAGGGTGATGGGAATCCATCCACAAAGCACACAGCCATGTGCTGGCTTTTAGCATGAGCGTGTTAAATGTTCACTACCGTGAGGCTAGACTCTGCAAACAATAACAGATTGTCTGTTACTCACCTCTAAACTCCTGGCTCAGGTGAAATGACTTTGCTCACCAAGGTGGTTTCTATCAATTTGGAAAAGATTTCTGGAACAAAGTCAGAGCTAATCCATGTAATCCCCTATCAAGGTGACTGGTATGAGTGAGAATAAGAGCTTATTATGAACTTATCGCTAATCTTATTTCCCCAGTCTTTGGGCTCATGCTCAGCCCCTTCTCCTACTTTGTCTGGGTCATGCTTGGCCCCCACCTCACATGGCCAGAGTGCTTAGAGTCTCATTTCATTTTGAATACCCTCTGGAGCTCTAATTGTAGAGACTTCCCACAACCCCCTATGAGGTAATCTAATCCATTCTTATTATGGAAGCCAAATTACGTGCAGATGATTTCACTTGAGGGCTGTTTAATTAGGAGATGTTTTTAATCCCACCATCAGGTGATTCTCTTGATGGAGGAAGACCTCAAAAAATATGCCAGTCGCCTTGAAGAGCCCAGACACTAGGTGTAAAAGTGAGCTTCCTTTAGAAGGAAACTTGTTACTGGGATGGGTCCTGAATCCCCCACAGGAGACTTTCTGAACAATGAAGTCTTAGAGTTGGTGGGGCCTTTGAAGTCAGCCTGTATCTTGCTTAACTTGGTAGAAAAGGAAACTGAGTCCTAACTGACACTGGTCAGTCCAAGGATCCTTCTGCCTCTGTCTCCTCCTCTCCCCAGCACCCGAGGTACAGATGCTGCCATGGTCAGTTTGTCTATGCGTGCTGGGTTCCAAACACGGGTCCTCATATTTACAAGGCAAATACTTTACCCACTGTGAAGTGAAGTCCTAGTTACCTTTCTTATTGTTGTGACTTTCATATATTTGACAGCAGCTTCAGGGAGCAGGGTTCATTTTGACTCACAGTTCAGGGACACAGTCTGTTATGGTGGGAAAAGCATGGAATTGGAATTGGCTTGTGATAGCAGCAGGGATAACTGGAACAGCCACATTATGATGCCCAGCTGGAACTCAGACAGCTGGAGTACAAAGCGGGGCTGGGGCCAGATGTGGCAGTGCACCTGTAATCCTAGCAACTTCGGAAGCTGGGCAGGATTGGTGCTTCTCATTTTGGTGCTAGTCTCTTGGATTTTAGGAGGTAGTACTGGCCTATAACTGTCAAGATTGCTTTCCATCAGCTGGCAGGACCTTCCTCCCAAATGTTTCACAGCCTCTCTCAGAAGCAACCCTACTGGGGACTAAGTATTTGCACATGAGTCCACGAGAGAGCGTTCACATGCAAGTCACAGCAACATATATATAAAATGTTATTAGCAGATGCTGTAGCTAGGGACTGCTATTGTTTTATCTATCTGCATTCCCGGATTTCAGGTCTTCTGATAACTGCAACTGTCATCTACACTTACTGTCTGCACTAACATTCCAACAACATCATCTTCACATGAAGTGGCATGTCCTTAGCGGGATGCATCCTTCTTCTGTGGTGCATTTTGTTGACCCAGTGGTGGACTTATGACTCAAGTTGAGCTACTAATTTGATGCCTTGGGATTTTTGATGCTGAGGCCAGGAAGACCAGTAAAGCATCTTTGGTCGTAAGCTAATAAAATTTGAATGTTGTGGGCTGACTTACACTCTCACCTGCAGGAAGTTTGTCTGAGGGAAAGAGAAAAGATGAGATACGCTGGAGAATCAGGAGGGAATTGGGCTGATATGACTGCCTGGGGGCCTGCTTTGGGCTTCCTTGGTCCTGGTGCATCCCTGGTCTTTCATATACTTCACTCTCCTTGGATTCCCTTGAACCAACTAATCCTCTTCATACTTAATTTAAGGTCAAGGGATTGAAGGAATAAAATGCATTCTGCCAGGTGAACAGAGAACATTTAAAGTCTTCTTCACAGGTGTCTTTGGATCACAGTGTTTTTGTTGTTGTTGTTGTTGTTGTTGTTATCTCAAATAGTTTTTCTCACTATAAAGTACCAAGGAAATCTGTATTGTCCAACGGAAGTATCAGTGACTGACACTGTAACCAGCCAGTTCCCAAGTAATGACACAGAGGATTTTTATTAACCCCAGTCTTAGTTTAGACTTGTTTCTAACTAGCTCTTATAACTTAAATTAACCTATTTATATTAATCAATGTTCTATCATGTGGCTTTACCTCTCTTCCAATTGCCCCTCCTGTTTCCTCTCCATGTCTCCTGGAATGTCTTGTGTAATTATATTCCTCCTCCTCTTCCTTTCTCTCTCTGGAAATTCCACCTGTACCTCCTGCCTACTTATTGACTGTTCAGCTTTTCTTATATCAATTATAGCAATACATTTTCACACAGTGTACAAATATCCCACAATATTTCCCCCTTTTGTCTAAATAAAAATGAAAGGTTTTAACTCTGCATAGTAAAACTATATACAATAAGCATAATTATCAAGTGAGAATTACATTCACAGTGTTTAGGCCATGTGGATCTGGTAAATTTGGAGAAAGTACTGTATTATCTATCCTATCTCAGTGAGGACAAATTTTTATACCTAAACCATTTTCTATCATAGTATTACTATCCTAACAATATATTTAGACCTTAAACCATCTTCTTAGATAAACAACTTTATATGTTTTTCAACCTATAAACTTTACATCTTTTATGTAAGTTTCTTTTCTGAATTTGGTAATAAAGAAAACGATAACTATCTAGTCTCCGATCCCGTTCAAAGACCCCAAAAGGATAAATTATTACCTGAATCAACAGGAAGTACAGAAAAAACAACTTCCAAAACTATAGAAATGACATGGACAGTTGCCTGGATAGTCATTCAAGGTTTTTATGCAATGTGGGAACATCTATCTTGGCCTACAGGCCTAATAGAATATCTGACAGACTTTTTTGTGAAATATGAATTTTGAATAACTATTCTACCTTGCCTTGAAAAAAATTAGCAGTCATTTTCTTTTGTGTCCTGTTTGTCTAATTTGAACACTATACTGTCAGCAGTCAAGGCAAGAACAGCTTTTTGTCCAAAGTGGCTAACTTTGCCACAATAAAAGCAAAATCCATGTAGAGGCTCTCTGATGCCCATCACCCTTTTTTGAAGAGAACTAGTGCTGCCAGGACTGGTAAGTAGGACCAGTGAGACTGCCATGTCTTCCTGTCATGAAAAGCCGTATGCTATTAAAACAACTTAATGGTATATTATGTAAATATCTGAAGTGTTTGGAGATAATCTGCCAATCTAAAATATATCTCTGTTTGACCTTGAAAACATATCTAACATAACTTGTTTGATTGTTGTAGATGCCTAACTACTAATCTGTCTTTCTTTATCCTAAATAGCTTTCAAGGACTGAAACTTTGCATTATATATTTTAATGGTCTGTATAGGTACAGTACCTTAAATGAGAGTAGAAACAAACATACAGTAAACAAAAAACAACCTTATATTTGCATCAATATACAAAAATAAATACCAGTGTTAAATATTTGAGATGACTGGTTGTTCAAAAGTAGACTCAACAATTTATCTTTTTATCTCATCATTTCAATATTATATCCCCCCTTTTCCTCTTCAGAACAAGATCCCTGAATCTGATTTTCTTTGTTCAGCTTTTTTTCTGACCATGAGCTGACCATGGTTACATCTTATAACCTACTCCTGTAAATGATGACAGACACACACACACACACACACACACACACACACACACACACACACATCGCTGAATGACCAAAAATCACCCACCCATCTCTTGGGAATGTGGGCATAGTGTTCTCTAGACTGCTTCCTTGTCTGGGGTGATAGTATGTTTAGGGGACCCTGAGATAATTGGGATAAGATTCAAGTCTTGGGAGCTAGCTGTTCTATTTTTTTGTTTTGTCTCTGTGTGATGGGAAAATGTAGAGCTTATCTCAAGTCTTGGCTGAATAATCTGTGAGACTGGACCATCTCAGCTAGCAGCTTTGAAGTTGTTCTGAATGCAGAATTTTAAGGAAACTGCAACAGAGGCATTTTGAGATGATGGATCACCTGGGCTACTTGTCTGGTTCTTTTGTTCTGAGAATACATAAACTTTTAAAGGTAGAACACACACATACACACAGAGAGATACACACAGATACACATACACACAAAAGTTTGGAATATGCAATGTATACAAGTCAGTTAAAAATAATTTTTTGTTCTATGTTGAACAGGTAAAAGGCATTTATTAACTTTATAAGTGTTTGGGGCTGTATAACAAAAATGTGCTATAAATCTTTATCTGTGCCATCTGAAAGGATGCCATGAAATAATAAGCATGAAGACTCTGTACCCAGAAAGATTTATCAGCTCACATCCAGTCTCGGAGCTATTCCCATAGCAGAGGGATAAGCAAGTGCATCCCTGTCCCATAGTCTTCCTTGATTTTAATTCATGTCTGTAGCCAAGATTTTCAGGCAGTTTCTCCTGATCAAATCTGATCTTTACTAATTTTGAAGAGAACCATAACTTTTTGTTTCCTGTGAAAACAAAGGCAATACTTTCCCCTCCCCCATGCAACATATTGTACTACTTTCATTTTGAATCCAAGACATTTTAAAAGTATGTAGGTTGGTTTAATTTAAACTATTTCTATGACTGTCTATATCCATTTTCTTTTTTTTCTTTAGCATTTAAGCACAAACATTCTGTACCTATGTAGAGATTTTGTTGTCCTGGACCTGGCTTTACTAAGTGTCCGCAGCATTCTTGATCATGTGAGACAAATCTTAAACTTCCATGCCAGTTCCTGCATGGCTCAGCTTAGCATATGGTGCTGGTGTGTAGCACTGGTCGCTACTACAGATGAAGAGGAATAAAAAAGGGAACTAAAAGAGCGGAGCCATGCAAGCATGTTCATATATCTGATGCTGTAAAGCCATTAACTGTTAATATGCCACCTTGGTCAGACTAATTCATTTATCATCATCATCATCATCATCATCATCATCATCATTTATGCCGCGACAATGCTTAAGCAAGCAAGGGCAGCTCATTTATGATGGTTCTTCAATTGTTCCTATCCTGGTCAGTCCTAGATGCCTGTGTTATTGTCACATCCAAGGTTCCACAGTCTTCCTTTATGCTGTCTATCCAGCATATTATGGGCCCTCCTGTTTGCCATATCCCATGCACTCCTCCAAGCAGTGTTATCTTTGGGTATCTGCCACCATTCATTCTCATAACATGGACGAAGTATCTCAAGCGCCATTGTGTATCCTGTAGGTTACTTCCTTCTGTAGGTGAAGATGTTTCTTAACCTCACCATAGTACAGCCCATCTCTTTGTGTGCTGCCTGGAATCCTCCTGAGATATGGCATCTCAAGCACATTCAACCACACCTGGACAATTGATTTTATTGAACACAGTCAAGTAAACAGCAGATTTTTTCCTGATTCTAAAGTTATGTGGCAATTCAAAGACAGATAAAACAAATTTGAGAAAGAGCAAAGACGTAAGAGTCAAACTGCTGGGGGAAAGGAGAAAGGGAGAGAGGGAGAGAGAGAGCGAGCAAGAGAGAGAGGGAGAGAGACCGAGAGAGAGAGAGAGAGAGAGAGAGAGAGAGAGAGCGAGAGAAGCGAGAGAGACTGGATATGTGTAAGTAAAAGTTTGCTAAAAGGTAAAACAAACAGGGTGTATATATCCATACAGTAAAAATAACTAATCACTATTTATTAAAAACAAAAAGACCAAACAACTTGAATATTCAACTGCATGGACATTTTCTTCAATTTTCTTTCTTGTAAGGAAAACATTTACTTGAGGGGGCTCACTTACAGTTTCAGAGGTTCAGTCTATTGTCACCATGGTGGGGAACATGGCAACATGCAGGCAGACATGGTGCTGGGGAGTAGGTGAGAGTCCTATACCTTTCCAGAAACAGGAAGTCCACTGAGACACTGGGTGGTATCCTAAGCATATGAAACCTCAAAGCCCACCCCCACAGTGTTACATTTCCTCCAACAAGGCCATATCCACTCCAACAAAGCCATACTTTCGAATGGTGCCACTCTCTATGAGATAATGGGGACCAATTATATTCAAACCATCACAATCTGCTTCCTGGCCCCCACAAGCTTGCAACAATATCATAGTGCAAAATGCATTTAGTTGAACTTCAAAAGTCCCCATAGTCTATTATAACCTCAATAATGTTTTAAAATCCAAAGTTCAAAGTCTCTTCTGAGATTCATGTTATCTCTTAACTGTAATCGTCTGTAAAAAATCAAAATAAAAAAAGTTGATCACATACTTTCAACATATAATGACACAGGATATACATTACCATTCCAAAAGGTCTGAAAGGGAGCATAGTGAGGAAATATGAACCAAAGCAAGACTGAAAACCAGCTGGTCAAACTCCAAACTCCACATCTCTATGTCTGATGCTCTTCAGAAAATTTAGGAAATGAATTTTGTGTATGAGTGCTTTGCCTGCATGTATGTCTCTGCAGCATGTGCATGCCTGCTGCCCTCAGAAGTCAGAAGAGGGCTTTAGACCTTCTGAAACTGGAGCTACAGTGTGTTATGAGCCTCCACAGGTCCCCTTCCAGAGGTGCTCCTAAACATGGAGGCTTCTATCTAGCCCCCACATAGATAGTTCTTAAAAGTATAAGTCTAAGTGAAAAAAGATCCAGATAAAAGACCACATCGCACATGCATCCACTCACATGAATGTTGGAAAAAGGCAGACATAAAACAATAGAAAGAATAGTGGTCATATGAGGGCTAGCAGAGGAAATAGACCATAGACATGAGGAGTTTCTTGGGAGACGATGGAATGGTCTTGATTGTCGTAAATGAAACTCCAGACGGTTAACAAGGCTTTATAATTTAAGTTGTTAATTTTGTTGTAAATAACACACTTTGATAAATCTATTTCCTTTTTTGGATTACTGATGTTATCTAAGTCAGTCAGGCTTGGGTATCTTCATATAGTGTTACTATTTGACCTTTAACCTGGTTCTTAGGAGACCATCTATGAGCCTAAACTTTCTAGGATGTGGAGAGGAAATTATTCAGGAGAATAAGATCCTGAGTTGGTTAGGAGATATATTAAATGTAAGAAGATAGAGATGCATTTAGGGATTTTCTCATATTCTAAGTTATTAAAATCCATTGACAAGTGCACTCTAAAGAATATGTTAAGCATTTTGTGTATCCCCAATGGGTGATCAGGTTACTTCATTATCACTGATTTGTAATATTCAAGACCTTTTTCTGTTACAATTTTGACAAGATATTTGTAAGTTTATTTTGCTTTGTTTCAGAAATCATTCATGGATGTGATGTTTAGTAGTCTAGTTCTCCATGTTGATTTTATGAGTTGGGGCTTTTATGATTTCTTTACTCCCTCCTAGAGTTAAACGAGGTCTGTTGAGGACAGAATAACCTTGATTCTTCTTCAGACACCAGGCTTTGGCTATTTATGTCAGATGTAGTATGGGGTGTGTGTCTCAACAACTACTCCCTCCCTACTTATTTAACTTTTCCCGTTTGTTTTATGAGTTCGTATATTTTATCCAAAAATTTTCATTCTTTTCTCATGATAAGCACTGAGACTGGACTACAGTGCAAGCAAATTACTTTATGGAAATCACAACATGAGAGAGAAAATAGGCTTCAAACATGTATTTGCACAATGGATGTAATGTAACAGGAATGACTAAAGGAAACACTAAGTGCCTTAAGTCACACAGCAGGAAACTGGGGCAAGCCCAAAGGTGCCATGAGAATCATGGATGAGACATTCTAGTTGAGATGTGGAAAGCAGTAGATTTTCAGAATGAGTTCACATTTACTTTTTAGATTTTTGACTGGTAACCGTGTGAGATAATGATTAGGGAACAGGAATGGATGCAGAAGAACATTCCTTGGAAAATGTACTCTACAAACCAAACCTCAGGACCTCTCTCATTTCTCCAAGTATAAGTTCATTTGCTCAAATATGTGTCTGGACTCCCTTGCAGCTAAGGATGGCACAGGTTCTTATATGTAAATATGACCAATGAGATAGAAATTGAAACCTGCTTTGGATTTTTTGTTAAGTTTTATTTCTCTTGAAGTACATGTTCTCATTCCTTCTTTAAGCCTGTCTTCTTTCTATATGGAACACAAATCCAGAACTGCAGGTAGGGTGACTATCAGACATCTTTGAGTAAGAAAATGGCCAAGACACCATTGATTGTGCAGGTGTGGCATCTCCTTACCTCTAGTGTCCTTATTTATTGAGAGAGGTCTTTGTTGAATCACACAGTTGGATTTCTGGACAGTAACCATATATGAATTAAGTGAAAATAGATTTAATAGAATATTAGTGTGGAATAGGATGGGAGAGTTGAGGAGAAACAAAGAGATTTAAGAGCTTTTAGAATACAATATTCAAACTTTCACAAAAAAAATCTTTGTTGCATTTCTGCTCTCATGGAAATTGCTAGAAGGCTAGCACAGTGCCTGGACATTTTACTGACCCTCATCATTCCTTTCATTTAGTCCTCAAACATCATTGTCTGTCACAGACCTTTTTTTTGTTGTTGTTCTTAGCTTCCAATCTCTTCTTTTCTTAAATATCTCCAATAAGGGTATTTAAGTATCTCCATACTAGACAAAAATCTAAATAGTTCAACAGTGAACACATATTTGGAACAGACTCCTTTGAGTCATTTCTAAGTTCCTCATATGGTAAGTGAGTAACTTCGGACAGCTCTCTTCGTTATTTAGGTACTGGCCTTTTGCCTGTCATTTAAGGGTGCTGAACTTGCGAGATTATATGAACTGAATGAGATAATGAAAAAGTTTCCCTGATATGATGATGCATATCCTAGGTTGCTCACATCAGGTTCTCTGGAGACCCATCTTCAGTTGTTCATATTTTTAAAGTTCCCAGGCAATTCCCCTGTGCTGCTGAAGTTGGAACTCACTGGCTATGACAGATCTATGTCTATATTCTCAGAACATTCAAAAACAAAACCTAAAAATTCTGTTGACTGGATAAAAGCTGCGAGACTGCCCTGTGTCCCTTGCTTTCAGTGGCCATGAGGATTTTTCCCCTTGTCTTTTCCTTTCTTTATGTGAGATCCATTAGATTAGCTCTCATGAAGAAAATCATCTTCTGCTATTTTTTATAGGATTGTTGTTAGAGAACTCTCAAAGCAGAGAATGAGAGAACTGTGTGCCCCAGTGAATTGATGGAGCCTTTGAAGATTGTGGCTGGTGTTTTTAGGAGCCATTTTGGCATTTATTTTAGTTTCTTTGCCTGACTAGAGCCTGTAGAGAACTCCTACAGTTGTTCCCACAATTACAAGGCCTCTTGGGGGACTTCCCTCTTTTAAAGTCAAAACCCAAGAGGCTCTCCACACGGCAGAGAACCAACAGTGGCAGCTGGTGACTGCAGATCTGCCCTTTGGGGCTCCCATTTGGCCTCTCTGTTGGTCGTCATGTTCTTACTGCAAATGTTTTCTTAACTGCAGGCCCAGAGATTGACCTTTCCCATATCATAGGACATCTTCATCAGAGAGATGACCCTGGGGATTTGAATGTTTGAAGTTGGGGGAAATGAGAATGGAGGGATGTCTGCTTCTTTGCCTTATGTCAGGTCCTCTGGTTTGTTAGAAATGCTTCTCCTCTGCTAATGGTGCTTGGCCTTTCTGTGGGACCTTTCTTGAACTTTCTTGGAAGTGTTCTACTTGCTTGTGGAAGCACAGTTCATGAAGACTCATGTGTATAACCTTGGATACAGATGATGTCCAACAGTCTGAATTCTTAAGCCAGGCCCTGAGTGGTTCTAAGGAAGAAAGTTCTATGGCTGAGAATTTGTGTCCCACCCAATGTGTCTGACTCAGCACGCACCCATGGTTGGTGAAGAATGAAGAGTCTTGACTGGGCTACATTTGCAACTCTGGAAGAAGCTATGGTCCAGTTTTCTCTTGGGGGCCTCTTGTCTGGAAATTACTGGGCTGAAGTCAAGCCCAGGAACTGTCACAAGTTAACAATACCAAGAAAAAAATTCCTTTTGGAGGGGGATTTTCTAAACACAGACCAAGGGCAGGGGGTGCGTTGAATTATGGCCAAGGTCTAGCTTAGACTTTTTTTCTGAAATGGTTGGATCTCCCCTTGTAATTTCTGTCATAATTTAAGCAATGGGTTGTCATGAAGGTCTCGTTCCATCTCCATTTTCTGTGCTGAAGTTGAACTCAAATGACTGCAAATAAAAACAGCCTCAGTGACCTTGAGAAGGGAAAGGGGTTCTGTTTGTTCCTCAGCTGCTGACCATGGTCAGTCACAGTTTGTAGTCAAGGCAAAGCTCTAGTTCTGGACCCGTTGGCTCGATCAATATGAGGTTAAGAGTGCAGAGTGCAATCCAGGCCGCTGCTGTGCCTCCTCTATCTATCTACACGTTCCACTCCCCAGGGGTCAGGAGGCAGGGCACATGGCCAAGCACTGCCTTACTCTTTGGCTGGCTTGGAATCTTGTCTTCTTCTGTCCATTTAGACTGCACACCTGGTTCTGTGATGGTTAATCTTAACAACAATCAACTTGATGGTAAGGACCACACCAATTACTCCACTGGGATTATTACACGTTCTATGCAAGTATTGAAACATTCAAAGGTCTCCATAAATATGTGCAATTAGAATCACCAAGGAGATAAATCTCTGACTTCGCCACTGAGAGATTTTCTATTAGGTTAATTGTGATGGGAAGGCTCGCCCTAAAGGCGAGCAGTGCCGTTTTCTGGGCTGGACTCCTGGATGGAATGGAAATAAAGCAAGCTGAGGGAAATCATTCACCAGATTCTGACCATGAGACAAAATACTTCCTGTTCTCACCACCAGACTTCCTGTAAGTTGAAACAAGCCTCCCTTATGTTGCTTCCATCAGCAATTTTTTGCCCTAGCTTTGAGATAAGTACTAATGCAGGCCCTTGAAGCTTAATCCCTGGATTTTCCAGAAAGTAGTGGTCTCTCTGATTCTTTGTTTGCGTAGATGGTACCTCTACCTCAGGTTTCCTACACTTCTTCGCTGTCCGTTTCTTCACCTGGTGTTATGCACCCAGCACTCCCCACATGGATGCATGCATACGTATCTCATTGCTTTTCACTTGTACAAGTGTGGTATCAGAGGGATGTGATTCCATTCATCAATGGAAGCAATGTAGATTCTTTTTTTGTGAAATGTTTATCTTAAATATTTGTGGGTTTTTTGTATGCCAATTTCCCTTTTATTTGTGAGTGGGATTTTCTTTTACATGAATGTATATGCATGTTTATGTGTATACATATTTTTGTTTATGCATATATATGTGTGTGTGTGTTTAAGTGACACAT
Source organism: Myodes glareolus (assembly GCF_982192425.1). NCBI lineage: Eukaryota > Metazoa > Chordata > Mammalia > Rodentia > Cricetidae > Myodes > Myodes glareolus. The sequence continues at coordinate 7,426,092 of NC_142032.1, read as the reverse complement.
AGTAGTTGCACATATTCATGGAGTCCTTTAAAATAGTCCAATACTTGCAGCAAATACTGATATTAGAGTGGCTTGCACATTCCTTGCCTCAGACATTGATCGTCTCTTCCTGTGTAGAATATTCAAAACACTCTCTAGTAACTTTTTTGAAATACACTACCACTTGTTGTCCCATAATGTACTCTAGATATTAGAGGTTTTGTTCAGCCCACCACAGCCCTCTGCACATTTGACAGCTTCTCTCCACTATGTGTCCTTCACTGCTCTCCCAGGCTCTGATGAATCAGTTTATTTCCTGCCTCTGTGAGCTCAGCGTTTTAAGCTATATGATAGTATCTGTCTTTCTGTTCTTGACATATTTAACTCAACTGCATGTTGTCCTTCAGGATTTCATTCCTTTCGTGTCTGAAGAACACTCCATTGTGTATGGACAGAACGTTTATAAAATCCAGTCTTCTAGTAACGAGTCTATGTCTTGGGTGTTCTTGTCTGTGGAACACAGAGCTCTATGGAAGCACCTATAAGACAGTAGTTTCTTTGAAGAGAAATCTTTTGCGGTTTGCCTTTCCCATTAAGCTAAGTTGTAAATGGAGACTGCACTTTTCTTTCCTGGCTGCCGAGACCAGAATAATTCTACAGAAACTATATTAATTACAACACTGCCCGATGGCTCAGGCATATTCCTAGTTAGCTCTTACAACTTAACTCAATTCTATTAATCTATGTATCACCACGAGGCTGTGACTAACGAGTAATGCTCATCTTTCTTTTTCTGTGACCACATGGTGTCTCTTTGGCTCTGCCTACTCTCTCTATGTATCTCTGTTCAGATTTCCCTCCTGGCTTTACTCTGCTAAGCCATCGGCCCAAACAGCTTTATTCATCAACTGATAAAAGCAACACATATACAGAAGGACATTCCTTATTACTAAGTCAAAAGAGCAGGGCTTCAGTGGGACAGATATTTAAGAGATATTTAAGGAAGTCTCTGCATTTAGAGGAGCCCAGAGATACTCTGCAAACAGCTGGATAATCATGAGCAGAACTGTGAGCAAGGGACTCGTGGGCTCCTTGCTCATTGAGCTCCTCAGAGTAACACTGTACTCTTTGAAACATGTTCTGGTTCAAACAAAGTGTGGCCTTTCAAGCCTCTGAAGGCCCCCACATATCCTTCAATACATTGTTGCATGCTTTTCTCTGATAAATTTCCACATGTCCTGAGAACCCATGCACACAGGTCAGCAGGGGCAGGTGAGTGGTGCCTTGCGCAGATCCCTTCTGCCCACTCACAGGCTCTTTGGTCCTTCATGTAGTAGAAGTAGTGTTTCCAACTGTGAGGACTATGGATGTTAAGTTCTGTGGTTTCCAACACCATAGGTGTTGTGGGGAAATAATCCAGGCATGGCAACTGGTTACCCAGCTTCCAATCTTTTATTGTTTCCTGTTTCGTCTATAGCTCTGTAGCAGATTGGATTGCTAGATGTGGAATTAGGAGCTCTCTGCTTCCTTGGCACACACACAAAAAAAATGAAAGTGTGGCTGCAACCTGGCTTGTCAAATTTGGGACCAAAGCTCAACTACTGCAAACACACACACACACACACACACACACACACACACACGCACACACACTGCAGTGTGGTGCCAGTCACTTCCTTCTGGGCATTCATTTTCCTTCCTTTAATATGTGAAATTTTCATAAAGAGTAATTTTGATAATTGCAACAAGGTGAATGATCCCGATACAGAGGAGAAACAAGTAGATGATGATACTGCCCTCAGGGACCCAGACCGGCTGGTCGTGCCACCCTGTGTACCTGCTCTTTCCTCTCCACTGGTTCTGTGGACCTGGCAGTTGACACTCTCTTCAGACATCTACCAGTATTGCTTGCACAGAGGGATGGAGGTGGGTGAGAATGATTTTGCTGAAGGTGGGTAGAAAATTCTTTCTTTCCAATTGAAACTTCTCTATATGGCTGAGACGATGATTCTATAAAGTACTTGTGCAGTCTTGAGGACCTGAACCTTCAGCACCCAGATCCCTGACATATAACTGCAATCCCAATACTAGGCAGGTGGGGAAGGTAGGTTCCAGGGCCTTGCTGGCCAACCAGTCTATCCACACTAGTAAGATCCAGATTCAGAAAGAGACTCTGTCTCAATAAGGTGGTGGAAAATGATGGCGGAAGATACCCAAAGTTGACCTTTGGCCTCTCTACATGCACATATATAGACAAGTGTACACAAGAGAAGCCTGTGTGCACACATATACAATTACCCATACATCTACACACATACACTCGGGGAGTAGAGAGAGAACACTTTTATGTCATTGGTAAGCTAAAGGCCCACGTCCTGACTGCCAGTACTGCATCTTGTAGACAAAGCCTGATAGGTGTCAGAACACAGGCTTCTACCCTGCGCTATGTTTGTTTTATATCTTTGAATAAGTCATTAGCTCTTTGGAATTTAATTTTCCTGTCTGTCTGTAGAACAAATAAATGATACACATTCTACCACTATTCAGGGAATGCAGAAGCAGCCATATAGCACACCAGCATGACACACTATTATTTCGTTTGCCTAACATTCTGTGGAATTTAGTTTAGCATCTCATATTGTTCAGGATTGGCCTCCATGCTCAGCTCTGCCTTCTGAAAAGGGGTCTAGGGCTTAAGTCCAGAGGGGTGAGTTTGAAACTGTGAACTGTCCAGCGCCTTGGTGCTAGGATAGCCCACCCGTCTGAGAACCGGAGCTGTGACGTCTGTAGCCGAGTGCTGCGCTTGCATCCTGGGCTGTTTGACTCATACTCCTGGAGGCTCACTTCAGGGCCGTGGGTGGGTTGGAAATTTGTTTTAGAAACAAGGTTTATGTGTCGGTTGCACTTCCTCTGTGGCTCTCTCATTGTCTATTTCTGACAATATTTGCCTGAGACCAGATATCTGATTCAGAGAACATCTGTTCGCACCATTCATTCCCCACCTGAGCCAACGTTCTTCCGACTGGTTGTGCAAAGCCGCTTTGCTCAGCGATATTAGCCACACAGGCAGCGAGGGAAAGGGAGAGGCATCTGGGGACAGGATCGGGGCTTGCATGTAAACTCGCTGGGGCAGTCAGCCTCTGAGGATGGTTGCCTTGGACACTGAAGAGTGTTGGGCCAAATTTCTCAAATGAGTGCTTAGTCTTTCAAGCACAAAGGCTCGAAATGATGGAGCTGTTTGGGTTGGAGATCTCTTTTGGTTACGGCGGCGTGTTTCTTGGGCCCGGGTTCAAGTGGAGATAGAGTTTGGAGCATCTCTTGCCTGCAGGCTTTGTTTCGGGCCTTCAGAAGGGATATGTATGCATGTGTTGTTATTTGTTTTTGTGAATGTGTGCGGGTGTGTGTGAATGAAATTAACAGTAGGGGGGGATGTGTTGGCAAAAGAAATGACTGGAGGGATGGCAGGCTTCCGGCTCTGAACGTGCTCAATCTCTCTCTTATTATCATGTCTGCTGAACTGTCTGGGTTACTGCTTTTCTATTGCAAATGGACTTTCAGTGTGAGACTGGAGAAATGGCCTAGTAGATACTAGCTCACATCTTTCAGCGAGATAGGTCCTATTCCCAGCTGTAGAGAACCCTCTTGTTCTGCGCTCAGGCTTTGGGATACTCCTTGTGTAGGGCCCAGGAGGTGCTGTAGTGGCCCCAACGCTGCTTCTATGCCTACCTCGGAGGTGTGAGGGACAGAGACCTTCCTAGACATGGGCCTGGGGAAGCTGGTCAGCGCCTTTGCGGTGTGCCACCATTGCCAGCGCTGCCACCATTGCCAGTGCCTTTGCGGTGTGCCACCATTGCCAGCGCTGCCACCATTGCCAATGCCTTTGCGGTGTGCCACCATTGCCAGCTCTGCCACCATTGCCAGCGCCTTTGTGATGTGCCACAACAGCAGCTATTGTTCATAGAGGCTGTGTAGGCCTTGAGGGACCTGGAATTTCCAGATATTATGTTTGCAAGTGGATTTGGGATCCAGCAACTGGAAACAGTATCCACTGGTTCTGAGATCCTTACAAAATGATGAATAATTTTCTGCTAAACTGACTGAGCTTCTAAGTGTCACCATAGGTGATTGTGCGATGTTTCCATCTATCAACTTCCCCGCTCCTGGCACTCCAGGACTTGTTTTCTTTCTTTTCTCTAAGGATTTGCATTTTCTGGACATTCCATGTAACTGGGACCTTGCCCTAATAGGTATTTTGAGTCTTATTTCTTTCATTTTATATGTTTTCAGAACGTATACACATCCTCTCGTGTATCACTCGTGTATCAATATTATATTCCTTGTCACTATTGAATTACATTTCATTTTATTGCTTTGTTTATTCCCTCAAAAATTGATGTATACCTGAGTTTTCCAGTTTGGGGCTGTTAATGTTGAGTGAACTATTTGCCTTCAAGTCTCTATATGATAATACGTGTGTATTTTGGGTGAATACTCCCGAGACATCTTAATCCTCCATGTTTCAATTTCAGGAGCTCTTTTTAAATCCCATTTACTAGTTAAATGCATGTATCCATATATGTACATATGTGTGTATTCTATTATGTGTTTGAGCTGGTTCACTGGTTTTGCAAAAAGAAATAAACCACCCAAACCCCCTAAAATCTTATTTAATTCCCGAGCTAATATTCAGATTTGCTGAGGATTTAGCAAATGAGTGTATTCATCTTGGTGTCTGCCTCATGTTCCACTCTAGCTCCTGTCCCTGATGGCAGCTTCTGTGCGGGGAATGAAGACAGATTAGTGTGTGTGCAGTGAGGAGCTTAGCCAAGGAGAAAGCTCGGCTCTGTATCAATCTCAAGTTTCACAATTCCATCTCCACCCCCTCCGTCCAAAGCCCCCACCCCGGGCTTTGCTACCATGCTTTATCTGTTGGTCAAGCCTCCTGTGCTCATTTCTATTGGAAGGCTGTTGACTATGGTTCTGGAGGTCACCCAGGAGGGCTCTCAGAATGAAAGTTTTAGGAGCATTAATTGCCTGGCTGTGGCAGGAGCATCTCCTCTGGGTATACAGTGTGTCACTCGGAAGCAAGAACATCCTGCTTTGACCTGCCATCTTTCACTTACTGGCTTTATATCAATGCAAGTCAAGTATCTAAGGTTATTTTCTGTTTGGTAAACAAACCAACAAAACCCCCATATAACAGCAGCAACAACAACAACAACAACAACAACCCCATATTTACCCATAAGGGAGGGATAATCACAGAAAACCCATCTGTGTCTAGCAATGTTTGGTTGGTTTTTGGCTTTAAAGTTACCTGTTTTGTTTTCTGTTTCTCAAGGACTTGCAGTCATTTGGGGGGCTGAGCATCTCCGGGATAAGTTAGCGTGGAGTTGGCAAATGCTGGAAGAATATCTGAATGAGTCAGGAGAGCTCAAGTGAACATTTGCTCACACTTTGCTGACGCTGTGGTGAGATCACTTTCTCAGCTGCACATCCTTGCTGGCTTTCTATAGTTCCAAGGCTAATGGGGAAGGGTGGCCACGGGAGACAGTGCTGGGAGGGACAAACCCAAGTGCTCTCTGCAATGACCCTTATTCCTTGCTTTCCCTCCCCTTGCAAGCATCTTGCTCCTTATATTTGGTGCCTGAGATCATTGAGCTTAGTAGACCCCTGGCCAAGGCCTTTGGTTAAGCATGTGACTGGGCAAGCCGATGAGAGCGTCTGCATGCCACTTAAGCACCTGAGTTGGTAGACTGAGTAGAGCAGCTAGATGTTCTCCTTGCCATGAGCAGGCATCTTTTGAGCCTGTCCAAAACTTGAATAGGACAAAAATGTGGGAGAGGGAAGGATATGTTCTCTTCATTTTCATGGGCCCACTGTCTCCTGCCATTGGCCTGGGACACTCTTAGCATGCCATTTCTCAGAACTTTGGATTCACACTCGGATTTATACCTTCATCTCTGCTCCTCCAGCCTCGTACTAGAGCTGTATCCTAATTTTCCTGGATCTTCCATGTTCAGATGAGCAATTATGGTTTTTCACATTTAGATGAAAGATTATGGGGCTTCACTGATGCCAAGGTCATGTGAGATGTATCTTTATAAATCTCTTTATCTAAGTACTGTACTGGTTCTGTTTCTCTGCACCCAGCGTAATACATGTTTTTGTTTGCTTTTTCTTTTTCTTTTTTTAGCGTAAATACAGAATAAAGTTGAATTTGTCATTTTGCATGTTTCCTTTCCCAAGGTTACTATTTCTGCAGGTGCATATTCGAGACCATGAACTACCTGCCTGACAGCTAGAGATGAAGCAAAGGGCAGTGTAGTAACAACCCCCCCACCCCGTGATCTCTGTGCTAATTGTGGCAGTGTCAGCCGCAGTGGTGAAGGAGAGTGGGGTTGGCCGGGGTTGGGACAGTTCTTGGGGCAGCTGTGATCCCAAAGCCTCAAGTCTTCTGCCAGTCTCACTAAAGCCATCCGGGCTGTATTGTCTTCACCGTTACTACCCTGTGAGGACAACACTCTTGTAGAGCTTTCCTAAACGTCAGCTTTAGCCTTGCCAAAGGAACTCACCTCCATGACCATTTTATTCAGCTTTCCATATTGTTTTCTGAAGATTGCTCATACACAATTCCAAATGGTGTTTTTATTCGTGAGAATCTGGGGGAGCAGAGACATGCTCAAATGGAACATTTGTGTGAATTCAATTCCACTCCAGGGCTTTCCCATTGGCCCTGAGATCCGAGAGGAGATGGATTCAGTCTATTGTGTGCAGACTCCCAGAAAGGGGAACTTTGACCTTGACCTTCTTACTGATTCTTACACTCGGTTTCCCTTTAAGCTCTGGTAGTAGAGCCCTGATTTTCTATGGCGAACACTGCACTGTGACCTTAGGCCTATGTGGCTTACATGGTATTGATTCTGTCTTAACTTCTGTAGCTAAGGATACGATGCAGTCCTGACCTATTAAACCCTACTCTCCATGGTGATGATATTTGGATTTGTGGCTTTTAGGAGGTCATGAAATCCACAAGGGGAGTCTACAGGATTGGATCAGCACTGTTAAAGGCAAAAGAGGTTGCAGGGTTTGTATAGCAGGCCCCTTTATCTGCTGAGCCATCTATGGACATTCACAGTGGTTTGAAAATGCTTCCCATAAACGTCAAGTGCCGTGACCTATTGACTACTTCTTATCTCCTGGCTGAGATGTATTTCAGCCATTTTTTTTTAACGATAAGGGCTGATTGTTTTATTGTAATCTGGATTATCAGATGCAGTGGTGAGACTGTGTTCCTGTAACATATGTCTTGGTTTTGATTCTCTTGAGGGCCACTGTTGATGAATAAAAACTTTTATTGTTTTCAAGTCTAACTGTTTTCTTGTGGTTAAAATCTTTATTCTGATGCAATACATATTTCCTTCTGTATTTTGTCTAGAATTTGTATACATTTTGTTCTCTCATTTAGGCCTATGCTGCAGCTAATATTTCTGTGTGGCACTGTTAGGGATTAAAGCCATTCTCTCTGTGTGGATAGCCAGTTGCTAATGAGGTACTCACTATAAAGACCACACTTCGCCCCCCTGCTTTGCAGCTATGCCTTTGCCGTACAGCAAGGCCTGCAGCTGCATGCTCTGTTGCGGTGTCCTCTGTTCCAACTCTTTGCCTGCTGTGCAGTAGCAGCACATTTGTGGAGAGCAGTTGAAGGGTATTATTAGGGGGTGCAGCCTTCCCAATTTCCTCATCAGTATTACTTAGTTTCTTTCAGATTTAATGCATTTTCTCCTGAAGCTTTAACACGAACTTGTCAGTTTTCACAATAATCCTTGTATTTATTAGGATTAAATGTATTGATATATTTTGGGAGAATTATCATCTAAAAATATTGGCTGTTACAAGCCTGTGTAAATTCTTCTTTAATTGAGCAATTTTGTTTGTTTTGATATAGAGAATTATAAATCCATTAATTTACTTTTAGATTTGACCTTTTTTAATTTTTAACTTTTTTCTACTATATACTGATTATAATCTTTTTTCCTCCATCAGCCCCTCCTAGGTTCTCCCCACCTTTTACCCACCATCTTCATCTTCTCTCCCTATTTAAAAAAAAGAATCTGATTTGATTTTTAAAAAATATTGATGTGCATGACTGTTTGAAAAATTTTATTTTTACAAATTATTCTTATTAGTGTGTACCAACAGAAGTGAGTTGATATATTGACCTTAGTACTTAGATGGCTCTTGGCTGCAGTGGAAGGTCTTACAGCAAGCCAGGGTCTTTAAGACATAGTTGTTCATACTTAACCATTCTGTGCCATGGGAGGAAGTGCAGAGTGCTGGCCGAGTACTCCACCAGCTCCTTCTCAATCTCCCTCCTCTTCAGAACCATAGCTGTTTCCAGCAATGCTTCTTTTCTGCAGGCTCAGATCATCTCAGATGGTATCAGGCAATGGAGCACCCTGTTATCAGCATTCCGCTAGGCATGCCTTTTACATTCTACTTTTGAGCCGTATTTGTTTTCCCAATTTAAGGAAAGCCAGTTTATTATCACATTCTTGAGGCAAAGGGATTTGTAGTTTCCACTGAATGAAGAAATGAATCAAACTTTGAGATGTTGAGTTTGGAAAGAATTTTTTTCTGTTGCTAAAAACAAAAAGGTGTTTGCCAAATTTTCTTTCACTATTTCAATAGTTAACAAATGAAATTTTTAAAATTGTTTTTATCATTTTCTGGAACAAAAAGAAAAGGGTTTAACTTGGAACTATTACACCCAAAAAAGTATTACTCCATTATACATACTGTTCCTATATTTTCCAGAGGGTAAAGCAGTTGATAATGTGAATACATTTGAATTTTCCAGCTAATTTCTACTGGGACATGGTGGTCACTAATTCAACTACCACTGGATGTCCGTATTGAAAGCTGTATGACTCCATCCACCAAGCCAGGGCTAATTCTCAGTCTGAAAACTTACTAGAATCATTTCAAGATCTAGACAACTAGCAGATCTGCCAAATACTATAAATTGGGCTTTTCCAGGCTCAGAGCTTTAATTCAGTAAGTTTGGGAACAACCTGCAAACTGCACCCATCCCCCACGACATCAGCGGTTCCCTGAGACCAGAGGAAGTGACTATTCTCTCAGCTGGACATTCCAGTCTCTTGATCCTAGGCCCTGGACCAACCCATATCATCAGCTCCTACAGGCAGCCTGCTCCAGTACCCCTCCATTGCACCCTATAATCTACAATTCCCATTCCACCCACAAACCCACCCATCTCTTGAGACCTCAGTGGCTCCCTGAGACACAGTCTGCAACTGCAGAGTGGACCAAGAGCAACTCCCTGAGACATAGATGTTGACGGAGCAATTGGATAAAGAGGCAAAGACACTGCCTGCACAATTGGAGTAAGATATGGGTAGACACCAATGCCAGAATACATTCAACAATCTAAAGCGGAGTACGGTACCAACAGAATCTTGTAGTCTTACAACAGGAGGACTTGAAATTCCAACCCAGAAGAAATAGAAGAAAACTACCTTAAAAATAACTTCTTGAAGATAATAGAGACCCTTAAAGAGGGAATGGAAAATTCCATTAAAGAAATGGAGGAAGAGATAAACAAAAGTTGCAAGAAATCAATAAATTTCTTAAAGAAAGCAACAACAAAAAATCCCAATCAAACAGGTAAAGGAAATAGTTCAAGACTAAAAAATGAAATAGAGGCAATAAAGAAAGCACAAACTGAGGGAATCCTGGAAATGGCAAATCTGGGTAAATGAACAGATATAAGCACAACCATCAGAAAGAAAGAGATGGAAGAGAGACTCTGAGGCATTGCAGATACAATAGAGGAAATAGATTCATCATTCAAAGAAAACACAAAAGCCAACAAAGTCATAACAAAAAATGTCCAGGAAATCCGGGGCACCATGAAAAGACCAAACCTAAAAATAAGAGGGACAGAAAAGGAGAATATCAGCTCAAAGGCATAGAAAGTATGTTCAACAAATTTATAGAAGAAAACTTTTCCAACCAAAAGAAGGACATGCCTATAAAGATACAAGAAGCTTACAGAACACCAAATAGATCGAACCCCCAAACATCCCCTCATCACATAATAATCAAAACACAAAATATACAGAATAAAGAAAGAATATTAAGAGTTATAAAGGAAAAAGGCCAAGTAACATATAACAGCAAGCCTATCAGAATAAAACCTGACTTCTCAATAGAGACCATGAAAACTAGAAGACCCTGGACAGACATTATGCAGACACTAAGAGACCACAGATGCCAACCCAGACTACTATACCCATCAAAATCTTAAATCACCATAGATGGGGAAAACAAGATATTCTATGACAAAACCAGATTTAAATATGTTGATCCACAAATCCAGGCCTACAGAAAGCATTAGAAGGAAAACTCCAATGCAAGGAAGTTAGCTGTGTCCACAAAAGATAATCCCACACCAGCAAATCCTAAAGAGGTGACACACACACATACTACCACCAAAAAGAACAGGAATTAATAATCACTGGTCATTAATATCATTTAATATTAATGAACTCAACGTGCCTATAAAAAGACAAAAGACACAAGCTAACAGAATGAATACAAAACCAGAATGCATCCTTCTGCTGCATACAAGAAACACACCTCAACTTTACAGACAGGCATTTCTTCAGAGTAAAGGGTTGTGGAAAGATATTCCAATCAAATGGACCTAAGAAGCAAGCTGGTGCAGCTATCTTACTATCTAACAAAATAGACTTCAAACTAAAGATTACCAAAAGAGATGAAGGAATTTCATATTCATCACAGGAAAAATCCATCAGGATAAAGTCTCAATCCTGAACATTTATGCCTCCAAAGCAAGGATACCCACATTTGTAAAAGAAACACTACTAAAGCTTAAAATGCAACCAAAACTCACTAATAATAGGAAATTTCAACATCTACTCTCACTAATGGAGAATAGACACCATGAAATAATCAAATTGAGAGCTGAAACCAATAAGATAGAAACAAAGAAAACTATATAAAGACTCAATGAAGTAAAGAGTTGGTTCTTTGGGAAAATTAGCAATATACAAAATCCCTTATTCAAACTATCCAAAAGGCAGAGAGAAAATCTAAATTACCAAAATCAGAAATGAAAAGGGGTACATAACAAGAGACACTTAGGGAATCCAGAAAATCATCAGAATATACTTAAAACCTGTATTTCATAAAATTTGAAAATTAAAAAGAAATGGACAACTTTCTTGATAGTTTCCATATACAAAATTCGATTAAGAACAGATAAACAATTTAAATATAATAATATCTAAGGAAGTAGAAGCAGTCATTAAAAGTCTCCCTAGCAAAAATAAAAGCCCAGTATTGCTTTAGCACAGAATTCTATAAGAACTTCATAGAAGTGCTAATTCCAACACTCCTTAAATTGTTCCACACAATGAAAATAGAAGGAACATTGCCAAATTCTTTTTATGAGGCTGTAGTTACCCTGATACTCAAACCACACAAAGAAGGAGAGCTGCAGATCAATCTCTCTTATGAACACTGATACAAAAATACTCAAGAAAATATTAGCAAACCAAATACAAGGACAAATAAAAAAAAGTCATTTACCATGACCAAAATTCAGGGTTGTTTCAACATAAAAAGTTTGTTAATGTAATCCATCATATAAAAAGCTAAAAAAACCCCACATGATCATCTCATTAGATGCTAAAAAAGCCTTTGACAAAATCCAATGCCCTTTCACAATAAAGGTCTTAGAGAGATCATGGATCCAAGGAATGCATCTAAACATAATAAAGGCAATATACAGCAAGCCAACAGCCAACACAAAATTAAATAAAGAGAAACTCAAAGCGATTCCACAAAAATCAGGAACAAGACAAGGCTGTCATATCTATTCAACACAGTACTTGAAGTTCCAGCTAGAACAATAAGACAACAAGAGAAGATCAAGGGAGTCCAAATTGGAAAGGATGAAGTCAAACTATTGCTTTTCATAAATGATATGATATTATACAGAAGTGACCCCAAAAGCTCTACCTGGGAACACCTATAGCTGATAAACATGGTGGGATACAAGATTAACTCCAAAAACCAGTACCCTTTATACAGATGATAAATGGGCTGAGAAAGAAATCAGAGAAACATCACCCTTCACAATAGCCACAAATAACATAAAATGTCTTGGAGTAACTCTAACCAAACAAGTAGAAGACCTTTATGAAAGGAACTTTATATCTTTGAAGAAAGAAATTGAAGAAGACACCAGAAAATGGAAAGATCTTCCATAATCTTTGATAGGGAGAAATGACATAGCAAATATGTCAGTCTTACCAAAAACAATCTACAGATTCAAAACAATGCTCATCAAAATCCCAGCAAAATTCTTCACAGACCTTGAGAAAACAATACTCAACTATATATGTTAAAGCAAAAGAACCCAGGATAGTCAAAACATTCCTATACAATAAAGGAACTTCTGGAGGCATCACAATCTCTGATTTTAAACTCTACTACAGAGCTACTATATTGAAAACAGCTTGGTATTGGCATGAAAAGAGACAATGGAACCAAATCAAAGACCCAGATATCAATCTGCACACCTATGAACACCTGATTTTCCAGAAAGAAATACAAAATGTATAAAATGAAAAAAATGAAAGCATCTTCAACATATGATGCTGGTATAACCGAATATGAACATGTAGAAGAATGAAAATAGATTCATATCTATCACCATGCTCAAAATTCAAGTTCAAATGGATCAAAGACCTCATCATAAAACCAACTACACTGAACCTCATAGAAGAGAAAGTGGGAAGTACATTTGAATTCACTGGCACAGGAGACCACTTCTTAAATATAACCCCAGTAGAACAGACTATAATGGTCTGTCCTGTCCATTTAAGAGACAGGACATGCCCACTCCCTCCTCCATCTGCGGAGGCATGCTGATCTTCAGATTCCAGCCTGAGTCTCTTCCTTTTCATCTCTCTGTTGAAGAGAAAACTCTGTCTCTCCCTTCTCTCCACTTCTCTCTTTCCCCCATCTGTTCCTCTCTCTGTCTTTCTGCCTCTCTCTCTGCTCTTTCCCCTTCCCCCTTCCTTTCCATAACTCACTAAATAAATATCCAACTTCACTCTGCATGGCGTACCTATCCCTCTCGGTCTCTCACCTGCTATGTGGCTTCCTGCCTGGGCCTGGCTGCCTTCGTGGCCTGCCATAGGCTCATGGCCTGCTGTCAATTGCTGCCACTAGGGGACCTGCAGCATTTTACTTAAACCATTACACAGACACTGGGAGGAACAATTAATAAGTGGGAACTCCTGAAACTGAGAAGCTTTTGTAAAGCAAAGGACATGGTCAACAAGACAAAACAGAAATCTACAGAATGGGAAAAAATCTTCACCAATCTCACATCAAACAGGACTGGTTTCCAAAATATACAAAGAACTCAAGAAACTTGACATCAAAAGAACAAATAAAACAATAAAGTAGTGGGGTACAGACCTAAACAGAGAACTCTCAACAGATGACTGTTAAATGACTGAAAGACACTGAAGGAAATGCTCAACATCCTTAGTCATCAGAGAAATGCAAATCAAAACAACTCTGAGATCCCATCTTACACCTGTCAGAATGGCCAAGATCAAAAACACTGATGACAACTTATGCTGGAGAGGGTGTAGGATAAAGGAAACACTCCTGCATTCTGGTGGGAGTACAAACTTGTACAGCTACTTTGGAAATCAGTATGGTGATTTCTCAGAAAATTAGGAAACACTCTATCTCAAGACCCAGCAATAGTGCTGTTGGGTATATATCCAAAAGACAATCATACCATCAGGGCATGTGCTCAGCTATGTTCATAGCAGCATTAGTTGTAAAAGCAGAAACCTGGAAACAACCTAGGTGGATAAAGAATGGATAAAGAAAGTGTAGTACAATTACACAATAGAATACTACTCAGTGCTAAAAAATAATAGCATCTTGAAATCTGCAGGCAATGGATAATCTAGGAAAAAACATATTAAGTGAGGTAACCCAGACCCAGAAAGACAAATATAATATGTATTCACTCATAAGTGGCTTTTAGACATAAAGCAAAGAAAAACCAGCCTACAGGCAACAACCCCAGAGAAACTAGACAACAAAGAGGACCCTAAGAGAGATATATATGGATGTATATAGGAAGGTGAAAAAGACAAAATCTTCTGAGTAAATTGAGAGCTATAGGCTGTCTGTAAGTAAAGTGGTGTGAGAATCATTTCACAGACCCAGTATGAGTTCTCTCCAGATGGCACCCAATGCACCGCATTATGTTTTCATTTGAGTTAGCACAGTGCATGGCTAGCCCGGCAGCCGAGCACACTAATCCATGCTTCTTAAGCAAGAATGACTTTGCTTTTCTGCAGATATTCAGCAATGAGTGGAGTGATTCGGATGGACACAAGTGAGGCTGAGGGAAGGAAAGGCCGAGCATGAAGCATGCTGCTCTCATCTCCTGGGTCGTAGCTGACAAACTTGGTACACTGTGCAGGCTGTTCCTCCACAACCAGGATTTCCCCATCATGTTAGTAGTGCTGAGGCTAAGAGATGCTGCACTAGCATAAAAATGTGACTCATTCCAGTTTTTCTCCTCTGGAAGCCTGCAAATGTTTTAAATTATATATTTCATGGGTCATTAGTGCATCTTCAACAATGGGGTTCACTTTCTAAATCCATCAAAGCTGCAAAGAAATGAGGTGGACAGAAGGCAGGGCTGGGCAGGGAACTGTGACACAAGGTAGTTGGAGGGACAGTGTTTTCTAATTATACGTGGCAGTAATGATCCATACTTGTTTATTTCCTTTTGTGTAGATGAATGAGAAGTGATCACAATGGTAAATTGAGCTTGGCCTTATTCCTCAAATGCAAGCATGCTGGAGACTGAAAAGAAAGAGTTTTGGCTCTTGAGAGTAATCAGAATGTAGACATTCATCTCTCAGTATGTTAGAGTCTTATGTAGTTGTCACTGATAGATAAACTATTGGACACTTGCTAAGAGTCCAGCCTGATGACAAGAATTCTCACCAGGGTTATTCTGTACTCTGGAGATAGGTTTTGAACCTCAGAGAAGTTCACCATTCTAAAGTTATTACAGTTGCCGTCTTTGTAAATCTATCCCCCTCGACTCTGTGTGTGTGTGTGTGTGTGTGTGTGTGTGTGTGTGTGTGTGTGTGTTTGTGTGTGAATTCAGGTACACGGCATGTGGGGGGGTCAGAGGATGACATTGGGTGCTGTCCTTGACTTTCAATTTGTTTGAGATATATGTTTGACTTTATAATTATCTCTAAATCTAAAACAATTCCCTGAAGAGGAATTTCTCCAAAATTAATTTCATAGTAATAATTAAAAACAGAATGCTTTAAGAAGTTAAAGGCCAAGATTTTAAAGTATTCCTGTGTAGAATAATGCCCCTGAATCGCTGTAAACTGATGAGCCTTGCATTTTGTGGTAGAAAACAAATTAGGAGGTCATTCTAGGACTGGAGTGTCACAGATGCTTGTGAAGTGCCATGCAGGTGCTGGGAACTGAACACAGGACCTCAGCAAGAACAGCAAGTGCTTCTAACTGCCCGGTCATCTCTTTACGCCCACGAAGGTTTTTTTGGGGGGGTGGGTCAGGGTTTATGTAGCCCAGGCTAGCCTTGAAATCAGTGTGTAGTTAAGGACGGCCTTGAATTCCCCAACCATTCCTTCAACCTCCTCACTGCTAGGGTCACAGTAGTGTGTGACTGAGCCTAGTTTGTGCAGGGTTGGGCCTGGAACCTAGGACTTCATGCACATGAGGCCAACTTTCTACCATTGAGCTATAGCACTAATTTTAAAAGGGAAAATTCTGACGATTAACTAAGGAGATGAACATATGTTAAGGGTTTTATTTCATGCCCCGCTGATGGAAGATCTGGTAAGTTGTCAAGATCAGTTTTAAAAATCCAAAAATCAAACCATTTGTTGACCAGGAAAGAGGGCAGGGAGGGAGCTGCCAATTCACAGGAAAAATTGAATCACATGTGTATAGACAAAATTACTTTGTATTGCCTTTATTTGTCAATAACTTAGCTGGAGCATTTCTCAAAGGAAAGGAGGGCAGAACCAGGGAATCGTGAAGGGTGTGAGCAAAATGATGCTTTATTTTCCTTCTGAGAAATACTGTAATGTTCTCTGCATACCCCAGCATTTTTTACACCTAGATGCTTTTATTTCAAACCCTGTTCTCCTATCACACCGTGCTTTCCCATGAATTCTTCCAGAAAGTTTTGGGGGCATGACAGGTGCAACCTTCTGAGAACAAAGTGTAAACGGGGACTGTGCTTTCATTTCCTGGCTGCCCACATCCAAATAATCACACAGGAACTAATATTAATTACAGCACTGTTTAGCCAATGGCTCAGGCATATGCCTAGCTAGCTCTTACATCTAACATTTATCCATTTCTACTAATCTGTGTATCTCCACAAGGCTGTGGCTTACCGCTAATGATTTGGTATCTTTCGCCTTTGGCAGTTACGTGGCATCTCCTTAACTCCACCTAATCTCGCTCTACATCTCTGTTCATATTTCCAGCCTGACTTCACTCTGCCAAGCCTTTGACTGAAATAGCTTTATTCATCAACCAATAAAAGCAGCACATATACCGAAGGACATCCCATATCAACAAAAAGATCCTTGTATTTCTCTAATCTTTAGTTTTCTTTCCCTGTTCACAAAATATCTGTGCTTTAAGGCTGAGTATGGTGGTACATGCTTTTAATCTCTCAGGAGACAGGCAACTAGATCTTTATGAGTCGTAGGCTAGTGTGGTCTATTTAGAGTTCCAAACCAGCCAAATTGCATAGTAAGATCTCAACAAACAAACAACTCAAAAAAAGAAAGAAAATCTATGCTTTAGTCTAAGTAGGAAATTGTCCAATAATATATAAAGAAATAATAACAGCTTCTGTCCTGCTCTGTAAGCCCTTCCCAAGCTTCTAACTACGGGAGCTGAGCAGAGTACATATCTGTCTACATATCTCGTGTGTCAACAATGGCACACAAACATTCATAGCCACACACAGTGATTTATATTGTGAGCTCACAGGCCTGAAAACATACCGTACGCGACCGCATCTGGCTTTGTCCCTTACACTCTTACACTGAGACGGTCTCATGTGTGCAGGTGGAAGCTGAATGTTTTCATGCTAACAACAGCCCTGGGATGTGCCCTGGCATGGGATGTCCCTCTCACAGCCTCAACTCTGAGGCTGAGTCAGGAAAAAAAGTACAAATAGCTGTGTGAGAAATTCAGGAACTGAGCCTGCAACAGACAATGGGTTCTCCCTGTCTGTTTCTGTCTCTCACTGTTTACCTCTGTCTGTTTCTCTCTGTGTGTAAGTGTGTGTGTGTGGGGGGGTCACATCTCATTGTGAGAATTGGATCACAGTAATCGCAAGGTTAACTTCTATCCAGCTGTGATGCACTTCATTCCTCCAGTCCTCAGGGTGATGGGGGTGACTCTGAGACAACTCAGGTGAATAGGTTCATGACTCTTCAGTTTCAAGAAATGTAGTTGTTTGTTTAGTCATCAAAGTTGAGTTATCTGAAAAGAAAATTAAGTATTAGGTAGTGGGAAAAGGAAATGTTGCCCCCTACAATCCAGGAATTGCTGAAAAACCTATGACAATCTTAGCATATTGTAGGGTTGTTCACTGTTTATAGCCAATTAAATACTCATATCTGACTTAAAGCCATCTCTAACTGTTGTATAATAAAAATGAGTTACTAGACAGGAGCCTCCTCATTGCCCAGAGAACTTCTTCTCAGGAGGTGAGAAAAGATGTCTGATGGCAGGGAAGTGAAGTATTTTCAAAAATCCTTAAAAGACAAGGCTTTGAAAATTCTCTTTGAAAGAGATTTCATAAGCAGAGGGTGGTAAACCTTTAACCACTGATTTTATTAGCTTGGAAGATGCAAAGACAGGAACCCCACAAGGAAAGAAACAGCAGGAACAGCCTTAGGTCAAAGACTCCTGGTTCGCCTCTTCCTAATCATCCTCGGGGCTTTGTACACCCCCAAGGGTGCTTTTTTGCCCTACTGGCCTTTTGTTTCCATCTGTCCATTGGTATGTATTTTATTGATCATTTGCTGTGTGACAACAGCTGTGGGAGTTAAGCTTCCTGATGCAATGAGTTCCTTCAAGGCAAGAACCATCTTGTTTGAAGCAGAGTGCATAAAAACAGAACCTATAAGCAAGACAGTTTGTTAGTGTGTGGCGCCCTTTAAATCACGAGGGATACTTGCTACTCCTTGGGAATTCTGGACATTTTCAGCTGAGAAATGGGCATGGTACAGCAGTATAGAACGCTGTCCTTCCAGCACAACAGCCTTGCTGTCTTCATCAAAAGCAGCTGTGCCCACCCCAGAGTGCCCATCAAGATGGGCCTGTTGGCACCCCCTTTGTAGGAGGAAGGATCTCAATCGCTTCCTCCTGTGCCTTTCTTAGCCCAGCTAGAGTGATTCAACCTGAGCTGCCTATGTCCTTGTGATTTGGGTGTGACAGAGTGTGAGGCACGTGAAGAGTTAGTAGTTAGTTACTAAAGAACCAGGGGGGCTCCATCTATGTAGCTACAGCGTGGAACTTTCTGGTGGTGAGGCTGTTTGCAGGGAGAGGGGAAGGAGGGGGAGTCACCTGGACTCTATAAATAAGCCCAGTAAATTCATTGGTTTGCCAAGTTTTACTTTTACTTGGTAGACTTGCCCTTGACACTGTCATTTGCGCCTCTGTGGGATACGTGCTGGTTTGCTTCTCCCCAGGAAAACTTCATTCAATATATAGACAGAGTTTTACACAAAGCTCCGTGCAAACGTGAGGTCCGGAAGGAGACAATCCTATGAAACTCACATTAAAGAGTTCTTGGGGATGTTGACAAGATGGATCAGTGGTTAAGAGTGCTGGTCACTCTTCCTGAGGACCCAGGTTCGATTCCTACACCCAAATGACAACACACAATCATTTGTAACTTCAGGTCCAGGGGATCTCATGCCCTCTTCTGGCTTCCATCAGAACCGGGCACTCATTGGCTGCCAGATAAACATGCAGGCAAAACACTGAGGCACACAAAATAAAAATAAAGTAGTAACTTAATGTTCTTCCAGAGGACTCCAGTTTAGTTCTCAGTACCGTGTTCAGCCTTTTACAACTGCCTCTACCTCCACCTCTAGGGAGATGGGCTTCTCTGGCCTCTATGAGCACCTGTACTTACATGCACATACCCACCCCCACACAGCCGGAATTAAAGCAAAGTTTAGCTTCACGGTGTCATAATAGTATGCAGTGGAGTAAGGTGGTATCAGGGATGCTAACAGGAACCCACTGCTATTAAGCCCTAAGTAAGACTACATCAGAGTAAACAATAGAAACGATAGGCTTTAGACCATGGGAACATGCTGGAAATTGGACCACTTAGAGTAGTCAGGGCAGTTTTAAGAAGATCCAGGGCTTAAGAATGGTTTGACAGTCAGCTGGATGTCTAAGGAACCGGAGGTTGTCTATTGATTTTGCAATTCTATGGTTGACTAGCTTGATAAATCTTATGAGCGGAGCAGACCAGAGAGGAATAAAGTTACTAGCAGTCATTCGTTCAGCCTGGGGGTGGTGGTAATTTCCTGATGTTCCCTAGGATGAAATGACCTTGACTGAGTGGATGTTCTGTTCATCTGCTTATGGCCAGCAGGAGGATCATAGAATCTCACTGTAAGCGTCAGATGCTTTTGGGCTGTAGTTAAGGCTCAACTGCAAGTTCCCTGATGGGAAGGGGATGCATATATAACAATATGTATATGCATATATAACACACATATATGTATAGGTGTATGTGTACGTGTGTATATATTTCATCCTTTGAAATTAAAGTATAATTACACCCTTTCCTTTATATTTTCTTCCTTCCTATCCTTTCTCTGCACCCCCATAGTTCTCTCTCTTAAATTAATGCCTCCATTTCTTTAATCACTGTTACTCAACATATATATGCATATACATATATGTATATATAGTATTTATACAGATATTTACATATATGTATATATATTTACACACATTAATTCTTAGGTATACAAATACAATCTGCTCAGCCTGTATAAAGTTAGATTGTATGTATATGGTTTGGAAGCTTCCACACATTGGTTATCCCATACTAAAGGGCTGCCTTTATTCCATCTAGCTTTTGAGTGGTTCAGAAAAAAGGGCTGAACCATTTGGCTTCAGTTCTCATTATGGCCAGTAGATCTGTCATGAGAATTGTGAGACGTCACAGGGGCAGAAAGTGTTTCAGTCTTAGGGTTACTATTGTAATAAAACACCACGACCCAAAGCAACTTGGAGAGGAATGGGATTTTGGCTTATACTTCCTCATCATGGTCCATCATTGAAAGCAGTAAGAGCAGGAACTCAAACAGGGCGGGGACCCAGAGACAGGAGCTGTGCAGAGGCCGTGGAGGACGGCTACTTACTCTCCTGTTCATCTTGGCTTGCCAAATTCTTAGAGAACTCAGGACTACCAGTCCAAGGGTCCCCCATCCACAATGGGCTGGGTCCTCCCCTATCAATCACTAATTAAGAAAATACCCTACAGGTCTGCCTGCTTACAGTTCCATCTTCTGGAACCATTTAAAAAGTGAAGTTCTATACCTTCTTCAGATGGTTGCTGCTTGTGCCAGTTGACATAAAAACCAGGTAGCACAGGACCTGTGGCACTTAGAACGCAGGAGTCTGTCTAGCATTAGATCATTTCTGTGGGAAGACCACAAAGTCAGGAAGAAGGACTGAGGTCCCCCATCCTTCAGAGCAGCAGCCGAGATAGGAACATGGCAAATGGTGTTTACCATGAAGTAATTGGAGTGTACCCTCTTACTGGCTAGACACTAATTTCAACTTCTTTTGGAGTTTAAACTGTTTGATGAAGTTAATTTCCCTTCCTCCCCAATTTAGCCTTCCCCTCTCAACCCTTCCTCTCCTCTTCCCTCTTCTCTCTTCTTTGCTTTTTAAAGTCAGCCCTTCCCCAGCAATGCCCTCCTTGTTATACTTGGCATTCAGAATGCAATCTTAGCCCTCAGAGACTAATTGTTTCTTAAAGAAATGGTATTTTTTGCCCCTTCCCTTTGAAGATATTGGAAAAATGAAGCCAAGCCCACTAGCTAGTTTTTTTTTAAAATATGGCTACAGACAACATTTATATCTCAGGAACATAGAAAACACTGGAGCAGCAAAAATCTTTGCTGCATAATTAATTTCTAGCATATCAGTTGGTGGGTGAAGCTTGGCTCTATTTGCTAGAAAATATTTTTCTCATCTACAAAGCTAAGAATAAGAAAAAATAGCTGTTGAATTTTAAGCAGGTCTCCTATGTGTCTAATGAGTGAGTGTAGTCAGCAGAATCATCACCTGAATGTTTGGGGATGGTCTTAGTGAGTTGAAGGTATCTGATGTCTTCCTCTGATGCTCAGTGAAGAGTCTCCTCTCATGCTATATAGTGGACATGGTTCATGTCAGGGGAAACCATTTCACTATTTTAGAATTGCTGTTCTTAGAGTAAGGTCATTAAAGAAATGACAGTGTTTAGCAGCATCAGCAATATGTAAGCTGCAAAAATAAAAAATAAATACATTCTGCCTCTTGGATGACAAAATTTTTCCTTCTGAAAAGAAGACAGAACTATAAACATTCAAATCCCTAGTATTCCAGAAAGAGTTCTAGAAAAAGTGTCCCCTTAGCTTGAGTTTTCATACTAGACTACGAGACTGATGTGGGGTGCGGAATTCCTCCAGAGATTTTTTAATTCTCTTATGTCATAGAATTCAGGGCATGGCAAGTCATGATTTGGTCTCTTTCAATGATACTAATTGGTTGATATCCAAAGTCAGAGTCTCCATTCACAGAAGGGGGACAAGAGGTTTGTAAATATGTTCTTGTCATCAAGGAAATAGAAGGTTTGGTTGGGGGTCTGTTCTCTTAGAGAAGTTCCCTTTGTGAATTTTTGATAGCTCCCAAGACTTCTTTCTTCTTTTAAAAATTCATGTAGGGTGTGTGTGCATTCACATGTTTGTTTGTGCATGCATACTTTGATGAATATATGTGTGTGTAGTGTATGTGTATGTACATTGATGCACATGCATGTAATGTGTTGTGTACTTTGATGCACATGCATGTGGTGTGTTGTGTACTTCGATGCACATGGATGTGGTGTGTGTGCACTTCAATGCACATGGATGTGGTGTGTATTTGTACTTTGATGCACATAATATGGTGTGTGTACTTCGATGCACATGCATTTGGTGTGTGTGTGTACTTCAATGCTGTACTTCAATGCACACGGATATGGTGTGTGTGTGTACACTGATGCACATGTATGTGGTGTGTGTGTGCTTTGATGCACGTGCATGTGGTGTGTGTGTTTGTGTATACTTCGATGCACACGGAGGTAGTGTGTGTGTACTTTGCACATGCATGTGGTGTGTGTGTGTACTTTGATGAACATGGATGTGGTGTGTGTGTACTTTGATGCACATGGATGTGGTGTGTGTGTACTTTGATGAACATGGATGTGGTGTGTGTGTGTGTGTGTGTGTGTGTAATTTGATGCACATGATGTGGTGTGTGTGTACTTTGATGCACATGATGTGGTGTGTGTGTACTTTGATGCACATGATGTGGTGTGTATGTATGGAGGCCAGAGGTTGGGTGCAGGTGACTTTCTAATATTGCTGTCTTAAGACTTTGAGGCAGAATCTCTCATTGAATCCAGCACTCACGGATTGGCTGGTCTGGCTGGCCAGTGAGCTCTGGAGAATCCCCCTGTCCTTCCAACATGCCAGCGCTGTGATTGAAGAGGTGAAACACCATGCCCTCCTCTTGTGTGTGCTGGAGATCTGAACTCAGGTCCTTGGGACTACATGGTGGTATAAAGTGCTGACTAAGCTTTCTCCATGGCTGCTCCTGCTCCCACCTCTGCTTCATCCTAAAGGAAGCATGTGCATTTCACACTGTGCTAGCTCTTCAACTGCTTTGAAAGGTAAGGGAATTAAAACCCACACTGACAACCCAATGAGCCAGAACTGAGCACAAGGTTTCCTTATAGAATACTAAGGCTCAGCCGTCTAGCCTTCTATTTTCCTTCATTTGCATATCCCACTTACTAATGGTTACTTATGTTGTATGATTTAAATTAGTTTTTCTATGATTTATCATGAGAACCCAGAGATGAGATCGAGATGAGATCAGTGTAATGACTCTGGACTTATTTGGGACAGATTTTATGGGTGTCATTTTTATGGAGGTTGCACTCTTCCCTGTGGAAGTCTGTGCTAGGCAGGCTCTGTGGAGGCTGCACAGTGCATCAATAATTGGCTTTGGAAACAAGCAAGACTGTCTGGATTTACATAGTAGCTTTAGTAGCCCCTCTTGATTGTAAATGACCAAGTCCTAACCCTATCATTTATTGAAAAGAGTCTTTAGCTCTGTGGGAGGCTCAGAGTACAGTGTATTTTGGATTTTGGATCTAATCATCAGCAATTCATATGATAAAGACTTAGTTCCCTCTGTGACTTTACTGTATTATGGGAACCTTAAGAAAGAGAATCTAGTGGAAGGTTTGTACACAGTGAGGAGGTTTTCCTTTGAAGGTGATAGTGGGGTTGTGGCCACTTCCTGTCTTTCTTTTGCTCTTAGGTCAGAAGGAGACCAGATTAGATCCATCACACTACCTCAGCACGAGGGGACCATGAGGATGAGGCATCCATTCCATATCCGGGAGAGAAGCAGGCTTTATTCAAGCACTGGGGCCAACTCCTCATGGATTAAAATGTCTTAAAATATGAGCCAGAAAGAACCTTTCTCCCTTGGTAAATCGATTCGCAGGGAATAAGGAGCACTATTAGATCAAGTTACTGTGTGGAGGAAAGCATGCTGACTCTACCAAATATCTAGAGGACCTTGGGGAGCCTTATGACTACTTTACTTCCAGATGGGAAAAGACCCGAATGTTCAAAGGAGGGGGGGGCAAAAAAAACCTTAAGAGAAAGAAAACCTGAAATACAATCTAGAGGTGAAAATTGAGAAATTTGTCAAAGGACTATTTCCCTTTCAAATATTTGAACCTGCAAGCAACAAACCTATTTTTCTTTTCAAGGTATATAAATATAATACAAACGTAGAGTAGAATATTTTCAATTATTTAAAAAATAACATTAACTGCAGTGCAAATCCAATGGGCACATAAAATGATTATATGTATCACAGCTATTTTATTTGTGATTTGGGCATTTACAATTATCACAGCAAATAGAATTGGGCATTTTGTTGGCAGAAAAATTACCATGGCAAGCTATGACTTATTCTAGGACTGCATTAATTCATTAACATTAGGGAATCAGCTAACCTCATTTAACTGGTTAACAGCAAGAACAAAATAAGCCAATGCAAATGAACATCTTGACAGATTCCACAAAACCATTTGATTAAAAAGTAACACCCATTCCTGATATTAAAAACTCTCAATCAAATGCCCACAAATGGACATGCTGACAGTATTATAAAATTTACATTTATAATCCACAGCTAGCTGTGGGCTTAGCAGCACAACTCCCATTAAAATCAGAAACATGAAAAGAATTTTCATTGTCGTAGCTATTTTATGGCAGTGTTTATTCTAGATGTGCCAATTCTATTTGAAATAGAAACAGAATGGACAGAGGAAACATTCTCAGGATTTATAGACTGTGAAGCCATTCAGCAGGCAGTGGGGCTCTCCCTGTACCCAGAGCAGCATTGTTCCACATCCGGGAGAGAAGCAGGCTGTGAACAGTAAGTAGAGTATAAAATCACAAGTGCATTGCATGCTTGCCTGCATGTGAGCACATCCTAACAGACAAAGCACACAGATTTTATTAGATGCAATATTAGCTGTTGTGTTTCTGAATGGTGTGGTTATTAGGGCCCTCTTGCTTTCTTCTCTGCTTCCATTGAAAGTCACATGATGTTTACTTTTCAAAACAAGATGGGTGACAAGGACTGTTGACATCAATTTTATTATCAAGTATGCTTTCTTGTTTCCTCTCCTTTAATTGCACATGTGTGCCTACATGCACGCACATACGTAAGAATTCCAATGTTTTATATCCATGACAATAGAACAATTACAATTGTGGATTCAAAGAATCTGGCTTGCTTGCACTTGGCCTGTACAGCTGGTCATGAGTAATGGAGAGCCACTGAACAATTGGCTACTGATGGATTCTTATATGAATGTGGTCTAAATGAGATTGCCAAATAATGGGGGAGATGGAGCTTCAACTGATGGAGAAGCCTTGTTAGCAAATTATCTTTAAGAGGTGGGTCCAGATTAAGGAATGGCCTTCTGAGACCCGGAGAAAACAGGTGCACGGCACAGGTACACTATCTTTGTGTTATTCCAGTGGGCCACAGCTGAGTTTGGACTTTTTGTTCCTGTTTTGTGAGTTTGTTCCCTAAACTAAATGAAAATATAATTATTTATCCTTTAGCTAGCCTACTTATTTCCTGAATCGAGCTAATTTTTAAAGTTGGTGGCTAAAGTGGGGCACGAATCCACAACTCTGAGATTAAGAGTCTCATATTCTACCAACCGAGAGGTTCAAAAAGGGGGGGTAATAATAGTGGGTAATAGAGTGAATAATTGTGAGCTATTATTTATGGATAATTTACATTGGTATAGTTTTTGTATATTGATACAGGTTCAAATTATATTTGTTATTTCTGTTTACAATATTTATACACCTATGCAAAATTATTCTATCAGATTGTGTATATGCATGTTTCTACCTCTGTTTTGGACATTTTGTATATTGATACAACTTTTAGGATATATTTTTGTATTGCATTATATATTATTGTTACCTTTAAACAAGATACTTATACATTGTTTACATTTTGAGTCCTTGTCCTCATTTGCTGCACATTTGTTTACAGATTATTTAATATTCTAACATGAAGTCTTAGTCCTTAAGTTATACAGATATTAAATATTATAGGTCAATAGTCTTTCATGTTTGTTATACATATATTCAGATTAATTAGGTTCTTAGATACATAGAGATTCTATTCTGCCTAGGTAGGTGATCTTCAACCACTACAAGGATCTGTAAAATATGGCATTCAAATAACTTAGGGTTCTGTTGACATGAGACATGATTGTTTCAGATAGCACCAATCCCAAGAGAATGTTGAGCATCAGAGACACTCCACCCAGAGTTTGTTTTCTTCTTGGCATAATTGGCATTTGGGCAAGGAACTGCCCATGCCTCAATCATTGACAAAGTGCATGGTATCTTGACTGGATAAGCAGGACACAAGAAAAAGGATTGCCAAACCCTGCCAAGACAGGGTAAGACAGTTCTGAAAAATCTCCTGTCTCTGAAAATGGTCAGTCAGTTATGCTAGGCCTTATCCAAAGTTGGTTGCTTCAATTTTTCAAATGAGACTTTGGGTGATTGCTCAGGTAGCCAGTCGTCTCCATCATATACTGCTTGCTTTAGAAGCTGCTTGGTTGAACTTCCTGTCCACTCAAGTAATATTAGTTCCATTCTCAGGCCTTCAATAGGGTTAAGGATTAGATAATATTAGTTACTGTCCTCTTATGATTTAGCCATGTTTATTTCCAATGCAAGATTTAGACTCTTTGGAACAGAATGTTCATTAAAACATTTATCATATTTTTTTTGCTTACTATTGTTTATGTTGTTTATTTTTTTATACTTGATATCTGTTCCTATTGTATATAGTTTTGTATTGGGTTTGGATCGCTCTTATTTAGACAAAAGGGGGAGGTGATGGAGAAGCCATGTTAGCCAATTATGTTTAAGAGGTGGGTCCAAGTTAAGGCGTGAGTTTCTGTGACCTGGAGAAAATGGGTGCATGGCCCAGATGCACTCTCTCTGTGTGATTCCTGCAGGGCACAGCTGAGCTTGGACTTCTCATTCCTGTTTCATGAGTTTGCCCCCTTATAATAAATAAAAATATAATTGTTTGATCCTTTAGCTAGCCTGGCTGTTTCCCAAATCGAGCTAATTTATACACCCAACTAATTATCTCTTCTCATCAAACAAAGCTTTCAGCAGCAGAAATGAGTTACATCTAATTGAGTTATTGGCTGAAGGTGTCCCATAGGAATCCCCAGGCAACTCAGTTTGTTGTTCTCTCTCCTCCCCCAAACAAAAAAACTGTCAGCAAGTCCCCGTTGCTGAAGACAACATCTACACAACTCATTGAAGATGAAGATATCAAGCTGGTGCCTACTTAGAATCTTCATCTTTACACACCAACATCTTTGGTACAGAAAGGTACTCTGAGCACCCTCAGGAGAAAAATGTTAACCTCAAACTAGTCACAGACCCTTTATTTACAAGGGTGTCTTTCTTGTAAAATATGCTAGGGTAATAATGGTGGCACAAAGTTTGTGGGAGTAACCAATCAATGATTGACTTGACTTAAGGCCGACTCCACAAGATGGAACTCAGGTGGCCAAGAACCTGAGACTAGATGTCGTAAGGACCAAGTGTAAAACCAAATAATACCAGTATAAAAAGATTAAAAATTGTAGTGATAAAATGAGTCTGCTGTAGGAATTCCTACAGCCAGGGGTTACCTGCCCACTGGGGCGTGGCCTCTTATACCATTTATGCCAATGTAGAGCATGCGTCCAGCCTCTTTTTTGGCTGTGGGAATCCGGTATCTATTCTCTATTCCAGTAGAGGATTCTGAGCTTTGTAGCCTGTCCTGGAACTAGTTCTGGTAGACCAGGCTGGCCTTGAACTCACAGACATCTGCCTGCTTTTGCTGCCTGAGTGCTGGGATTAAAGGTGTGCACCACCACCGCCAAGGAATGGTATTATTCTATTCTCATAGATCAGTGCCTTACTGAGACATCATCAGAAAACTTCCTCCTGCAACAGACAGGAACAGATGTAGAGACCCACAGTCGGACATTACACAGAGAGTGAGAAACCTTGAAACACTCAGTCCTAAAGGAGATGTCTTCATCAAATTTCTCCTCTCGGAGCTCAGGGGACATTGGGGAAGAGGGGGTAGAAAAGTTGTAAGAGTCAAAGGGGATTGAGGTCACCAAGAACATAAGGCCTTCCAAATTGACTGAACAAAGCTCATGTGCACTCGCAGAGTAAGAAGCTAGATGTCTAGGGCCTACTTGGGCCAGCACCATGTCCTTCATGTATATATTGTGGCTTCTGGTTTGGTGTTTTTATAGGACTCCTAAGTATGTGAATGAGACATCTGATTCTTGTGCTTTCTCTTGGGCTCTTTTCCTTCTGTTGGTTTGCCATGTCCAACATCAGTGTTATAGTTTTTGTTTTATCTTATTATATTTTATTTTGTTATATTTAAAAAAGGAAGGAAGGAAGGAAACCTAGGTTAACAACTGAACTGTTATTTATACCTTCTATGAGAGGTAAATTCATTTCTTCCAGTTGAGTAACTGCTGTGGGACATTGGTCTTATATTCTGTGAAGATTTGTCTCTCATATTGGTTTTAATAAAACACTGACTGGCCAGTAGCCAGGCAGGAAGTATAGGTAGGGTGACAAGACTAGGAAAATTCTGGGAAGAGGAAAGGCTCAGTCTGCAACTGTCACACAGATGCAGACGAGGCAAGATGAAAATGCTGCAGTGAGAAAAGGTACTAAGCCACATGTCTAAACAGAGATAAGAATTATGGGTTAATTTAAGTTGTAAGAGCTCGTTAATAATAATCCTGAGCTAATAGGCCAAACAGTTTATAATTAATATAAGCCTCTGTGTATTTCTTTGAGACTGAACTGCTGCAGAACCAGGCAGGACAGAAACTTCCCCACACAAATGACAGTGGGTATCTCAATCACTCCAGGATGAGCTTCATGGTCAGAAGTAGTTAACTAACATACAATGGATGCCACATTTCTTTTTTTTTTGTATGCTTTTATTTGGTTACAGTTTGGTGTTGGTTTCTTTTTCCTTTTTAGGTGTGGTTTAATTTTGTTTTGTTGGTTTGGGGGGTTTGTGTGTATTGAGTTTTTGTTTGTTTTTTTAGAAAGAACTTAGTGTTGGGGCGTAGGGAGTGGAGAGGATGTGATAGGACTTGAGGGAAATGGAAGAATATGGTCAAAATATATTTAAATTTAAAATTGTTCTAAATAATAAAAGGTATAATAAAAAGAATGAAATGCATAAAAGAAAAAGAAAAATAAATAATGTAATTTCCAAAAAATAAGTTTCGCTAATTATAATAATAAACACATTTTAAAAAATGTTCTTGTTTTTCTAAGGCACAATTTCTTCAGTATTTAAAAATCCTGGCAAACTCAGCAGAAACCATAAGTAATTATTCTGATAAAAATTCAAATGTTATTCTTTAACCAGTTCTTAGAAATGTTACCAAGAATAGATATGTGTATCTTATGAGAATTTCATTATTATAAACAGCTTCTGATTTATATAAATGAGCCAAATTTTAACAAACTTTAATCACCGTACTTGTACCATCTTAAGTTCCATTCTCCACACACCCTCTTGTGATGCACTTGTAGCTTTGGAGATATTCTTCAACTCCCTAGTCTTGCCTGGACTTTTTCTTTTTCCAGTTTTGAAAAATTCTATCATTTTATCATACTTTACCACACAAAAAAACCTTTCCTGTCCCCACATACCCTTTGCATTTCACCCTTTCTTAATTGTATAGTCTCATATCCATCCATATCTTCCTCAGCCTTCAGTTGTTTATCTTTAATAGAACAAATTACTTTACATTCAAGATCTGGTCATGCAATAGAGCATTATGACAAACGCACCAAGTTATTAAAAGATAATTGATTTTGAATTATGTTTATGACACAGTGTAGCAAACTAAGGCCACCTGGCTATACCCAGCTAAGATCTCGTCTCTCACAGGACTTAAATATATTATTGGCAAATGGCTCTTTTTCTATTTCTTCTTGTGAGACAAAGTCTTGCTATGTATCCCCAGCTGGCCTCGAAATCATAGCAATCCTCTTCTCTCAAGTGCTGGGACTGCAGGTGTGAACCACTATGCCAGACATTGCTCGGCTATTTTAAAAGGCTCTTCTGCACAGCCTCCTTCTCTTTCGCTCGCACAGTCTAGGAGTTACAGGAATGCTACAGTTCAGAAGAAGCTGGCCAACTTTAGCAGACCTTTCAACAATGTGGCAGAGAAAACCTGTGTTGGTGTGAACAAGAGAAGGAAGAGAAGCAGAGAGCCCCAAAGTCTTTAAAGGATAGCTTTACAGTTGCCGTTGGGTATGCAAAAGGAACTGGATACCCTGAAGAACTGAGTGAGGGAGGGAATGACTACTTTGTATGGGTACTTGCTGCTGGATGCAGTGAATGTTGTTTGAACCAGAGCACTTGTTCTCTTCATAGCATTTTATTTCCCCCAAGGACATGCGTGGGACAAACTGTAGCATGAGCTACTAGCCATGAGCTCCTTACTGTGGGCTCAATCCTGTCATCCATTGCTTCTGAGGATGACTCTTACCATGCCCTACTCCTCACAGGTTTTGGAGACTGAGCCGTAGCTGTAATGCAGTCCCCAGGTTAGGGCAGCCCCTTTTTTTTCCTGTCACTAAATGAGAAGTCAGCACATTAGATCTCTGGCTAAGCATAACACTAGGAGAAGGTCTGACTGCTCAAACCTCCAAACCTCCTGGTTTGGTTCAGGAGCTGTTTGTTCCTTGTCTACTCATATCCTGTACACTTGCAATGTCCACAGTTTTACAAGGGGCTTTGGGAAAATGACTAGGCATCAGGAAGTTCTCAGGTCCCTGACACCACATGAGGAAGAGCAGTGGCTGCATGGGGATGGCTGCATGGCATTATGGGTAGCAGCAGGGAGTGGAAGAGCGGAAGTTGCAACTGGAGAGTTGCAAGGTGGCATCTGGAGCAAGAAAGTGCTCATTTTAATGTGTTTGGGAGCAAAAGAAATCATGATTAGTGAGATTACCTCCTCTGGGTGTCACCCCAGAGTTGGTTCATGTAAATAGGGTCTCAGGGGTTTTGTCTGCACTTATCAGAGGCAAGGGTACTCAGGGCATCTGAGGGGTTGGCTCATTGTGATGTCCTACTGGAAAAACCCCCTTGGTTCCATGTAGCCTGGGAATGGTGTATAGAAACCCACCTATTTACCTATCTTTGACATCTGAAATACTCCTTTAGTACTAACTGTGTTTTTGTAGAGAAATCAAAGGAGTGGAAACACTGAAGTGGTAAAAGCCTGAAGATAATGTTCTTCAGGGAGAGCAGTTGAGGATAAGTAGTAAGTGGTTGTGGGAGACAGAGCCCAACACTGCTGCTCCATTGCTGGAGGGGCGTCTTCTAAATCAAGACTTCTACTAGATGGAGGGTGTCTCTGAAATCACACAGGAAAGGAATCTCAGGATGTGCTCTCCCTCAAAGTTAAGTAGATTCTGCTGGAGTTGGCCTTTGAGGTGACCCTACTAAGAGTCTGCATTTCTTACCAGTACTCATTGCTGTTGTTGCTGCTCTATGAACCTCACGTTTATATCTGGTTAGACTGCTGGGGGGAAGTTGGTTAAAATTCCTACATTTGTTTCAGAGCATATTGTTTTAGCTGCATTTGGGCAAAGATTCTACCTGGAAACTTTTGGCTTCTGGACAACAGGAGGAAGTGATTAGATAGATGTCAGTTAAGTATTTGTTCAAGTTGTTATTTGAAAACCAAAACTCTGTGAATTACATGAACTTGAGTGGAAAAAAACTGGACAGTGAAGAGGTCTTTTGACAAGGATAAGGACTAAACCAACCCACAGTCCCCTCAAGTACATAAGAGGCATCTTGAAAGCATGCAAATACTATGATTCTGTCTTGGTATTCCTATTTGCTTTAAACAGTTTAGGATATAGTTTCTGTGCAAGCATGTGTGTATTTGTGTGTGTGGGTGTGTGTGGGTGTATGTATGTGCATGTTGTGTGAGTGAACATATATGTATGTGCATACGGAAGTCCAAGGTTGATTTCTGGTCTCCCTCTGAATGTTAAGTTCATTGCTTCAGCTAGGCTGACTTTCCAGTGAGCTTCAGAGACCTGCCTCCCTCCATCTCCCCTCTGTTCTCCTGAGGCCACAGTTATAGGCAAGAAATTCCATAACTGATTTGTTTTTCATGGGTTTTAGGACTGGAACTCAAGTCCCGATGCTTGCATAGCAGACACTTCATTGACAGAGTCATTTCCACAGCCCAGGATCCAGATTCATAAACTGTAGTGTGCAACATGATAGCTAAAGGTGGAGATTGAAAATGAGGAGGAGAGGGAAGAGGAAGAGGAGGACTAGGAGGAGAAGGAGGAAGAGAAGGAGGAAGAGAAGAAAAAAGAAGAAGGAGAAGAAGAAAGAGAAGAAAGATTGACAATGTAAAAATGTTTCTGAACATGCCATAGCCCACATCCATTCAGCATCAAACATGAAATGAGCCTGGAGTGTTTTTGGAGCACTCACCTGTGTTATGTCTCATATCACATGACTTTATTGTATACTGTGGGACAATGGTTCCTTGTAAAGATTTGTCACTTGTATTGGTTTAATAAAATGCTGATTGGCCAGTAGCCAGGCAGGAAGTATAGGCAGGATGACAAGAACAGGAGAATTCTGGTAAGAGGAAAGGCTCAGTCTGCAGTCTCACCCAGCTTCAGAGGAAGCAACATGAGAATGCCTTGCTGAGAAAATGTATGATTTTTATCAGTAATTATATGTTTCATGTAACTGTTTTATATATGACTGATCATATAACAATTTTCAGGTCATTACAGGAGAAGGTTAAGAAGTTTGCTTTAGAACATACTATTGTTCTTTGTCCTTTAGACAGACTTGGGGAATAACATTGGCCTAGAAGCTGGGAATTTGGGGGAGCAACAAGCATGATTTCAAGTCTTCAGGAGAATAGCCTTTCACTTTATCCATACTTTGTTGATGCTTAATGTGACACAAGTTCCCCTCCATACAGAACTTCCCAGGAAGCTGACTGAGGTAAAGGGTCGTGGTTGGGTGTGTTTTCCCATCTCAGATCAGCTGTTCTTGCTGAGCAGTTTTGCTGAGAAGGAGGCTGAGGTTCGTTTGTGGTTCATCAGTTCTGTCTACTGAAGGGGTAGGTGTGAATCATGTGCTGGATAGCTTCTCCCTGGGCTTAGGGAGTGCTTGAAAGACCAGGAGGGCATTTTCAGTTGGACTAGTTATTCCCGAGCTCCATAGACAGGAACACTATCCCTTTGTTTATTATGGTCTACCTTTTGTCAGTACATTGTGCCTGCATCTGAGGAAAGGGCATCTTTTTAGCTTCTAGAACTATCTCTAATTACCCAGTCAGATATGATTTTGCTTGATGTCTTCTCATTCTTATCATCCATTCTATGCAGTGTGCATTCCTCAAAAGTCAATACATTCCTGGGTAAATAAATGAGAACAAGATATGTTAGTATGTCTGACTTGCATTGAAACAATAAGCTTGCCTGCTTCTTAAAGGGCAGAAGGCTGTTACCTGTTACCCTGAGTGGATCACTACAGAGCAGAGCACCTTGTCCTGCTCCCACTGTAAGCTACGGGGTGACCCAAACTCCTGCTATAGAACTACACTGACAGGTGATGAAGATTTATGGGGCAATCTCCAACCATTCAAAAAAATACATTTTAGAGATGGAAGTGAAGGCACCTAGTTATACTTTTCTTTGCCTATTTTTGCAGGCTCATTTTCTTTAGACTTAAGAAAGTGACAATCTACAAGAGGATAACTTTGAAACTTTAGTGAGTCATGCAAATTAGCTCAGAATTGAGCTCTCTTTTTTGGTGGCCAACATGGTTTATTTGATGGAAATTATATCTTCTCATCTGGATGTGTGATTCTGAATTCTTCACTTTCTCTCATGAATTGGTTTCCCTGAGAAAGCCATTACCCTGACTGAGTATTCATGTTTGTCACATGTAAGTTGGACACAAGATCAGCTACCTCTGGTTTGGTGTGGATATCCCATATTCAGAATCTATGTTGACATTTTCTATACTCCTGGTAACATAAATACCCAGTAAATGGGATTTCCTCTTCCTCACTTTTGTTTGATGGAAGAGCATACTGTGTTTTATTTTGGTGTGGTATTCTTTTGGTCTTCACAATGAAATGAATTCTTGAATGTGATGCTGTTACAATGGAACTTCTGGTAAAACAAAATGTGAGTAGAACTGCAGAAAGGCTGACACCTGAGACCAACTGGATGGGGAGGCTGTGTTGTTTAGGAGCCTCCATGCTGTGCAAATCTTCCAGGGACGACTAGGTTCTTAGAATCTGGGTCTCACTTGGTTCAAGGTGAATGGTATGTGATGGGGAAGGTGTACCTTGCACGTGTTTAGAGATGTGTTATCCAAACTAGAATCTAAGACAAATTAGCATCTAGACAACAGTACTTTTATTTATTAACCATAGATCTGTTAAATCATTTACTTGGTAATTTTTGTGCTAGACACTGTCTATCCTTCCCTCTAGGAAACTTTAGGGTGGAATGGGATAAATATGATAGCACATAGCATGTTTCTACTTAAGTAGGACAGCAGAGATGGAGCTTCTCTCATGAATAGCTTCAGATTCTAAAACAAGTCCTTTTCTACTAGAATATTTGTATCTCACCTCGTTCCATTATTTTTTGGATGGATTTAAAAAGTGTACAGTGAGGAAGATTGCATGTAATACTTAAGAAAAACTGAATTCTCCCCAGTAGAGTTTGAACAAAATGGTGAAATGATAGTATAACTTCTATGTCCCTTACTTCAGGGAAACCTTGTTATGCAATTTCACTTTTTCATCTGTCTGGAGGACAACCAACCATAAGTAATCTAGGAATGTTGAATGTCATTTGATGGACAGAAAGTTAGATTTTCTTAGCAGTGTGAGACTCCTCTGCACATAGGGTTAGATACACTTTGGGTCCAGACTCAGGACTGGAACACTCATAGCTAAGATTTTATGCACTCAAAAAAATTTTATGCACTCCCAAATTGAAATGATCTCCACATCTTCATAGTACAAACAGGCATATAATCCTCTCCCAGGATCTCACTTCACAAGAAGGTTCTCTATTTTACACCTAAGAAGAACACACCATCTTGGTGGTGCATGGAGGAGTGTGGGAGCTACAATTTAGGGCAGCAATGACAGCAATAAAAATGTCAGTAACCGACTAGGCAGCCAAATTTGAAATTATAATACCAGAAAGAGCGATGTCTTTCCTCAAAGACTATGATATGCATTCAATGCAAGCAGGCCAGTGGTTACTATCTCTAGACATCCCTGCTCATCCCAACCACGTTCAACTGAAGTCTCGTTGCTTGCCCCTCAATCCTCAGTCCTTCTGTGGATCCGGAAGGTTTAATGGTCACTGTAATCCAAACAAGCAGGAGAGGAGTCTTCTCACTCGTGTACCACTCATTAACACATTCATTTATGAGATAGTTACTGAATATGCCCTCAGGCCAGGGAGATGACTGTCTTAGTTAGGGTTTCTTTGGCTGTGAAGAGACACCATGACCATGGCAACCCTTGTAAAGGAAAAACATTTAATTGGGGTGGCTTATATTTTCAGAAGTTCAGTAGAATTGTCATCATGGCAGGGAGTGTGAAGGCTTGTGGGCAGACATGGTGCTCACTATACCTTGATCAGAAGGCATCAAAAAAATGGACTGTGATACTGAGTGAAGATTAAGCAAAAGAGACCTCAAAACCTGCCCCCATGGTGATGCACTTCCTTCAACAAATCTACACAGACCTACTTCAACAAGACCATACTTTGACAAGGCCACACCTCCCAATAGTGTCACTCCCTATGAACTTATTGGGGTCAATTATATTCAAACTACTATGATGACTGATGTATATTTCAGTAGAGATATGACTGAGAAACCCAACATCCCCAGAAAAACATAAAAACAATGTGCAAGAAGCATAAAATACAAGTATGAGGAGCTAAGAAACACAGAAGGTCTTCCATGACAGATTTTACAACTGTGGATTCAATCAACAGTTCTTTGGAAATGTGTGTGAGTATGGGGAGAACAGGGATCACCCAGAGGGAGAGGAGTGAAAGGCCAAATGGAAGCCTACTGTCTCACAACCTAATTTAAAATAATAGGAGTAACAGTAGAAGACTTGTGCAAAGAAAGAAGAGGGATAAAGGATTAAGCAGGATGGATGCAGGGAACGGATGAGAGGAAGTGTCATGAGTATGTTGACCAAAATAGGGTAGATGTATGAAAATTCCTAGAGAAACACGCAAGTTTGTGAGCTAACTACAAAATGCAGCTTTGAAAAAGGAGCCCCGATTGAATCACCCAGCATCGGTGGACAATGTTACTCCCAGAAGGCCTGGAACACTAACTGGAAGTCACAGCACAAGGCGTGTGATGCCTCCTTAGAAGATATTGGTCAAGGAGGCTCCAGAACTTTATGAAACCACATAGCCTAATGCCATTGCCCTAAGATATCCACCATAACTACGTGGAAAGAGGAGGGAGAGAAGTGTACCGAATGCTGCCTTCTGTTTGTAACATGGCTATCATGATCATGAACTCCCAGCAGTTCTGGTGATCTGAAGAAGAGTCACAGAAGATCCGATAAGCTGAAATCCAAGCATTGGTGAGCTGGGTGTCCAGGTTCTACCCAAAATGAGGACCTGTTGACAACCAGTAATTGTTGGTGCAAGAAGAATCTTTCTTTATGGAGGATGTGGGTGCTTTTGATCGCTCTCGCTCAAGTGCATGACCCCATGGTCATTCACAGTGTGGGAAGCACTAACAGAGCTTAATCAGTTATAAAAAACAAGCCACAAAACCAGAAGAACAATGTGATGGGGGCTGTGGAAGAAACTGAAAGGGGAAGAAGGTTAGATATGATCATATTTCATTGCATACATGTGTGAAGTTCTCGGGAAGAGAAATTAAAAAAGAAAATTAGAAGAGTAAAAGTCAAAATTTTAAAAAGAAAACAAATACAACAATAGACGTATACTTAAATGTTCAGTATAATAACTATTCATGTATCATTTACATTGTATTAAGTAACTAATTTACAGGTTATTTGAAGTACATGGCAGGATATGTTTAGGATACATGAAACTATAATGTCTTTTTAATACAGTTGCAAGGATTAAGGTATTCATTGGGTATTGTAGTTTATATATTCAGTATCTTCCCAAGGCTTGTATGTTGATGACTTGACCCCTGTATTGGTCAAGTTCTCTAGAGAAATAGAACTATAGAATGAATCCTTATGCACATAGAAAGGGGATTTATTAGGATGACTTACGGCCTGTGATCCAGCTAATTTGACAATGGCTGGCTATGAACACAAAGTTCAAGAATTCAGAAGAATGTTCAGTCTATGAGGGTGGATATTTTAGCTGGTCATCAGTAGATGTTGGAATCCTGGAAAAGTAGGTTCTAATGCCAGTGAAGCGATGAACTTGCTAGAAAGACAATAGCAAGCAGGCAGAGAACTTCTGTCTTGTTTTCCATGGCTGTATCTAGACTTCCAGCAGAAGGTAGGGCCCAGATTAAAAGTGTATTTTCTGTCTTCAAGGTCAGGATCAACAGCCTGTGTCATCCTATCTCAAAGGTCCAGATTAGAAATGAATTCACCCACTTCAAACCAAGGAAAAATTCCCTCACAAGTGTGCCCTCCATTTTCTGGATTTCCGTTAATTCCATATATAGTCAAATTGACATCCAGCAATCCATCAGAACCCTCAACACAGGAAGTTTAGAAGCCAGGTCTTCTAGGAGTGATTGAGTCCCGAAGGCTCTGACCCAACTAATGGGTTAATTGAAGGACTATGGAAGTTGGAAACTTTGGTAGTGGAAATTGTTTGAGAAAAGGGGCTACTGGGAGTGTCTTGGAGAGGGATATCTTGTCTCCAGCTGCTTTCTTCCCCTGTCTCTCAGTCTCCTGTCACCAGTGAAGGGACTGATTTTCTTCACACATGTTCCCTGCCATAGTGTTCTGCCTCGGTGCTCAAAGTCTCAAAAGCCAAAGAGCCAAGTGCCCAAGTCCTGGGACTCTAGAATATGTGAATCTAAATAAATTCTTTTTTAATTTTTCCCTCAGGTAATTTGCCACTGTGGCAAACATGACTGAAACAGGGAGGATTCAGAAACCATTACACCAGGGAAGCCTATGGACAATTAGATTGTTAGCTAATGAAGACCACACGGTATGCAGAGGCATAACACAAGACTGTGTCTTCTGTCACTCAGGAGAGGCTTGTGAGAGAGGCGTGCGATTAATTACACACAGCGATGATACGTATGTTTCCTCTCTTGCTGATTGCAGCTAGTTGCAGGATCACTGAGCATATTGCTCTGGGTGAATGTCAGGACATTTCTCTGGATTCCCCTTGGTTCTCTGTGAAGCTGCAATTAACTTCACTAATTATTCCCTTCACCACATGTGCTTCACTTAATGAAGAACCAAACTAATGAATGTTGATCTTTTAAAAACTTTTTTTCCCCTAAAGCCATCTTGGCTGTCATCCATTTTGCACCAACAATGGCTCCCTGAATAAAATCATGAGTATCAAAGACATCCGAAATTGCTGGGGGAGTGGGATGGCATTGGCAATAAGCCATGTGCAGATGTAGTTGGATAAAATTGGGAAGCTTTTCTAGTGGGTCAAGCAGGCATTTCTGCAGCAACTTATCTTTAGCAATGACTAGCGGTGGCACCAGCATACAACAGATGTGTATCAAGGACAAGGCTAAAAAGCCTGCCCACTGCAAATAAGCAAGAGTCCAGCTTAGAAGCCAATGATATCTTTGGAATTTACCAGAGTATTGTTTCCCTTAGGATACAGATAACAATGATGGAAGACACTCTGTCTTAACCTCCTCTGACTTCTGTCAAGATATCTGTTGTAGGCAGAACTCTCTGTCCTGCCAGCCAGCTCCCAAATAACCAAACAGAGATTTATTATCAATTATAAATGTCTGGCTGATAGCTTAGATTTCTTAATAACTAGCTATTGCATCTTAAATTAATCCATATTTTTAATGCATGTTCTACTCTGTGGCTTGGTGCCTTTCCTCAGTACGGCATTCTCAACTTGCTTATCTCTGTGTCTCCTGGCAACTCTGCTCTTCTTTATCCCAGACATCTCTACCTGTCTGCAAGTCCTGCCCAACCTCTTCCTACGAGCTATTAGCCATTTAGCTCTTTATTAAACTAATGAAAACAATATATTCACAGTGTACAACATGATTATTCCATAACATTCTCGCCTTTTGTCTAATTAAAAATGAAGGTTTTAACTTTAGGATAGTAGAACTATATACAAAACAGTTATCAAGTAAGAATTACAGTTATAATATCCAGTCTATTTATATATTTGCAAATTTAGGGAAACAATCTATTATCTATCTTATCTTTGTGAGTCTAAAGTTTTATACCTAATACACTTTTATCATAACTAAAAAAGCTGTAAGTCTAATTATTAAGTCTATTTAGTCTTTAAATCCATCAAACCTCAAAGGATGCAATATTACCTTGTTATTTGATATATTAATATTAATAATTATATATTAATATTTGACTGCCTAAATGATCACCAAAGTTTCCTTTGTAACATTGGGGCATCCATCCTAGCATATCTGACAGATGTTTCTGAGAAGCAGGAAGTTTTGAACAACTGTCCTACCTTGTCTTGGCAAAGTTTGACAGTTGCATTCTCTTGTGTTCTGTTTGTCCAATGTCGACAGCATGTTGTCAGCAGTCGAGCCATGGACAGTTTTTTAACCAAATGGCTTTTGCCATAAAGAATATAAATATCATATGGAGTTTCTTTGATGCCCATCTTCCTCTCTGAAGTAGATTGATGCTATCAGGAGCAGTTGTGACTTACTGTCATAAACAACCTCAGGTTTTAAAACACCTTAAATGCCATATTCTATAGGTCTTTGAAGTTTTGAAGGCCTTCTATCTATCTAAATGATGTGGGAGTACCCTCTGTGTGCTGTCATTAACATTATTGAATAAAGAAACTGCCTTGGTCTGTTGGTAGGCAGAACTTAGGTAGGCAGGGAAGACAGAACAACCGTGCACCCACTTTATTGCTTCTGGCTCCCTGTTCCAATTGCTAGACTCTGTTCCTCTTTGCACAGAGGACTGTTGTCTAGGTCAGTGATCTGTAAGTTTTCCCTTTAAACAAAAAATCCTTTTATTATTTATAATTCTGAACTGGTGTCGGATTGTCTGCTGAATACTGTGGGCCAGTAGGCTGAAGATGGATGCCCCAATGGTACAGAGGATCTTTGGGTAACTGTCCAGGCAGCAAGATGTCTCTGTCAATTCTAGAGTTTTGGAAGTTGCTTGCAAGGTACTTCTTGTTTATTTAAGTAATATTATATCCTACTGAGGTCTTTGATGGAGTTGAAGAATAGATAATTATAATTATAGTTTTCCTTGATGGAGTTGAAGAATAGATAGTTATAACTATAGTTTTCCTTAGTTATAATAAAAAATAAAGTAGATATAAATATTGTAACTGTAATTCTTGCTTGATAACTGTTTTGTTATATGTAATTTTACTATGCTAAAGTTAAAGCCTTCCTTTTTATTTAAACAGAAAATGGGATGTGATGTGGGATTCCCCTCTGTGTGCTATGATTACCATTAATGAATAAAGAAACTGCCTTGGCCTGTTGATAGGGTAGAACTTAGGTAGGTAGGGAAGACAGAACTGAATGCTGGGAGAAAGAAGGGTGGAACCAGAGAGATGCCATGGATCCACTGGAGACAGACACTGGGAATTTTCCTCGGTAAACCACTGCCATGTGACTATACACAGATTAATAGAAATGGGTTAAATTAAGATGTAAGAGTTAGCCAATAAGAAGCTAGAGCTAATGGGTGAAGCAGTGATTTAATTAATACAGTTTCTGTGTGGTTATTTCAGGGCTAAGCTAGCTAGGCAGCTGGAACAAACAAGTAGTCCCTCCTC
This sequence comes from Myodes glareolus, assembly GCF_982192425.1. NCBI lineage: Eukaryota > Metazoa > Chordata > Mammalia > Rodentia > Cricetidae > Myodes > Myodes glareolus. The sequence goes on along the minus strand of NC_142032.1, from coordinate 7,384,987 downwards.
CAACATCTAAATATATTTGTTTAACCTTGAAAACATACCTAATATAACTAGTTTTGATTATTATAGACGACTGACTAATAATCCTCAATTTTTAATTATTCATTACATTTTTCTGTTTTTATTGAGCTATATCTTTTCTCCACTCCACTCCCTTCCCCCCCATTCCTTTTCTACCCTTTCTCATGATCCCCACACTCCTAATTTACTCAGGAGATCTTGTCTTTTTCTATTTCTCATGTAGATTAGATCCATGTATGTTTCTCTTAGAGTCATCTTTTTTGTCTAGGTTTTCTGGGATTGCTAATTGTAGACTGAGTTTTCTTTGCTTTATGTCTAAAAGTCACTTATGAGTGAGTATATATGATATTTGTCTTTCTGGGTCTGGGTTACCTCACTCAATATGATGTTCTCTAGATCCATCCATCTGTCCACAAATTTTAAAATGTCATTATTTTTTTCTACTGTGTTATACTCCATTGTCTAAATGTATCTTATTGTCTTTGTACATTCTTCCGTTAAGGGGCATTTAGGTTGTTTTCAGGTTCTGGCTATGACAAATAATGCTGCTATAAACATAGTTGAGCACATGTCCTTGTTATATGATTAAGCATCCTTTGGGTATATACTCCAAAGTGGTAGTACTGGGTCTTGAGGTAGATGATTTTTTAATTTTATGATAAATCATCATACTGATTTTCAAAAGTGTCAGTACCAGTTTGCACTCCCATCCGCAATGGAAGAGTGTTCTCTTTATCCCACATGTTCTCCAGCATAAGCTGTCATCAGTGTTTTTGATCTTTGTCATTCTGACAGATATAAGATGGAATCTCAGAGTTGTTTTGATTTCCTTTCTCTAATGGCTAAGGATGTTGAACATTTCCTTCAGTGTCTTTCAAACATTTGAGAGTCATCTGTTGAGAGTTTTCTGTTTATATCTGTACCCAATTTTTATTGGAGTATTAGTTCTTTTGATGACAAATTTCTTGAATTCATTGTATATTTTGGACATCAGCCTTCTCTCCAATGTGGGGTTGATTAAGATCTTTTCCCATTTTGTAGGCTTCCATATTGTCTTGTTGACCATGTCCTTTGCTTTACATAAGTCCTCAGTTTCAGGAGGTCCCATTTATTATTTGTTGCTCTCAATGTCTGTGCTACTGGGGTTATATTTAGGAAATGGTCTTCTGTACCAATTGCATTAAAGTGTACTTCCCACTTTCTCTCCTGTGAGGTTCAGTGTGGTTGACTTTATGTTGAGGTCTTTGATCCGTTTGGACTTGAGTTTTGTGGATTGTGATAGATATGGATCTATTTGCATTCTTCTACACATTGTTATCCAGTTATGCCAGCATCATTTGTTGAAAATGCTCTATTTTTTCTCTTATACTTTTTGCTCCTTTGTCAAAAATCAGGCATTTATAAGTGTCTGAATTGATATCCTGGTCTTCAATTAAGTTCCTTTTGTCCTCCTGTCTGCTTTTATTCCAAAACCAGGTTGTTTTCAGTACTGTAGCTCTGTAGTAGAGTTTGAAGTCAGGGATTGTGATGTGTCCAGAAGTTCCTTTATTGTCCTGGATTTTTTGCTTTTCCATATGAAGTTGATTATTGTTCTTTTGAGGTCTGTGAAGAATTTTGCTAGGATTTTGATGGGCATCGCAATTGAATCTGTAGTTGCTTTTGGTAAGATTGCCATTTTTACTATGTTAATTCTCCCTACACAAGAGCATGGGAGATCTTTCTATTTTCTGGTGTCGTCTTCAATTTATTTCTTCAAAGATTTGAAGTTTTTGTCATATATGTTTTCCACTTGTTTGGTTAGTATTACTCCCATATATTTTATGTTATTTGTGGCTATTGTGAAAGGTGATGTTTCTTCGATTTCTGGATTGTCTGGATTTTGTGTATGTCTCCTGTTATGTCCCTATTTTTGTTTCAAATTTGTTAATTTGGATATTCTCTCTCTGCCTTTTGGTTAGTTTGGATAAATATTTGTCCATTTTGTTGATTTTCTTGAAGCACCAACTGTGTCTCATTGATTCTTTGTTGTTGTTGTTTCTATTTTGCTGATTTCAGCTCTCAATTTGATTATTTCCTCCTGGGTGAATTTGCTTGTTTTTGCTCTAGAGTTTTCAGGTGTTCTGTTAACTCACTAATGTGGGATTTTCCCAGCTTCTTTATGTAGGCATTTAGTGCTATGAACTTTCCTCAACACTTCTTTCATTGTGTCCCATAAATTTGCATATGTTGTGTGGTCATTTTCATTGAATTTTAGGAAGTCTTTAATTTCTTCCTTTATTTTTTTTCTTGACCTGTTGGTAATTTAAGTGAGCATTGTTCAATTTCTATGCTTTTGTGGATTTTCTGAAATTAGTGTGGGTGCTGAATTCTAATTTTAAGCCATGGCGATCCGATAAGATACACATGGTTTTCCCATTTTATTTTGTATCTGTTGAGGTTTGCTTTGTTGCCTGGTATGTAGTCAATTTTTGAGAAGGTTCCATGAAGTGCTGTGAAGGAGGTATATTCTTTTATGTTTGGGTGGAATGTTCTATATATGTCTGTAAAATCCATTTGAGTCATGACATCTGTCATTTCCTTGTTTCTCTGTTAAGATTCTGAATGGCAGACCTGTCCAGTGGGGTGTTAAAGTCTCCCACTCTTTGTGTATGGGATTTAATGTGTAATTTAAACTTTAGTAGTATTTCTTTTACATATGAGGATGCCCTTGTATTTGGGGCATAGATATTCAGTATTCAGATTTCCTCTTGATGGATTTTTTTCTGTGACAAATACAAAATGTCCGTCTTTGTCTCTTTTGATTGTTTTTAGTTTGAAGTCTATTTTGTTAGATATTAAGATAATTACACCAGCTTGTTTCTTAGGTCCATTTGATTGGAAATTTTTTTCCCAAGCCTTTACTCTAAGGTGATGTCTGTCTTTGAGGTTGAGGTGTATTTTTTGTATGCAGCAGAGGAATATATCCTGTTTTCATATACAGTCTGCTTATGTCTTTTTATAGATGAGTTGAGTCCATTTATATTAAGGGATATTAATGAACAGTAATTGCTAGTTCTTGTTATTTTAGTTTTTGGTTTGGGTAATGTTATTGTGTGTGTGTGTGTGTGTGTGTGTGTGTTCCCTTCTTTGGGATTTGCTGCTGTGAGATCATCTATCGTCTGTGTTTTTATGGATATAGCTAACTTCCTTAGGTTGGAGTTTTCTTTCTAGTACTTTGTGTAGGGCTGGGTTTGTGGCTAGGTATTGGTTAAATCTGGTTCTGTCAAGGAATATCTTGTTTTGTCCATCTACGGTAATTGAAAGTTTTACTGGTTATAGTAGTCTGGATTAGCATCCATGGTCTCTTAATGTCTTCATAACACTTGCACAGAACCTTCTGACTTTCATTGTTTCCATTGAGAGGTCAGGTATAATTCTGATAAGTCTGCCTTCATTTGTTATTTGGTCTTTTTCATCTGCAGCTCTTGATATTTTTTCTTTATTCTGTATGTTTAGTGTTTTGATTATTATGTGGCAAGGGGACTTTTTTTGTATAATCTATTTGTTGTGCTGTAAGCTTCTTGTATCTTCATATGAATGAAAGACCTCCAGATCAGGGAGACTCTCACTCAAATCTCGGGATAACATGACCCCCCAGGAACTCACGAGAGACCATTCTTGCTGCAATCACACGAGGTTTATTGACAGGACAGGAACCAGTGCACTGGGGCCAAAACTCATTTCCCATGCAGGGGTAGAGAGTTCAACCTCGAGTAGCTGGGAGGAGTATTTAAGGGAAGAAACCACAAACCAATAATCCAAAGAGTGTAGGAAGGGCATCATTGGAAAAGTCTGAAAATACCAGTGATCATTGAAAAATTCCAAAAATACCAGTGATAATCACAAGGAGGTAACTCCCTGTTTCTCAAGATTTTAATCTAATTTTATCTTTAGCTAGTTCCTGAAACAGAGTCACTGAACCGGTTAATCTAGATTTTTAATTCTTCTCTCCCTTCTTAGATGTTTTTAGTCTATTTTTTCTGCTAGAGGGGTCTGGATTTATCCAGGTCTTTCATGTATATATTTCTTTAGGCTGGAAAAGTTTCTTCTATAATTTTATTGAATATATTTACTGTGCTTTTGCATTTGACTTCTTCTTCTTTTATCCCTATTATTCTTAGGTTTGTTCTTTTCATGGTGCCCCATATTTCCTGGATATTTTGTGTTAAGTTTTGTTAGATTTAACATTTTCTTTGACTGATGAGTTTATTTCCTCTATCATATCTTGAACACTTGAGATTCTCCTCTATTTCTTTCATTCTGCTGTTTATGATTGCATTTGTGGTTCCTGAGAGTTTTTCCATATTTGTATTTTCTTTATTTTCTCTGTTTTGGTTTTCAAGTCTTGAATAATTTCTTTTACCTGTTTGATTGCTTTTTTCTTGGTTTTCTTTAAGGGATTTGTTGATTTCTTCTAATTTTTTTGCTTGTCTTTTTCTCCATTTCTTTCTGGGAATTTTTCATTTCCTCTTTAAGGGTCTCAAACATTCTCCTAAAATTATTTTTTTAGTTCATTTTCTTCTGCTTCATCTGTATTTGGGTGTTCAAGTCTTGTTGTTGTAGAGTCACCAGTTTTTGTTGGTACTGAATGTGTTCTTATTTTGTGTACCCATCCTTTCCTTTTATTAGTGTAGTTGGTGTTGTATTTCTGCTCATCACTCTTCCATGTGCCAGTTGATCCAAGGCTCAGATGATTGCTCCTCATGGTGAAATCTGAGTCATGGTTCCAGTCACCATGGAGGCCACATGGAGTTCCTGAGATAGCTCTGAAATCCCAGAGGTTGTTTGGGCCTGCTAACATGGAGGTCTCTTGCTTGGGCCTAGTCCCATGGAAGTGGCTGCCTCAGGCCTGCTCCTGTAGAGATTGCTGGCCTGGTCCTGGTCCTGTGGAGGTCCCTGGCTCAGGCCTGCTCCCATGAAGGTCACTGGCTCAGGCCTATTTCCACAGAGATTATTGCCTCAGAACTGCTCTCTTGGCGGTCACTCCCTCATGTCTGCTCCTGCAGGTATACATTACATTTTTAAATGAGATGTGTGAACCCAAGACCCAAATAAAAGTAGAAACATACATGCAATTTAAGAAAAATAACTTTAAATTTGCACCAAAATATCCAAATCTATGCCAATGTAAAATATTTTGAGAGTAATTATTGTTTTTTGGATTAAAGTAAATTCAATCATCTACCTTTTTCCCCCTATTTTTCCTATACCCACCCTTTCTCTAGAAAGAGATTCTTGAATCCAACTCCTTTGTTTAGCTTTTTTCTGAACATGTCCAATAGCAGCTTGTAACAAACCCCCTTTCAAATGATGACAAACATCAGAACCCATCAAACAACTAAATCCTTCCATCCCATCTCTTCGGAATGTGGGTGATGTTTTTTTTCTAGACTGCTTCCTGTTGTCTGGGAGACTGATATCTTTGGGGAACTCTGAGAAAAATTGGATAATGGTCAAATCCTGCCTGGAGTAGTCTGTGAGGCTGAATCATCTGGGTCAGTGGCCTTGAAGCTGTTCTGGATACAGATCTCTGGGGAAATTGAAACACAGGCTCTCTGAGAGACTGGATCATGTGGGCCGCCTGTTTTCATTGATGTTTGGTCCCTTGTTCTGCAAATACATAAATGTTTAACGGTAACATACATATCTCCACTAATATAAGCATAGACTGTGCCTTTTATACAGCCAGTCAAAATAATTTTTTTTTATGTTTGAGCAGGCAAAACATACATCATATAAAACTGTTTTATAGTTTTTCTAGGTTTATTTTTTTATGTCTGTAGCCAGAATTTTCACGGGGTCTCCCCCATCAAATCTGATTTCTATTCACCTGGAAGGAATGCACAGCCTTTTGCTTTCTGTGGAAACAAAAGCATAACCTCTTCTTCTACACAATATATTTTTTACTTCCCTTTTGAAGTTCAGACATTTAAAAATATATAGGTTGGTTTAATTTCGGAGTTTCCATAATCTAATGTCTCTCAGGAGCTATTGTTCGTTCATCAGCAATCAAAAAATTTAAAGTCAGTATAGCACCATACTGGACCCAAAACTTCCTGTGCATTTCCCACCTCTCTGTGGCTATTCTTTTCTATTGTTATTTTACTTCTCTCTTTAAAGACTTTATTAGTTTTAAATTATTTTTCTATGACTGTCTATATCCTTTTTGTTTTATTTCTTAAGTCCATATATTTTTAAGCACACTGCAACCTTGGTGCGGGAGAATTGTCTGTATTCTGTCAATCATATTTTAATAAAACGCTGATTGGCCAGGCAGGCAGTATAGGTGGGAAGACCAGACAGGAAGTAGAGGTGATGCAATGAGAACAGGAGAATTCTGGGAAGCAGGGAGGTTCCTCTGCCATTTCTGTCCAAATCACCAAAGAGGCAACATGTAAGCTGTCACACTGAGAAAGGTACTGAGCCCATGTGGCTAACGTAGATAAGAATAATGGGGTAACATAAGTTATAAGAGTTAACAAGAAGCCTGACCTAATGGGCCAATCAGCTTTATAACTTATAGAGATCTCTGTGTGATTGGTTTTCTTTGGGGTTTGCCAACTTGTTGGGGTGCTGGGCGGGATAGATACCCCAACAAGCCGGCCCTCATGTTACACAACCTGATTATAGAGTTTTTCCCCACCTGGATTTGTCTTTACTGAGCTCCTGCACTATAAGTGTTCTCTGATCACATTAGACAAATCTTAAACTGCTATGTCAGCTACTGGTGTGGCTCATTTTAGTGCATGGTGCCAAATATGATGCTGATGGAGGGCTTTAGCCTGCAGGAAGTCTCTGTATGCTGAACCTATCTGAGAGACTGTGGTCTCCAGGAAGTCACATTTGACTCTATTCTGAACTTTTAAAAATGTTTTCTCAGGTCTGATGGGATATATGTTCCAGATGTTGGGCACCATACATTGACAGAAGTTTTGTCATGCCAGCCAGTTTCCAAATATCCACACAGAGACTTATAATTAATTATAAATGCTCAGCCAATAGCTTGAGCTTGTTATTAACTAGCTTTTACATATTAAATTAGCACATATTTTTAATCTACGTGGCTTGGTACATTTTCTCAGTGTTGCATGCTCTTCTTCCTTCCCCAGGTCGCCTGACAACTCCACTCAGTTTCATCCCAGAGCTCTCCCTGTCTGCAAAACCCACCCAACCTCTTCATGCCTAATTATTGGGCATTTGTCTCTTTATTAAACCAATGAGAGTAACACATATTCACAGTGTACAAAAAGATTATCTCACAGCAGTCTATGGATCTCTAGACCCTCACATGTGTATCTTTGGGGGGGGAGGGCTTGTGTATATGTCCTTGTGTGTGTGATCTTGTATGTGCATTCTTATGTGTGTGTCTGTGTATTTGTGTACTTATATGTGTGTGCATGCTTGTATGTGTGTATGTGCTTGGGGAGGCTTGTTTGTGTATGAGCATGTATGTGTGTGCTTGTCTATGTGTGCTTGTAGGAGGTTATAGGGGGCTTGTATGTGTTTGTATGTGTGTTTGTGTGTGTGAGTGTGTGTATGTATAGGTGACATCTTACATGCTATTTACTTTGGGTTCTAATATTTGTATATCTTTCTTTTACCTTTGTTGATTTGATTTAAGTATTAAGTATTACACAAATTTAATATTAAGTATTAAATATTACACAAATACCCACAAATATGCATGCATGTATATCTTCCTAAAGCATTCAGGAGATTACGAACTTAGGATAGCCTTGTAGCACATCCCCTCAAATAAGCTTTAATGGAAACATTAGCATTGTTATCTTTAGATCGCCTTGGGGCTCCTCGGTCTTCAGAGTTCTTCATCCCATCTAGTTTCTCTGGGTCCACCTTGTGGGAAATAAGATGTTTTTCTTTTTATTTTGCATAGCAATTTAATAATACTCTGAAATGTTTGTGATCTTCTGCCTCAAATGCATTAATTAAAAATTTCTCCCACAATACAAGAAGAGAGAAAAAAAAAGAAAGAAAGAATTCTCTCTTTAACTGGAATTCTTGCACCATTTCCCAGCCCAGTATTACTGTTCAGCTTAGCCTTTGCACAATCTTCCTTCCAGCCACCACTTATAATCCCTGGAGCTCCAGTGAGTTCTGAATGTACCACCTCATTTAAGTATTGCAATGACCTTGTGAGCTAGACTTACAAGGGTGGACTGTTTTGTGGATACATTTTATACATTTGGTAACAGAGCAGCCTGGATATGAAGACCTGAACGCCCATAGTTTATTCTTAGTGAACAGAGAGTCCTTTCTGCCGTCTCTCAGCCTCAGAGGGAACAGGAGAGAACAGGAAGTAGAGGTGATCTCCTCTCTCAGTTAGAGAGAGCAATGTGATCCTTTTTCTCGGTTTCTCTCCTCCTGGGTAGATGAAGCAGAGTGTGAGGAAGCCATCTGTTTTGTGTATTTGCGATATTGCTCAAGATGAACACAATGGAAATTTTGTGCTAGATAATTACTATAGAGAGAAATAGAATGGCCTTCCTCCTTACATACATCTACCAACAGCTCTGACCCCACCCACACCTGACAAGGGTGCAAACAGTGAACCACAAGTGAATAAAACTAGAAAAGTTTTGAAGTATAGATGGATTTATTTTTTTCACTGAAAAGAGATCTTGTGATTTCATGTTGGAGGGACAAAATAAAGCAATATATAAAAATGTAAGAGTAGGCACTCCTTCCCCAGGATGAGCTGTTATGGGGTTTGCTACACAATGTTTTTTAGGTTTGTTTGTTTGAACAAATGGCTCCAGAGACGCCAAGAACTCCAGTCCATTTTGGGAAAAGACGAGGTATTTGAACAGCTTGACACTGGAAGGCATAAATTGTCAGAGAGAAAAATGTGAGCTGGAGAGATTTGTAAATGTGGCAGGCAGTAATCCTGGTATTTCTTGTTAATTGTTTTTCTCAGGCAAGAGACCTTCTGTGATTTCCATTGTGGAGCCCGACAGCTCATCACCTCCAGAGGAGATGAGTGGCAACATGACAGCTGCCTGGGAAATGGAAGGGGAGTCAGGGCAGCACGCTCCACTGCCTGGAACTTCTCATCTTTTCAAGAGTGTCAACAGCCAACAGCGTTGCCACACACCCTGGGGGCACAAGTGGGTAGAACAGAGACTTGTACTCAACAGCTGCAAAGTAAGTGGCAAAACCCCTTTCCATCCAAGGACTTTAGGGTGCTGTGGCCCTTCCTGGTGAGGACCCTGCCAAAGCTGTGTGGGGAAGGATGGAGGGAGAAGCAGGAGAGGTCAGAATGAACAGAGGGCCAGTGTACACGCAATTCGCATCCCTTCTTCTCCCTATTAAAGACGGATGTCAGGCGCCTTCCTCGGTTGCTCTCCATCTTGTTAATTTTTCACACATGGTCTCTCACCAAAGCCATGGTTGATTCAGCACCAAAGTCTAAGAATCTTGTCTCAGACGCCCTAGTTTTTGGATTATAGATATACACTGCCACACCCAGCTTTTTGTGTAAGTACTGGGGATCTCAGCCCAGGTCTTCTTGCTTAAGCTACTTGTAATTCACTCTCTCAGCCCCTTGTGCAGCTGTAAGCTTTGCATGAGGCCAGTGTCATGGGTAGGGCTGGAGGGGAAACAGGAAATGGTCAGGGTCTCTCCCAAGCCTGCGCTCCTTTGTGTTTTCCTGGAAGCAGTGTGTTCAGAAGATGCACCTCCTGTCTTCAAATCTCCAAATCTCAGGGATGAAGCAAACCCTGCTTATCCTGTCTGCAGACTTGAGCAGATTCACGATCACAGAGGCTCTGGGTGGCAGTCAGAGGGGTCTGGGGAAGATGCCTATTGGTAAATTTGTGGTTAGGATTGGTCCAAGGAATCTTCAGGGGTGACAGGACACTTTGAAAATGAAGCAGTGACATTGGCAAGGCTCGTCAGTCTGAGCAATGGCAGGCAGTGTTTCAGAGTCCCCTTTACAAGGGCTTTGTGTCAGAGGACTTTGAGAGATTATAAAATGGCAGTTAAGGAACAATGATTTCTTTTGGAAGAAAGTCATGATCATTGATGGCATCAGGTGGACACCCTGCTACTTTTGACTTTGGTTCCTAGCTTCACTGTGTTATACTCTTAATGTCGGGCTCTTCTTGCCGATGGTTGGTGCCTCCTTGATCTGTGGGGAGTGGTCTCTGATGGGCTGACTGCATGGGATGATGACTTGCAATGATGTAACTATTTATATTTGCTGATGAACCTATTTATATTTGCTTCAGAGAGAGGGTAATAGAATAAAGAAAGGATTTTATCCAAGTCTTTGTTGGTCAGTCACAGAGTTTGTTGAGTTTCCTTGCAGGAGTACAAACAACTCTTGTCAGGTTAGCAACAGCTTCTCTAAGCACTACGTACAGACACTTGGGGAGATGAGCCATTATCTTTCCTTCCAAAAGGGAATGGTTAATGAGCCAGTGTTGTAAAGGTATTTGAATGCTCTCAGTTTTTCTTCAAGTAAAACCCATAGTGATCTCCCATATCCATCCCAGCAGAAACAGCTGCACATTAGCCAAGGTAGTAGCTCCACCGGCTTCTCCATCAGCTTCCTCTTTGGGGTTGTTTTTAGAAATGGGGCATCCTTGGCCTCTCACTCATTCCCAAGCGCATGACATTTGGTACCAGGTTGACTTAGACAGGTTAGAAACCATCGAGTTGCTTCTCTGACTCCTTCTTCCAGACCTTCACTTTCCTAGCTCCACCCTTTTTAATCTGTGACCCAAATCTGCTAATAATGTTTCTGTTTACCATAGCATGAAGTTCTTTGTCTCTAAACTCAACCTTACCACAGAGGAGAGGGTTCCCCAGAGGTCTGTTTACCTTTCTCAAGACTCAAGTCTTTCCATTCAAGACCAAGCAGCTGTAGGTGTAGTTTTCTGTTCCATCAGCCCGCCCCCAAATAATCACAGACTTATTATTAATTATAAATGTTCAACCAATAGCTTAGGCTTGTTACTAACTAGTTCTTACAACTTAAATGAACTCATATTTTTTGTCTAAGTTCTACCACGTGACTCAGTACCTTTTTTCAATATAGCATGTTTATCTTGCTTCTTCCTGCATCTCCTGGTGACCCTGTCCTCCCTCATCCCAGCTTTCTCCCCCTTTTCACGAGTCCAGCCTAACCTCTTCCTACTTAGCTCTCAGCCATACATCTTCACAGTGTACAAAAAAAAATTGTTCTACAACAAGTTGCTTTGAAGTGGACAGAGAACAGTTGAGAAATAGTTCTAAAAGACTGATCCCAGGATCCATCCATCCATTCATCCATCCATCCATCCATCCATCCATCCTTTAACAAACATCAAAAGGAGAGCTATGCCAGGAAATGTTCTAGAAATACAATGCTAATTAATGAATGAAACAGATACAGCTCCCTTAGAGTTCACATCAGCTGAAGAAGAAATGAAAAGTAATAAACGTGAGGGTATGACCTCTATTTGTTTATCATATGCTACTGTAAACATTAGGTCATAGAGAACCTTGTGGGTTATGGGTAGGGCCATCTAGATGAAGCTTGATAGTTGAATGGAGCAGAGTATGTGAGGCCTTGAGGTGGTAAAGAGATGGGAAATCAATAGAATGTGTGTGTGTGTGTGTGTGTGTGTGTGTGTGTGTGTGTGTGTGTATGCATGCGCATTGGTGACTTTTTTTTTTATTTGAAACCTCTTGTGTCTGCTTCAAGTCCAAATGAGTGAGGAACTTCAGAATTTCTGAGGTCTGGAGTCTGGAAATATAGTTTAGTTGGTAGAGTAGTTGCCTAACATGTATAAAAACCCCGGGGTTAATCCCCATCTCTATATAAATTGTGTGTGGTGATATGTGCTTACTTTCAGGTTGCCCCTTCTTCAAAGAGTCAGAGACCTTGGCTTGGCTACAGGAACCTGGGTTGGGTTGCAGTTCCCCCTTAAGCAGGGCCTAGCCTGCGCTATCATTTCCAATGCTGGATGGACTAGCAACTTCTGCTCAGCACTAAGGTGCACGAGGTCTGAAGAGTTTCCAAATCTCTTCCTAAAGAGGGATTTGGTGAGTAAATATCCTCCATCTGGCTATGTGGAGAGCAACTTGCTATGGGCATGCCTGTGCTCATTGTGAAGACAACTGGTGTGTTTCACGACTTGATGCTTATTGTATTGTGATATTTCAAAGACTTTTGGGGCACTGTTAATCAGAGGCACATCAAACAAGGCTAATCCCTGGTTGTCACCTTGAGATCTTGGGTACAGGGCTCAAGAGATACCCAGGCTGGTTATAGAATTGAGGTAATCAAAGGCTTGCATGCATTAGTCAGCTTTGTATAAAAGGAAAGAGAAGCAGTGGGGAAGGGGAAGCATTTACTGAACCCTGACTGGGTTCTAGGTCCTGTCATGTGCGCTGAACCCATAAGTCAGTCATTTGAGTCACATGCAAACAATGAGGCACCTACCTTCAATGCATTCTGCCTGGGAAGACCCTGAAGTTCACACTTTCCTTGCCAGTTACATCAACCAGCAAAAGCAGAATGAGAATGGGGAGTCTGACTCATTAGAGGCCTAGTGAGGAAAGGGAAAGTCAATTGCTTTGACCAAAATAGTCTGCAAATAGGCTTGACAGGTAGTGGGCTCTGGATTGGCTACATTCCTTTGCCTCCTGTGCCAATGAGGTATTCCTCTTTATTTCTCTAGGATGCCAATCTTACATTGGCAGCATGCAGATTGATATGCCACAACTAGCATTGGATTGGCCATGAAGTCAGTATTCCAGTGAGGAGTTTTTCACTAAAGGCATCATGTATTTTGCTCTCCCCTGAGCAGATCAATCCCAGCATTCTTTGTCTGGTATCTTTGCTGCAATTTGGGTCGTGGATGGTCACCTGTATGATGGAAGGAGTTTATAGTAATACCAGTGTCACCTTGTATAGTGTGTGTGTGTGTGTGTGTGTGTGTGTGTAAGATGATGATGATGATGATGTTGATGATGATGTACACATACTATCTTTGATGTATGCATGCACAGAAGTAAGACATCCACGTGCTTCTAGTCTGCACCAGTGCCCCTTATACAGACAGTGGTAGCTTTACATGGCTGCATATGTGGTGGGTGTGGAAGAGCCCAGTCTTTCTCACTTTGGCGCTTCCTTCCCTAAGGTTCTGAAACCTGGTGTGAACCAGCTCCTTAGAGAATCTTAAACCAGAAATAAACATCCAGGCATGGGGAAAGATTCATGTTCCTCTTGCTGGTCACTTGAAGTGATAAATTTTATGACCCAGGAAGACTGTTGAGTCAGGTTATTGCCTTTTGGTGAACTGAAAAAATGGAAAAAGGAAAGAAACAAATAACCTATAAGTCATAGCAAGTTGGCAGGCACAGGGAATAGAATTTCACTTAGAAGACAGAACAGAATGGCTGATTTTAATGTAACTAATTGCTTACAGACATGACACAGCCTTTACTTGGCATTTAATCAGTGCTCACGGTCTTTTTCTCTCTCCTTATAAATTCTTAGACTGCTTGTGTCTACTGACTATCAATCAGCCTTTGGTGCCTCAGATAGTTCAGTTCCCTACCTTCTATTTTCTCAGTTACTTGCTCCCTTTCTTCTGAGCAGAACTGGGCACAGAGTTGGAGGAAGCCAACTGTATATAAACTATGCAGTGAAGGGCACTTGACTTATGTAATGAGGTAGTTTCAGAATAATTGCTTTTAAAGTTTAAGGTAGCTCCACATCATTTATATCTTTTCAGCTCAGCAGCCCTATATCTCCTCTTCCATTTCCCCCTGGGTACACCTGATTTTGTAGATCCCAACTGGAGGGATAAACACACCCTGAACCAGAGCCAACCAGATGAAACTGAAATCTCATTGGCCAGGCCTGGACTTCCTACACACTCCCCAGAATCTGAGAGTTGAAGCCCTCTAAGTGGTAGAGACAAAAGAGAGAGCAAGGAATGTGGCTATTACAAGAGAACATAAATTGCAGAAAGATCAAATCAGTAACCATTAAATGACCAATACTTTGTAATCCTTTATTTCACATTAGTAAACTCAAAAACATGTACAAGTCCATAATCTGGGTGTTTGTTGACAGATAAGGTCAAGGAAGCTAATTTTGCCATGGTACTGAGGACTGCAGTCTCACAGTTGGGAAAGAGGAGCATAGGAGGCCTCCATGACACTCCCCCCCCCCAAAGTAACAGCCTAGACATAAAGTCGTGGAAGAGAAATATTAAAAACTGCGATAAGGATGCTGAAGTGTAGTTCTCCAGATTGATGGCTTCTGGTGGGGGTGTGGTTGGGGAAGGACTCAGTTTACTTTAAGAAGCTGGCCACCACTTGTTTGACCATGCTCTAGTGAGTATATGGGTAACACAAATTGAACATTTTTTTTCCTTTTTCTTCATTTCTTTGGGGGATCACAAAGGTGGGTGGGGGCATACCTGGGAGGACTGCGAAGTGAGTTTGCTTGGGGTTCATGATGTGGAATTCCTAAGTAATCAATAAAAATATGAAAACCCCCTCAGAAGCAAAATATTTATATCTGAGGCTGTCCTTCCCCGGAACATCTGCAAGGTCCACAAAGGTAGGTGTGTATCTGTTCCGTTTCCTGATAAGCTGCTACTGCCTGCTATAGGGCATGGCACATGGTGAATAATTAGGAAGTATTAGCTGAATAACTGGGTGGATGTATGAATGCTTAAGCATTTGGTATCCCTCATCTGGTCATGGGTGTTGAACTCAGAACAACAAAGATAAAAACAAAAGGTCAAGCAGATTGGTGCAGATGAAAGTTTCTGTCCTACACAGTCCCAGAGTCATTCAGTCCCAAATAAACACACAGAAGCCTTTATTAATTATAAACTGTTTGGCCTATTGTTCAGGCTTATTACTAACTACCTCTTACAACTCAAATTAACCCATAATTCTTATCTATGTTTAATTATGTGGCTCAGTATTTTTTCTCAGTAAGGTATTCTCATCTTGCTTCCTCAGCTTCTGGATGACAACTGTATCTCTGCCTTTTTTCTTCCCAGAATTCTCCTAGTCTGATTGCCCCACCTATACTTCCTCTCTGGATGCTGGCCAATCAGCATTTTATTAAATCAATGTGAGTGGCACATCTTTACAGTGTAAGAGCATTATGTCACAGCAAATTGGTTACTTTCTACTGCATCCTTTTGTAATATTAAAATCTGAATTGCCCAACCCCATTTATATTATATACTTTTAGAGAAATGGAAGGTTCATAGAGATGCTCTTTGATATAAGACTAGATGGCAAATGGAAGACATCTGCTTCAAGGAAACTGCTCTCTCAGCGTTTCTGAGTTGGGTTGTCAGGATGCTTTATACATAGTGCTTCACTACCTTTTCACTTCCTGGCCTGCCGTGGTTAGTCTTTTATCACCTTGTCACAAGCTGGAGTCATCTGGAGAATGCCTCCATCAGATTGGCCTGTAGGCAAGTCTGTAGGGCACATTTTTGTTAATTATTATGTGGGAGAAGCTAAACCCACTGTGGGTGGTGCCGCCGCTGGGCAGGTGGTCAGGGGTTGTAGATGAAATAAGACTGAGCAAGTCATGGGGTGGAGTAGTATTTCTCCATGGCAGCTTCAGTTCCTGCCTCCAGGTTTTTTTCACACTTGAGATTTTACCTCAGGTTCCCTCTACAATGGACTGTGGTATAGAAGTATAAGGCAAACAAACCCTTTCTTCTCAAAGTAGCTTTGGGTCATCATGGTCCTGATTACAGTAATAGAAAAATGAACTAGGACTAAGAATTGTGTCTTTTCCAGAAAAAGACACATAAAGAAAGGTATCAAATACAGATGGATGGAAGTCCTTAGGCCCTGCATGACCAGTCTAGGGAACATGAGGTTTAATAAAACCATTAGCTTGAGATTATCTGGACCCTTCAGAGGGTTCTCAGACATGTGGTCCCTGGTGTGTGGTGCTCAGCTTTGAGAAGCTACGTGGAATCAGTGTTCTCAGTAGACCATTCATGACATCTTCAGAGAATGGACATGAATTCATATCCCCCTTCAGCTTCCTTCTCTAGAAAGTCCCCTTCTTGGTCTCAAATCAAGATGGCTCCCTGAATGTTTCCATTCAGAAGGTGGGCACATACATATGGTCTTTCCACCTGGCTGGTGTTTTCTCCCTGACCCCTTCATATGTAGAAACAGAACTAGTTTGAGCACTACTTCCAAGAAACTGCACTTTTGAAGCTCTGTTCATTTCCATGTCCTCTATATGTGCTTATCCTTCATTCCCATTGAACATCCTAGCCTTGATCCTAGATACAGTTGCTTTGTTCTTTCATTATGATGTGAAGAATCTCTACACCGTATTCTCCCGCCACCCCTTCCCTGACACGATGGACAGAGATCCCTTGAAAGTATAAGCCCAGAGCAATCTGACAATGATGTCTGCATTGGTTACTGTAACATCACGGAGGGTATGGTGTCAGGCAGATACTATTGATGTGAGGGCGTATTTACTTTGACTTATAGTTTCAAAGGGCTGGAGTCTACCAAGTCAAGGGAGGCATGGTGGAGTTGATGATACTGGGTGCAGAGATTCTTCACTTTATGGTGAAATAGGAAGCTGATCCACGAACAGAGCTCTGGCTTTCAGGAGCCTGCCCTTAGTTAGCTTCTGCCAGAGAGGCGCACTTCCTAAAGACTCCCCAACTGTCCAGAAGAGCCCCACAAGCTGTATAATAAGCATTTAAAGCAAGAGCCAGAGGGAGTCATTTCAGATTTAATCCATAACATGGTTCCATCAGCTGATTTCTGGCTCTCAAGGTCTTCCCTCACCTCCAGAGTTCTAGTCAAAGAAGTTGATATCTGAGAGGAGAGCTGTAGTTTTATAATGCTAATGTGAACACCGTATGAACAAGTCTCATTTGACCAATGGTTTAAAGGTAGTGTATCAGAGTCTCTGCATGAAACAGTTGACTGGATGTAAGGTGTTTCTGAAGAAATCTTAGCATCAGACAGTTAACAAAGACAAGGGGTCAGGAGAGGCTGTATCCTCAGTGCCCATCTTGATTCCCTATTCTTATTTTGACCATGTATTTCTTCCTCACAAGAGAAACACAGAAGCTTTAAACTCTTGTGTGTCTGCAGCTATTTATATTTTTTTTCTTGTGTGAACACAAACATCTTCTGTACATGTGTGTTTCCTGCTCAGGGAAGATGCAGTGCTTGCTATAGAGCAGACTCTGGCCCTGCGCTCAGAGTTAGTCAGAAAGCTATTGGCTTCCTAAGAGGAAGTGACATGTTTTAGGTACAGTTCCGAGGAAGTCAGTGCCAGCAGGCTGAACATGGAGTGACTGGGAAATGATTTGTGATAGAGGGAGAGATTAAGCTGCACTGCAGACAACAAATAGGCGTTTGATAGATAAGGGGAGGGAAGGGGTTGTTTTCAACTGGCAAGACAGAGTGGCTGGAGCGAAGGCTTGGAATTGAGAAGGACTGTGATTTATTAGAAGCAAAGTGAGGCTGGCTCACAGCCAAACTCTAATAAGAAGTAGGACACTTGGAGGAGGCTGTAAGGATTCCTACTCCCTTCTCTCATAAAAATTAGCACTGAGGCTCAACTAGGGCTGAGCTGGTGGTAGCTCATAATGGCAGCATGTAGTAAGGAGCAATCCGTGTCCTGTGCAGGAGAAAACATAACCCAAAAGGCACAGTATCATCGAGGTGTGTGAATGAAGGACCGCCCCTCACACAGGCTCCACACCAACTATAGAAAGAGGCTTCGTTTTACGGGGAAGATGATCTTGAAGCAAAGCTGAGGAGGATAGGAGGAGAAGGATAAGGGGGGATTAGAAGGGTAGCTTGAGAAATCTGTCTGGAGGGTGCACAGGAAGCAGAACCCAGGGAAGTCTTTGAAGCTATGAGGTCGGCTTCCTTTCATGCCGTTGTTAGTCATGCATTTTACAGCGACCGAATACACGAGGAAAACCAAGTAAAGGAGAAGCTGCAGTTCACAGTCACCTGGTTCTGTTGCTTCTGGGACATGTGTGGAAAGGCTGGACATTATGTCAGGGAACATACAGTGCAGTGAGGAAGCTCACCTTTCGGCGGACAGGAGGTGGGGAGACAGAATGTAATCAAGGACAAAGCAAGCATGTCAAAGGAACAGTCTGCTTCTTTTAATTCAGTCCTGCCTCTATCTGTTAAACTCAGCTGTGAATTCATCACTGGGGAAGTGGTCTGTGGATGAAATTAGCTTTATTTTGATCTGATCATCTCCCAATCCCAAAGGTCCTACCAGCTAGGGACCAACTTTATATGCAAACAGGCATCACTTTCTATGCAAACCATATGAAGAATTGGGAACTCTGACCACAGGTATTAAACAGTTGCAATTAATGACTCTTGCATTTGGCTCTGAGATTGGGTATGGACATTCCTCTATCATGTGTTTATATTCTATGAAATATGTAGTGAATTAGCCCCTATTATTCACAGCTCTCTCTTCTCCTCATTTGTGCATTAAGTAGGCCGGTCACTCTGGTGTCCGTCCCAGCATGATAATTTAAAGCACGTGATAAGATGTGAAAATTTCCACCAAGAACTTCTTGGGAGGTAAGGCCCTTGAGGAGAAATCATATCCACCACAGAACAGATGCTCACCCAAACTCCTTTTAGGATTTCTCACTAATTTTATAATGTTATGCTCATGCTTGGAAACTATTTTATTTTTTTTTCTCCTGATAACACCTGATATATCAAATATTGCTGCCTGTGACCACGACTGGCCTAACAAACCCAAAGTGACACGGGGTTCTCAAGTTTGCTGCAGTTAGGTTGTTGTGGGTTACCTACCGCCCTCTGCGAGGATGCTCAGGTTATTGTGGATCACCTACCAGCACCTGTGAGGATGCTTAGGTTGTTGCAGATTACCTACCAGCACTTATGAGGATGTACTTCTCAGAAGCCAGGGCTCTTTGCAGCCAGGGCTCTTTTCTTTCAGGATTGTCAACCAGTTTTCCTAGATGGTGCTTCTAGAAGTTGATAAGCACAGGCTGAAATGTGAGAAGATGGGTCTGGCAGCCTCATAGCAGGCTTCATAAGGAAATATGAAGAAAGAATCAAAGAGTCGAGTGAAGAAAAGGTTGACCCCACTTTGAGGTGGAAGAGAGAAAGATCTGGAGACTCACCAAGGAACCTGTGAGAATAGAAAGTTAGGAACGGATGACAGTGTCCAAGACGGTGGGGTCCTGGAGCAGATGGTGCCCTTCCCCTGCCTGGAGGAGCTGAAAGAAAGTGGGGGGAGGATCAAGGTTGGCTGCTCTGTTACCTGTGCTCAGAGACGACTGTAAAATGTCCTTATAGCAGGACTGTGTGCTTCAAAATATGTAAGAATGGTGAACTGAGCAGACCCTCTGAGCTTGGGGAAACAGCCTTTCAGAAATGATGCCTAGAAGCGATAAAACTCAAAGTAAGTAAAATACCTATTTTTCTAAATGAAAGGTAAGACTAAATCCCTCATAGACATTCCAGAAAACAAAAGCCAAATATAACCTATGGCTTTAAGCAGCATGCAATTTCTGCTAGACATGCCTTTATGGATTTCAAAAAAAAAAGAACCCCCCAAAAGAAGACATTTAAAGAGAACTTTGTCATTCCAGGTTCCTAAATTGGCAATGGGATGATTAAGTTAAAGTATTCTGATCAGTTGTGATTTGAAAAGGGCTGTAAAAATCTTCATTACCTCTAAGTTCTGCCTCTTTGGTGCGTGCCAGTGCCAACCGAGGGAACGCAGCAGACCTTTTAATCACAACAGACTTTGTGGTTATTTGTTTCATTGATTTTTAATGAACTTGTTCTTATAACTGACACCTGAAGGGGCAGGTCATAGCTACCCAGTTCTCTAGGTTAGAGAGCAGGCATCTTTGAGACTGGGGCCAAGGAGGCTCAGTCTAGAGAATTCTGACATAAATCTTGTCTTTCTGTCAAATACCCATGTGTGCTGATACTGCCTAGCTGTTTACATTTCTGACAGCTGCCATGTTCTCTGTTCACTGGATGACCACAGTGAGTGGGTTTATGTCTCACAGCTACTTAGGACACTTACGGACGTCTGTTCCCATGCCAGACCCTGGCCTATTGCAGTGGCTCGATATTCTGTGAGGTTTCAGCCGGAAGCTGAAATGTTGCAGAATGAATACCCTGCTTCTGTTATTCTGGGAGTTTCCATGCATCAGACAGAACCTGCGACCCACAGGTCAGCAGAAGTCCCTCCCCACCTTGAGAACTGGTGAAACTTCACGTCCATGTGGAGCCTGTGGAGGAGAATTGCTTCCTCATGCAATTCTGCCTCCATTTCTGGGCTGTTATTCTATCTGCTGAAGACAGAGCATGAGACTTGATATGTTCTTCAGGCAATCTTCCCAGATGGAAGGATGCATCTATTTATTTTTGTATTTTACTTTTCCTTAGACTTTTACTACTGGGCAGCAGGGGGCGGGATTCCTTGCTGTGGATCACGATAATTCACGATGAAGACGTATCGTATCTGGATGTCTATCCTGATCTTCTCACCATCCTCTTGCCATTTTCCTTCCTTGGTGCATAAAAAGTCTCTTCAATCATCTGCACCCAATGCTGTGGTCTACCGCGATCCTTGACATCTCTATTCAACAAAAAAGCTCAGTCAGTCCTGAGATAGCTACTGTTTTCCTGAAAGAAATGCATTTTGTTTTCTATTTTTGAGAAAAGCCATTTCGAGGGGCTGGAGAGATGGTTTGGTGGTGAAGAGCACCGGTGACTCTCCCAGATGATGCGGATTTGATTCCCCGCACCCTCATGTTGCTCACCAGTAGCTCCAACTTAGGTCCCAGGGGATCTGACACCCTCTTCTGGCCGCTGTGGGCATTGCAATTATGTGGTGCACAGACACACATGTAGGCAAAACCACATATACATGAAACAAAAACAAAGGAAAAGAACTGTAGAACTGTTGAGGCTGAAGTGCAAGGCTTTGCATGCAAAGCTTGTGAGAATTCTCCTGGCAGTCAGTGCTCACTGTTGGGCATGAAAGCGCTGCCACGAACTAGCCTGCCTTCACCTCTCCTTCACTCGCTCCAGAGAGGACCACCTATGCTGGCTGACACCCCCCTTCCTTGTAATTTTATCTGCTGTGCTGCTGTGCTGCTATTTTTTTTTCCCGGACTTCTTACCCTTTATTTTCTTCTGAAAAATTCTTTGATCTTGCAAGACCAATTTCATGGGTCTTAGGATATCTTACTCTGTGGAATTACCCTGACCCTACTCATTAAGTGGGGACATTTCTCTATTTCCACTTTTACACTGGTCAGAATCTGCCATAGCGTGTGTTTGACTGAATTTATTTTGTTTGTTTGTTTAACATCTGCCTTTTCACAAACTTTTTAAAGAAAAGTGAGTATCAGTTCATTGTTGTGTCCTTAGTTCTCCTATGTGTAAGTGGCAGCATTAGGTTCCAGTGGACCCCTCTGATTGGTGCCCACATCACGCTGACAGTGTGCCACAATGAGGTAGTCCATCTGATTTGGCTTAAGAGAACAAATATTTTTTTACTTGTTAGAACTTAATATTAATTTAATGGTACAGTACAAAAGTTATGCCAGTCTTTGGAGGATGGGGGAAAGCCAGCCAACAGTCTGGTAGGACGTAGATGAAGTTTTCCCGGAAGAGTTTGCTCCATGAGCTGGGTTTTGAGGAAGACAGTCATTTAAAAGTATTCTTAGTGGTATCTTCAGGGCTTTTTAGGAACGGAATATAGCAGGCATCCCATGAATGGGCACTATACAGCCTCCTTGTTTCTACCTTCTCATCCTACCTACGACGGCAGACAATAAATAGTAATGATGCTTTTCTTCAGGGAGTGATCTAGAAAGAAAAGAGAAGGTACCAGTTAGCCACTGTCCATTTCTCTGACAGAAAAGCCAAGAATCTGGGTCAGCCTCCATGAAAGACACAAAAATGAGGAACTCAACTCTCACCCTTCAGACTTCTATCATGTTTTCTTATTCCCATATCATGTCTAGTCTCTGCTCAGAGGCTCTGCAGATGCCTCTGCTTAGCCACATTCAGATCTGTAAAGTATTATGGAGTGTCCTTGTTTCTGTTTGGGTGGTCACTCTCCTGTTGTTGGGAGAGACAGGATATAGATATGAACCCTGGTTCTGTCTTCTAATTTGTTTCATGGGTCAAGTCTCTTGTTAACCTCACTGTAACCTTGTAAGGCAGCTGTTACAATTGCATTTAGCATAGTCTGAACAGGAGTGGTTGAGAGTTAACATAAGCAAATCTGCCTGAAGTAGGACTTAAAACATTGTAGCTCCGTGTTGGTTTAGAGAAGGACTTGCAAGGACACTAACTGAAGTAGACAGTGTACTTACATATGGGTAAAAATAAGACAAAACAAAATGTCAAACCATGTTCTCTCAATCTAAACCAAAATATACCAACAACAACAGCAACCCCCTAAAACCAAACACCAAACATGACAAAACCTGTTCAGTCTGGTCCCTTTGCAGCCGTCTATTATTCTGGGACCAATGGGGACTTTCCCTCATGTTGTCTCCTTTGCCACCAGCCACTGAGCCGAGACCTCTGTTCTCTGTAATGAATCATCAATCAGCTTGTAATCCGACCAAAGAATGAAGGAACACGTGTGTGCTAACAAAGGGTACTTCTGCCCCAATGGCTCAGAAGAGAAGATACCGTGAAATGTCATGGAAACGGTCACTGTGACAGTCTGCAGCCTGGTTCCGAGCAATCCTCTGCTGTTTAATTGTGCTGAGGGTTCCCGAGAGCAGCCTCTTGTGGTTTCCTCAGAAAGCACCTTCTCCTGCTTTATGGAATCTTAAATACATGTCTCAGGGCAATAGCATTGTAATGGTCTGAGAGGAGCCTGCATGATTAGCTAGCATGGGGTCGAGTATTCTGAGCTCAGTATCATGGGCCTCATAGACTAGTTTTGCACAAGTACCATGAAACAAGATTTATAACGAATGGAAGCAGGGTGTAAAAACGTTCCTCAGCCACAAAATGTGCTCTGGGGAGCAATGCTGATGGAGGGAGGCTTTGGCCTCTTCAGAGGTAGTATCTTTGAGAGGAAAGTCCTCTATTCCAGACTGGCCTGGAGTCTGTGGGAGGGGACGACAGCTATGTCTCCTCAGACTAGTGTGTGGTCTCCCTCTGAGACTCTGAGCGACGGCTTCTTGTTTCCTAATGAACTCGATGAAGATACTGGTGATTGGTAACCTGTATGGAACACATTGCTTAGTACTTGACATGATGCAAGGTTATTTTTGCTTGTGAATTTTTCAAATCTTTAAGCACTCTACTCAAAGGGGGGCACATTTACTTTTTTATTGCATATGACTGGAGCCTGAAGAGTTGGTGAGGGTTAGGGACTGGGGTTGCCTGGGACCTCCGAGTTGGGAATATAGGAAGGAAAGACTCAAACCCATTCCTGTCTGTTACCAATTCATGCTCTCCTCGCATTGATTTCTTTCTTGACAACGGGAGAATTGTGATGGTCAGTTTGATTACCAAATTGACAAAAGTTAGAATAATTGGAGATGTGCCTCTGGGCATGTCTTTAGGAGAACATCTTAAGTGCATTAACTGCGAAAGTGTTGCAGGGGGCCACTTGTTCATCCCAGCTGCCTAGAACCAAAATTATCACTCAGAAAATGTATTAATTAAAACACTGATTGGCCCATTAGCTCTAGCTTCTTATTGATGAAGTCTTACATCTTAATTTAACCCATCTATTAATCTGTTTATCGCCACATGGCTGTGGTTTACCAGGACAGATTCTAACTGGCGTCTCTCTCAGGTGGAGGATCCATGGCATCTCTTTGACTCTGCTTTCTTCCTCTCAGAATTCAGTTCTGTCTTCTCCGTCTACCTAAGTTCTGCCCTCTCAGGCCAAGGCAGTCTCTTTATTCATTAACCAATACAAGCAACCCAGAGGGGACTCCCACATCAAGGTAGGAAGACCAGACCGTTGTGAATGGCACCATCCTCCACACAGGGCATTCTGAACCTTATGAGAGTGGACAAGGCAAGCTGAACACTGTCATGAATGCGTTCACTGATTTGTTCTTCCAAACAGGGGATGTAAGATGCCGGCAGCTTCAGATTCTGGATGGCTTGACCTCCGCACCACGATGGAACCATAGCCTGGAAAGCAAGGTTAAAAAAATAAGACCTGTTCTCCCTCAAGCTGACTTTGTCAGGTTTTGCTTTTATCACAGCAGCAGCAAACAGACAAAGACAATAGTGAATTCTTTCATTTATGATTTAGAATCATAAGGAGCAGTGTACCGGACACTGAGCGGTGTAAGAACCACAGTCTCTATGTTAGCAGATGACAGAGTCATTCTCTCTCACTTCTACGGCAGGATCGGGAATGTACTTGGATTTTTAAATGTTTGTTTCTGTGTTCTTTATAAGAGAAAAAAAATACCAGTTGCTTAAAAGCATTGTGACTGGGTGGATTAGTAGGTTGTTTTTTGTTTTGCTTGTTTTTTTTTTTCCTTTGATGGAAAATATATTATTTTCTAATATGTCCTGATTGCAGTCCCCCCCCCCTACAGCTCTCAGCTGCTCCCTACCTTCTTTCTCCTCTGGATTATCTCTCTTTCTGTCTATTAAAAAGACAGGCTTCTAAGAAATAGCAATCCAATGTGGCAAAATAAAATATAATAAGAATATAAAAGCAAAAGCCATCACATTGAAACTGGACAAGGCAACCCAACAAAAGAAAAAGACCCCAAGAGCAGACACAAAAATCAGAGACCCACAGGGGATATTCACACCCTCAGGAGTCCCATAAAAATACTAAGCTTAAAGCTACAATGTGTACACAAAGGACCTGTGTGCAGACCCACGTCCGCCCTTTAGGTTGAGCAGCATAACAAGGCAGGTCATGGTGTCAAATGAACTACACTTGAATCCCTTTGAATCCCTACACTGCTGTTTGCAGGCAATGTGATAGCGGGGTGTCTTTGTAGAATGGGGATATTGACTGAATATTTTAAGAGGTCAAAATGATACTTAGGTAATCTACAGGACAATAGTGTATCCTACAATGCCTGATGGGTTGAACATTGTTAGCAAATATAAATCACAAGCTGAACTGAAGGTCATCTAAGGACTCTTTTGTTGTTGTTCCAAGCTCTGAAGTTTCTCTTTTTAGATATGATATTTAATAGATTTTTCACAGCAGTGATCCATTTGTAGATACCGTGGGACCCAAATGTCATGCCACAATCATAGAACTTTGAAAATGAAGCTCCCTTGGTGGATAAAAAGGTTTTTCTCATGTGCTTTATAGTAGTACCTAGCTCTTTCTTGGAGACAGGAGAAGATATACAATGTTCTAGAGTAGGTGATTCTGGTGAGCTGTTTGGCAAGAATTGGCCACTTATTTCACTTTGTGTCTTTAAAAACTGTCCTTGGTTCTGCACAAAACAAGACACTGTGCTAAAGCTTATGTGCTGAGGAGCCACAGGAGAATCTTCACGATGCTCTCCTATGTTTGGAGCTCCCTTGGATCTTGTGACTCTCAGAGCTTTTGATGTGTGCGGGATTTGAATGGTCATCATCTTGGTATAAGAAGATTTATACTGTCTCTTATATATTTCAGAAGCAGATATCCAAAGGTTTCCTGGGAATGCAATGGTTCTTTCCAAATGACTTTTGGATGATACATGTGTAAGCGAATCAGACAGATATCGATTAAATGTCCTCCTGACACAAAACAAATTGACCGGATGTGCAAAGGGTTTTGCAGACCGGCAGCGCTTGATATTCCCTAATGACATTCGCTGCTGATTTCCAGCTACAAGGTGGAGAGTGGACATTTCATTCGGAACTGTTTTAACAGATAAAAGCAGAAGGCAAGAAATGAATTCGAGGTGAGAAGTTTCTTGAGTTTTCTTCATAATCAAGTGGCTAAGATGGGGGAAAACGCAAAACTAAAAGAGAGATTTGGTCAGCCCAAACCTCCTACACATGAGCTTATACCTTTCTACTTTCTCATTTTGTCTCAGCTGTGCTGGGGTCTTCTGAAAAAAAAAACTATGGTGGAATTGGAGATTATGACAAGAATGAGAAAATTTGTTCTGTGAGTAAATACCAACCCCTTTTAGGGCTTTATCAAAAGAAGTGACTAAGGAGCTTGTCATATGACATCATAAAAGATACCCCCTAAAGAGATGAACAATCCTCAACCTGGAAATACAAGGGAAAAAAACCTTGCAAACAGTTAAATGGGTTACAGAACATAACATGGGATCTGAAGGAGAACATGGACAGAAGTCACATGGGCCATGAGAAGTTCTAAAGATCAGATAGAAGCATTAGTCAACTGTCCCAGGAACAGTTAAGGAAGAAGTTAAGTTAAGAAGATCAAGTTAAGGAAGAAGTAACAGAGCTTGGGGACAGCTCTTCTGATTTGTTAGTGTCAGACATAATGATCAAAGGATAAATAAGAAAGCATGAGGAGAATATGTAAGAGCATTGTGATACTCCAAATGCCAGGAGGGCTTGGAATAATGCATTTCATGTTCTGAAAGAAAATAACTTCAACCAAGACTCCTGGACCCAACAAGGTTCCCCTTTACAGTGGAGAAGGAAGTAAAGGCCGTCCGTGCCAAGTATAAATCAAGGGAATTCATGATCACTAAAGCTAAAGAAGATACTGAAAGGAGTTCTATTATCAGAGGAGAAAGAACTTCGTAAATATCATCATCGAGAATGTGAATAAATCCCATGAGAAAAAGAGATATGCCCATAAGGTATAAGTAAGAAATACTTCCAATACAGTAAACCGTCAGATATATAAGATAAATAGGAAGAAATAAGCAAGACATATTCAAAGCTGCTTGAAGGAAGTCAGAATGAGATAAATTTATATACCAAGAGTTAAAATGACACCTAATTTTATAAAAACAAAACACCACTGAGCATGAAAAGGAAATTAAGGCCCCAGTATAACAAGGGATGACTTTTAATAGCAGGAATAGCCCTGCATAATTAGAGAAAATATCCCAAAATTCATGTGAGATCACAAGGAAACCTAAGCAAAACCATACTGGAAGCATAATGTTGTAGCCAAATAGGACATTTCATGATACTGGCATGAGATAAGACTTCTAAAGGACAGAAAACAAGAACTGATGCCCAGGATTCCACTGAATCTCTATCCACTGCAAAAAGAAACTTCCATGATGAGAGGTGAGAGGGGCACTAGCCTATGAGTGTAAAGACAAGTTTTCAGAAGGAAGCCCTACGCTACTGGCACGCCACCTTCAGTGGAAGGTGGGCTACACCCTTGCACACATGGGTACTAACTGGACTCAGTGAATTAAAAAAAACCAAAAAAACATAAAAATAAGGACATGCAGATGGATTGGAGTTGCCTTCTGGGAAGAGCTGGAGGGCTTGATATGTTCTAAGTATACGGTATTCATGTGTGAAACCGCTAAAGAAGAAAAGTGGACAAAGAAATGGCATGCTGAGAACGTGTTCTCCTTCATATAGTGGGTCTCAAGGTCAACACTAAGACACACTCTACACTGTTCATGTTGCCTCCAGGGTTTATACCCCTTTGGACATAGTTTACATTAAATTATGCCGAAAGGTTCAATGATTGGAATGCCAGATTTTTATCAAACTCATTAAACATGCCATGGACCTTATGGTGGCCAGTATCTTAGCTAGGGTTTCTATCACTGCGAAGAGACACCATGACCATAGCATCTTTGTAAAGGAAAACATTCATTGAAGGCTCACTTACAGTTCTGAGACCGAATCCATTATCATCATAGCAAGAGGCGTGGCAGCATGGAGGCAGACATGGCACTGGAGAAGAAGCAGACATGGTACTGGAGAAGTAGCTGAGAGTTCTATATCTTGATCTGCAGGCAACAGAAAAGAGTCTGAGTGTCACACTGAGTGTAGCTGGAGTGAAGACCTCACCTTCCTCCAACAAAGCCACACCTGTTCCAACAAAACCATACATCCTAATAGTGCCACACTTATGAGCTTATGAGAACTCATAAATGCCACCCTTAGGAGCTGATGGGGACCAATTACATTCAAACTGCCACACCCTGGTACAGGAAAAGTCTGCGTTACTGTCTCAACCTCACCTCTAACTGGCTGTATGCTCTTGGGTGAGTTCTTCACTAGCTATAAAATAACATGATCCTCATAACTGCTCATATAGTAGACACTGTTGACAAATATGTTAGTATGGACAAGCACTTAGTTGTGTACTCTGGACTGAATCAATGTCAGTTCATGTTAAATAAGTAATGTATGCAGAGCTTGGAAAGAGACATAAAACTAATTTCAATGGATTTATAAGTCTGTCTTACAATTCTGTAAGGCTTTTGCTGTAACTCTTAACCTGTTCTGCTACTGCAGCAGGAAGCCAGGAAAAGTGTCATAATAATTTTTCCTGTTCAAACTGAATCCATGAATGAAGAGAGTTCTCTCTATGCGAACAGTTTCTCCAACACCTGCCAAAGTTTTGAGTTCAGGGAATGTTACTTAGATGCCCTTCCAAGCCACTAATTTTGGTGTCACAATTCCGGTTTATTTCTGGTGGTATGGTGTTCCATACCCAGCTCCCATCCCAAGGTCAATCTGCTGCTTTCTTCTCTGTTCATGTCTTTCCTCATTCCAGAGACACCTTCATTAAGATGATACGTTTTATTTTTCAGAATTAGACTTAGATAGACGATGGGGTGAGAAATAGGACTCACAGCAAAATTAGGCTCATTTTTTTGGGTACATTGAAGTACTAGTAACTGGCCCAAATGGCAAATTACAAAAGATGGTGGGAACCCTAAAGAGTTGATGGATTTCTTTATTCCATTTGCTTGAGAGTTGACCAACGGAAGGTGATTTTCCTAGCATTAAAACTGTTTCCTGGGAGGTAATTGAGGTGCTTTGGGAGTCTGCATTAACTGCTTGTGGCCACTAAGCAGCCATTGCTAACTAGATATGAGAATACCCCCTGGACTACAAAGTGGAGTTTTGATAAGGATAACTGGCAAAATTATTGTGACAACAGAGGCCTGGGATGTTTTACTGGAAGAAATGTTCTCCCGCTATTACTCTTTGGAAAATGAATGTCCCTGAAAGATGAAACTTGTGGGTGAGGAAAGCCTTCAGATGCTGGCAGCCTGAGAGCACTGGCCCATTGGTTGTTCCCAATAACACCATCAAATTGAGCAGCTGAACATGTTGTTTTATATGTGGAAGGAAGCAAGGCTTCAGGGAAAGTACAGTGAATTCAGCATCAAGCAAATCGAAGCCATAGTTGTCCTCTGTGGGCATTCCCACACACATGAGTACACACATACACATAAATAAATATAGACACAAATCATATGGAACACAGGGTGTAGAAAAGGACGTGAAGGAGACTCCAGGAGCCAAAGGGAATTATGTGCTCAAATTCTACAGGTTAGTCATAGGAGAAACCAGATTGACATTACTGCTCAGAACCCAAAGAGTGCTGCATTTTAATAAGCGTGATAGAGGACAAAGAACAGCTCAGCAAATAACTCAATGTTTTCACTATAAATGAATAATGATGAAGTTGGATGAACTCAAGGTAGGGGTACTCAAAGCCATTTGTATCCCCCATTGCAAGAAAACATCAATATTGTGGGCTTTGGAAAGCTCTCTAAGCCAGCATTGTAGAGCGAAGTTCTGTGTAGAAAGGATAGAATAGAAAGGATTCAAGGGGATAAATCAATGATTAGCTTCCATTATGAGTAAACTTCTGTTCGTTAGAAGGGTTTTTCAAATATTTTAAAAATACAAGACAATGAGCCCAAGTCCCATCAACAATTATTAGAACGATTAAGCTGTTTTATCCCCAAAGCCAAAGACTGCAGCATGCTGAGCTCACACTTCCTTTCATTGTCTAAGTGTGCGATGGCAAACTAGAGGAGGCAGTTTTTTGCTTTGTAGCCCCTCTAATGGAATTCTGTAGAAGTTCTGAACTCAATTTTTCTCTGGAGGGGGAAAGACCTTGGACTTCCCACGGGGCATGGAAACCTGACTGCTCTTAGGACTAGAGAGGGAGGGGGAGGTGGAGAGGGGGAGCGAAAAGGGAGGCAGGGAGGAGGTGGAAATTTTTAATAAATGAATAAATAAATTAAAAAAAGAAAAGGGGGTTCTGATAAGGCAGTGAAGTGGAGAAGCGTGCTGGGAATTTGGTCACATGCTTGTCACACCCTCAAGGAAGCTCAGGGCCACACCAGTGTGGAGGATGTCAAGTTGCATTTGTCCAGTCGGGCTTTTGGTTCTGCTCCTGGACCCAATGTATTCCCACTAACTCAAAGAGAAAACAGTATGTTCCAGAAAAGATTTTTAGAGAAAAGCTTGCTGGCCTAATATGCATAGGAACTTCTAGTTCTGAGAGAAGGAGTTTCTGTAAGAATCCTAAAATAGAATATTGCTAGCTTGCTTAAAAAGTAAAGAAAAGGGAAATGGTATTTGTGTGTTTGAAGCTGTGGGGTGTATACATAAAAATATCTCAAGAAATACTGTATCAGCTCTGGTTTTCTCTGACTCCTTTTCCTTGCTAAATGAACACACCATATGATTGACTTAAACACACTGTCCATTTTCTGAATATTCATACATGTACACAGTCATTAAACTACGACCATGATCAGGATGCAGAATAGTTCCATCCATGCCTGGGATGGTCCCTGCTGCCACACCCAGGATGAACCCTTCCACCATGCCCAAGATAGCTGCTGCTGCACTTGGGACAGCCCGTGCAGCCACGCCTGGGCTGGGCCCCTGCTGCCATACCCCCGGTGGCCCCTTGCTCCTGTAGATGTGACTCATTCCCACCTTTCACCTCTGGCCACCACTCTCTGTGCATGTGTTTGTTTTTAAGCCCAATATCATTAACCACTAGGAAATGCAAATTAAAGCCATATTAGAATTACTTGTGAAATGCCAGGCAACTTTCTGTGTTATGTTTCCCATTGTGTGTTTTCATTGTTTGGTAAAGTGTGTACTTAAATTGTTTGCCCATTTAAAAAATTTGGTTATGTCCACTCTGAATGTAAGCTCCCAGGGTGACATGAAATTTCTTTCTTCCATGTCATGGGTTGTTTCTGTGTTTTCTTAGCAGTACCTTTTCAGTAACAGAAATTCATATTTTAGCGAAGCCCAGTGTACTGGCACTACCTTTATGGGATATATTTGGTGACTTATGAGAGTGTTCATTGCTAACCCAAAGTCAAGAAACTTCTCCTGTTTCCCCTTGGGAGTTTTACAACTACACACTGAGGTTTGAGATTGTGATTCACTTGAGGCTTACTTTTGTAGAAGGTGTAAATCTAAGTCGAGATCCACTTTCTGAACATAAACATCTAATTGTGGAGGCTTCACCATCCCTAGCTTCAAACTCTACTACAGAGCTACAGTAATGAAAACAGCCTTGTATTGGCATAAAAACAGGCAGGAGAACCAATGAAATCAAGTTGAAGACCCAGATATCAATCCACACATCTACAAACACCTGTTTTTTCAACAAAGAAGCTAAAAATATCAAATGGAAAAAAGACAGCATATTAAACAAATGGTGCTGTCATAACTGGATATCAATATGTAGAAGAATGCAAATAGATCCAAGTCTATTACCAAGCACAAAACTCAAGTCCGCATGGATCAAAGTCCTCAACATAAATCCAGCCACACTGAACCTCATAGAAGAAAAAGTGGAAAGTAACTTTTATGCATTGGCACAAGAGACCACTTCCTAAATATAACCCAGTAGCACAGATATTGAGAGAAACAATTAATAAATAGGACCTCCTGAAACTGAAAAGCTTCTGTAAAGCAAAGGATGCAGTCAACAAGACAAAATGGCAGCCTAAAGAATGGGGAAAAATCATCACCAACCCCACATCAGATGGAGATTTGATCTTCAAAATATACAAAGAACTCAAGAAACTTGAGATCAAAAGAATAAATAATCCAATAAAAATGGGGTACAGACCCAAACAGAGAGCTCTCAACGGATGAATCTCAAATGGCTGAAAGACACCTAAGAAATGCTCAACATCCTTAGCCATCAGAAAAATGCAAATCAAAAAATTGAGATTCCATCTTACACTTATGAGAAAAGGCAACACGAAAACACTGATGACAACTTATGCTGGAGTGGATGTGGAGTAAGGGGAACACTTCTATATTGCTGGTGGGAGTGCAAACCTATATAGCCACTTTGAAATCAGTGTGGTACTATCTCATAAAATTAGGAAACAGTTTACCTCAAGACCCAGCAATACCACTTTTGGGCATATACCTGAAGGATCCCGATCATACCCAAGGACATGTACTCAATTATGTTCATAGCAGCATTATTCATAATAGCCAGAACCTGGAAACAACCTAGATTCCCCTCAACAAAAGAATGGATAGTAAAAAATGTGGTACATTTTCACAATGGAATACTACTCTGCAATAAAAAAAATAATGACATCTTGAAATTTGCAGGCAAATGGATGGAGCTAGAGAAAAAACCATATTGAGTGAGGTAACCCACCCACAGAAAGATAAACATCGTATGTATCCACACATAAATAGCTTTTAAACATATAACAAAAAAACAGCCTACAATTCACAATTCCAGAGAACCTAGGTAGCAAAGAGTACCCTAAGAGAAACTTACATTGATCTAATCTACATGGGAAGTAGAAAAAGACAAGATCTCCTGAGTAAATTGGGAGAGTGGGAGTCAAAGGAGAGGGTAGAAAGGGAGAGAGGAGGAAGGGAGGGGAGCAGAAAAAAATGAAAAGCACAATAAAAACAATAAAAGATAAAAAAGAACAGCAAAAAATCTATTTGTTCCAACACCTTATGCCAAGCACTCTATTCTTCCTCTGATGTTTTTTGTGATTTTATCAAAATTCATGTACTTGCATGGGTTTATTCCAGAAGTATCTATTCCATTCAATTAGTCCCACCTGCCTGAGCTCCTCTCTGTGCCAGTTTTGATGTAAGCTCATAGATCAGATAATACCAGTCCTCTAATTTTGTTCTCACTCATGAAAATTGTTTCCCTAGTCTAGTTCTTCGTGCTTACCTATGAATAAGTAGCTTATCTGTTTCTGCAGCAATTCTTCTGCAACTCGCATTGAAACTGCATACATTCATAAATTCATTTAGGGAGATTGATATCTTAAATATTTTGAATATTTTGATCCACAAATTTGATATATGCCTTTATTCAAGTCTGATTTATTTCACCAGTATTTTGTAGGTTTTATAATATATACTTTGTACAGGTTTTATTAATTTAATGAGTAGTTTCACATTTCAACTCGTTAAAATATAGAACCACCCAGAAAATGTCTGGTGAAATATCAAGTTGAGGTTGGTCTGTGACAAGTTCGTGGGGAATTATCTTGTTATTTGATTTGGGTAGACCCAGCCCACTGTGGGAAGAACAATTCTATTGGCACAGGACGGGGAACTGACAGCTTAAAAGTGAAGAAGCCTAACAAGGTGCAAACATCCAGCAGCAGGCTTGCAGCAACAGACATGCAGCAGCAAGCATGCAGCACCTAGCAACAGACATCCAGCAGCAGGCTTGCAGCAACAGACATGCAGCAGCAAGCATGCAGCACCTAGCAACAGACATCCAGCAGTAGGCTTGCAGCAACAGACATGCAGCAGCAGGCATGCAGCACCCAGCAGTAGGCATCCAGCTGTAAGCATGCAGCAACAGACATTCAGTAGCAAGCATGCAGCATCCAGCAGCAGGCATGCAGTTGCAGGCACCCAGCATCCAGCAGCAAGCAGGCAATGTGGGTGCATGTTTCTCTCTGCTCCTGACTGAGGTTGAGATGTGACTATCTTTGAGATTCTGCCTTGACTTTCCCTGAGTAATGGATGGTGACCTTCCCAATTTTTTCACAGCAAAAGAAATAAAACTAAAACAATGCCTGTTTCATTGATGTAACAGCTATAATTTTGTTAAATTTTATTATATTTCTTGAATTATTCTATTGAAATTTAATTTTTCTGTTTCCATTTGCCTGTTACTAAAATAAAGAGTTAAAATGTAAAATGCTGTTTGTGAATTGACCTTTCTTGGCTTCTTCAACTACTCTGGATTCAATTATTAATTCGAATTTTTCCATCTTTCTTGTGATTTTTATTCATAGAAAAATTTGCAATTTGTAAATAGGTAACTTGGTAACTTACTTCATTTTGAATCTTTCTGTCTACCCTTTTTTGTGCCCCCTAACACTAGCTAGCAATCCGACATGCTGCTGAATATGTAAGGTGAGAATGAACCATTTTTATTTTTATTTTATTTTTTTTTTTAGTCTTAGGGAGAAAATTCTCTTTCCCTCACCATATTGTATGATGGAAGCGGTAAGATCTGATAGATCCCTTCATATGGTTAAGAGAAACCAGGATCACCAGCCCAGGAACGGCACCACCCACAATGGGCTGGACCTTCCCCCATCAACCACTAATTAAGAAAATGCCTTACAGCTGGATCTCATGGGGGACATTTTCTCAACTGAGGTTCCTTTTTTCAGATAATTCTAGTTTGTGTCAAGTTGATGTAAAACTATCCAAGACACTAGCTCTGAGAAACAACTCTGTAACTGGCCCATAGTCATATAGTTTTATTTTTTTTAATTAATTTATTTTAACAATACATTATGACCACAGTTCCCCCTCCCTAAACTCCCAGTTCCCCATCCCTAAAACTCCCATCTCCCCCATATACCCTCTGCCTCCGTTTCCTCTTCAGAAAAGAGCAGTCCTCCAAGAGATGACAGTCAAACAGGATGCAGCAACAAGATAGGCAAAACCCTCAGAACAAGGCTGGACAAGGGAATCCGGCAGGAGGAAAAAGTCCCAAGAGCAGGTCAATGAACCAGATACATACCTATGCCCGTGGTTAGGAGTCACAGTTAGCTAACACCAAACCAACAGCCATAACGTATACGCAGGGGACCTGGTGCAGCCCTTGTGCTTGCCGCTTCAGTCTCTGTAATTTTGGACAGATCTGGCTTCAGTACTAGGGTTCTGTGGGCTCATAAAATGAGTTAAGGGGTGATTGTTGCTTGTTTGTTTTCTGAAAGATTATTAATGCTCCTTGAGTACCTGCTAATGTTTGCATTGAGACTATCTAGGTCTGGAATTTTTGTCTTTAAGTGTTTCTAAATTATGAATTCCATTTACTTAGAGGTTATAGAATTATTCAGACTATCTAGTGTTCCCTTGGGTGATTTTATAATGTGTGGCTTTTAAGGCTTAGCCTATTTCATTGACATTTTCTAATATGTGTGCTTAGAGTTTGCTTATTCCTGCGTCCTCCTAATGTTTGTGGTGTCTGTACCAATACCACACTTTCATGACTTATGTTATAATTTGCATCAGTTCTCTCTTCTTTATTTGTCAATGTGCATAATATTTATTACATTTTATTGATCTTTTTAGGCAAACAGTTATGGTTTTATTTTGCTTTTCTCTTTCCTAGTTTAACGATATATTCCTGTACTATTATTCTCTCTGCTTGCTTTTTTATTTTGTTTTCATTTCTTAAGGTGGAAACCTAATTAAAACATCATCTTTCTTCTATAATATTAGCACACAATTCTGCATTCTCTAAATGTTATTTTATTTACACTGACAGGCTTTGTTGTATTGTATCTTCCTTTGGGTCATTCCTCACTTGATACTTCTTTGAACTGTAAATTATTAAGAAGCATGTTAATTTGTTTATTTAGGGTTTTCAGCTTATTCTTTTGTTTATGACTTCTAGTTTGGTTCCATTGTGATCAGAGCATCCACTTTGTACGAACTAAAGTGTTATAAGTTTGTTGAAGTTTGTCTTATGAACTTGGGATATAACTTGGCATAATTAACTTTCCAAGACTGAAAAGAGTATGTATTCAACTGCACATTTGAAAATGATACGTATTCAATTGTGTCTGGTGGATTAGTGGTGTTGTTTATGTCTGTGTCTCAGTCAGTTGTCTTTCTGTTTTTCCCAGTTCTTCCCGAGCAGGGAATGTTGAAAACACCACATACTTTGTAGGTTTGTTTATTTTTAGCATTAGCAAGCTAGGTCTGGGTCCACATATTTTAGAGTTGTGTTTCTAGGAGCATGCACATTTAGCATTGTTGTATCTCCTTAGTAACATTTATCATTTTGTAATTTCTGTCTATTTCTAGTAATGTTTTCACACCTGGCCTCTGCTTTGACAGGAAGTAATGTGTTTAGTTCAATACTTGTTTGTGCAGGACTTTTGTTCTCTGTTTGCACGAGTCCTGTCCACCTTCATGTGACAAGTGAGGTCTATAGTGACCGCCCCTAAGGGTGTCGTGTGTTTTCCCTGACTCCATAGCATCCCTTTAACTACAGTGATTAGGCCATTTCATTCCAAGCAGTCACCACTACAATTATATTTATATCTGCTTTTGTTATTTGTTTTTTTCTTTTTTCCATTCTCTTTCTTTTCCCCCTTTCTGTGTGGTTATTGAAATATGTTTGAGTATTTCATGGTAATGTATCCATTGGGATTTGGACTATATTACTTTGTTTAGTTTTATGTGCTCCTTGATACAGTGTTGTGCTTCCCTGAATTATTTTATTTTCCTTCAATGAATATGCATTATTTATACAATGCAGAAAAGCAAAGTACAAGCGGATGAAAAGAAAGACCTTAGAGATGGGAAATACTATTCCTACCATCAAGTGAGCTAGACAAACTCCATGTGACCTTCACAGAAGCCTAGAGGAGAGAAGGGTTTGAGTCATCTCTGCAAAAGCTATGGGATGGCAGGTGAGGAAGGTGATGGAGGAGCCAGGGACAGGCAAGTCAGAAGGAGTCTGCTTTTCCAAAATTGGGCATGGAATGAATCTACATAGGAAGGTGATATTCAAATGAGCAGGGAAAACAGGAAAACTCACCGTTGCTTACCTGATATTCCAAGGAGCACCAAAACCCAGCAAAATGTTTCCAAGTTGTCTTTTGGTTAAAAAAATTCATTCACCAAAGAGATTTAACAAACTGTAGCCCCTTTGAGGTTACTAAAATAAGTATTAGCATAAAAAACATGTGCATGTATGCATGAAACCCAACATTTCCATCCCTCTAAACTTCTGTGTTTAAAGCTATTTCCTAGTATAAGGGATTTTGGAAGTTGGCCTGTGAGTTCTGTGCCTGGGATTAATGTTGATGTGGTATTAGGTATGAAAGACACTGGATTCATAGATAAACAGCGACCAGAAGAATATATTTCTAGGAAATACACGACTTAATGAACTAAGTGAGGAATAGCTGAACTTGCCAGTTGGGAGGCATCATCCATACTCTTAAAGAATGGCCAAGAGAGGACAAAAGGCATAATAAAGGTAAATTTGCTTTATTTTCTGCTTCTGAGCCATCCCAATAGCTCTTTAATTTCAGCACTCTGAGTCCTTAGGCCTTTGGAATTGAACTGGGAGTTATATCATCTGTTTCCCTGGTCCTCAGGTCAGTCTGGCATTTTTGTTATCACAATCTGAACCATCTGAGACCTTTTTGAGAAGCCAATAGGAAGAAACCTACCAAAGCTAGTGGTTGTCACATTTTTCCTAGAGAGTCTTACGGAAGACTGTCTCTAGCAATGGAGTTCAGTATGGGTACCATTTTCAGAGCTGGTGCATAAGACATTCCATGCTACAAGACAGGGAAAACTACTAGACTTGGTATCGAGACTCTAGTACATTACTTCAAAACACACCCAAATTCTATGCAGACATTTTTAATGGTCCTCTTCTTGCTAACTTGTTAACAAGATGCAGGAGATAAAAGAATGAAAAACTAAGCAAGAAATTACAGTGATAAATTTTATTGTCTATTTAATTAGATTAAGCTTTACATTCTAACAAGTACATTTGAACATCATCTTATTTTATTCTCATGTTACTAAGGAAACTAGAAACTTAGGCAGGTTAGATGGCCTGCTCCAAGTCATAGAGCTCATAAGTCATTGGCCAGTGTGTTTGATCTGAAAGCCTATATAGCTAGTCTGTGTATATTCTGTGAACCAAATCTTCATGTAGGACGGGTCTAACAATGTTTAGGACAGTGCTGTAGTCTGGGTATTGAACACCTTGGCTACAGTCAATTCTAGAGACCGTGGATTAGAAAAGGTAGGATATTGCTTCTAATTTTCAGTTGTTCTGAAGTTTGTGGTCTTATCTCTACCCCCAATGGTCATTTTTTTATCTTTCACTTTTCTCTTGATAACACACACCTGCTCACTATGAAAAAATAAGATCTCTGCTTCCGTGGAGAAGGACAAGTTTAGCGAATACAAAAACTCTTGTTGCTTTGCTCTATCACCTAGCAACCACATTGCTTGCTTATTATGTTTGGCAAACCAGGGCCAAAGCAAAGCATGAGAAAGGCTAGTGTATCAGGAAGGAGACGGCACTTCCCACAATCAAGAATGTTCTGGATTAGTTGCCCATCTCCCATCTTCTTCCATGTCATTCTGCCACAAGCCTATCATCTCCCAACTTCTTTACAGACTGGACTGTTCTTTGTTGAGGTGTCCCCAGGGCAGGTGACTGATGACTCCAGCCTTTCCCCTTTCTTCCAAATAAGCACTGGGTCTCGTTGCATTCTCCTGAATTCTGGGTCCTTCCTACCCATTGAGAGACTTCAGCTCCATTCAATGGCTTAGCCTCTGTGGAAGGTCCTGCAGCAAAGACCTCAATTCTTTGAGCAACACACCTCAATTCCAAATCGGACAGCCTTGGACTGTCGCTGCTCTAACTCAGAATTATTGCTGTTTTTCTTCTCTTCCTTGGTAAAGCTGAGTGGTGCAGGAAACTTGACCTCAACAGAGGTCATCTCTTGGAGGAAGGCTTATCTTCCTTGTCTCCGCCTGTTTTTCTGTAACCAACCACTAGGGTGACCCAATAAACCATTACCTTCTTCCCACCGTGGGAATTCTGATCTGCAGTTTTATAATCATCCAAATATCTTTTGAAGAAAGTAAAACGGAACAGGCTGAAGCAGAGAATCTCTACTCATATAAAGGGGTTGCGCTTCTATGAAACAATGGCTGGCCCTCAGGTCCAATGGGAGGCCATGTGATATGATCTTGAGGTCCTTACATTAGCCTTGGAGGAGAAGCCTGGCATGCAATACTTCCTGACAATAGATTGGGAGACAAGTGGAGCAACTAAGGGAACAGAATCGAAGTCTGATTTGCCGGTGTTTAATATTCATGCATTGTCTCCATGTCTGCACTTGGAGTCCTGGGCAGTTCACCTAACACTGCTTTGTCCATTAAACCACAAGAGCAGTATCAAAGAACCAAGGACTTTAGAATCTAAAGTATGATTGAAACTTGGGAGAATTATTTTTTTCCAAAAGAGAAAAGAATCCTACAAAAATAATAATTTATATAGTACGATACAGCATCAATCTAAGTTTCATTCCTCTTTTGTATTTTTGCAAAACATTTTGTAGGTAAAATTTTATTCCAAGATGAGATGGTGGTATATTATAATATTTTAATATTATGTAGAGTATAAATTTTAAAATTGTGAGCCTCTTAGGTTTTTTTTTTCAAATTTTTGTTAAACTTTCATTTCTAGAGCTAGTGGTCTTCAGAGTTAGGAGAAGGGAATTATTACTCTGAAGATACAAGCTAGAAACAATTTGGATCATTAAAGTAGCCTAACACTGTGACCAATACTCTCCTAATTTCAGTGGTTTAAAAGAATACAAGTTAA
The DNA here is from genome assembly GCF_982192425.1 of Myodes glareolus. Lineage (NCBI taxonomy): Eukaryota > Metazoa > Chordata > Mammalia > Rodentia > Cricetidae > Myodes > Myodes glareolus. Next base: position 7,345,110 of record NC_142032.1, on the reverse strand, counting down.
TTTTTCATCTGCAGGATAGTCCAACACAAGAATTCCCCACTAAAAGGTTCTTCTGGCTTGTTGAACTTTGCACGGTCAATGCAGTCTCCTGATGTCATAGCCTCTGCTTGCCCCTCCTCTGGGTCCTTGGGATTTCTCCTTGAAAGGACAGACGGTGTGAAAGGCACCTGAAGGATGGCAGGAGTCAGAGGTAGAAAGTACACGAATTGATAGGGGAGTTTAGCCAATCATATTCTGTCCATGGGGCGTGTTGCCCTAAGGCAAAAATTTACCTATTAACCTGGCGGGTGCACTTTCCCACACTCTTTCGCTTGGCTCCTGTGTTTCGGACGGACCGTTGAGACTCTGGTATTTTATAAGCTCGGGGGTGTTTATCATTATTAAAAAAAAGGGATTGATTGGTAGTGGGATAATAATATATTGGTATTTGTGAGTTATTGTTTTTAGAAAATTATATTGGCATTGATTCTTGTACATTGATATATTGAATATTGTATGTGAGTATGCTTCTACCTTTATTTATTGTATGTGAGTATGCTTCTACCTCTATTTGTATTGACATATATACATATATTTACATTTCTACCTTTGATAAGATATTGTAACATTGTTTACATTTGGAGGTCATTGTCCTCATTCATTACACCGTTGTTTATTCTCTTAGTCTTCAAGTTAGATAGATATAAATCAATAGTCATATATGTTTGTCATACTTATATTTAGGCTAATCAGGTTATTTAGGTACATAGAGATCATATTTAGTATAGATAGTATAATCTTCAACCTCTTTGAAGAGCTGTAGAAAATGGCCTTTAATCTAATCTAGAGTTCTGTACTAACGAGACACAATTACTCCTGGCATTACCGCTCTACTCCTGAGAAAACGTTGCGCACCAAAGGCACTCCACTTGAAACATGTCTTCTTCCTGGCAGAACAGGCCTTTAGGCAAAGAAAAAGCCCATAGCTCAACCACTGACAGAATTACAGAATATCTGTAAATGGATAAAAACAGGATTGTCTTATTTTGCCAAGACAGGGTAAGAGAGTCCTAAAACGTTTCTTGCCTTTAAAAAATGCCATGTCAGTTACATCAGGCCTTAGCCAAAGTTGGTTGACTCAACATTACAAACGAGACTTTGGGTGATTGCCCAGGTATTCAGTTGTCTCTTCCATTCGTTGCACGTTTCGGAAGTTTCTCATTTGTACTTCCAGGTTGCTTGAGTAAAATTATTTTCCTTCTCAGATCTTTGATGGAGTTGAAGATTAGATAGTTGTAATTACCCTCTACATTATTTAGACTCCTTAAAATAGAATGTTTAGTAAAACTTTTGTAATATGTTTCCGGCTTAATATTGTTTGTTGTTTGTAATTTTATATTTATTATTTGTTTCTATTGTGTATAGTTGTATTTGATTTTGTTCTGTCTTATTTTAGAAAAAAAGGGGAGATGATAGGGGAGTTCAGCCAACCACATTCTGTCCGTGGGGCATGTTGCCCTAAGGCAAAAATTTATCTATAAACCTGGCAGGTGTGCTTTCCCCGTGCTCTCTCGCTTGGCTCCTGCATTCTGGATGGATCGTTGGGACTCTGGTGTAAGTTTTCCTTCTGTTTATTAAAGCTGTATCTTTTGAATTAAGATAGTCTGGCTAATCTTTAATTACCGATCAACCTCGCCCCTTCAACGAATTGTTCCAACACACTTATGGACTTACTCTCTGTGTCTCAGCCTCCCTTACCGTGGCAGAGAGTGTGCCATTTTGTCTTTTGCAGGAGGTAAAGGGGATAGTCTGTAGTGGGCACAGAGTGGTCTCTTTGGTGTTCATCAGCATGGCCTCTACAGTTTATCTTCTGAAGTCCTGATGTCCTACATGCTTTAGCTGCATGAGGAAACACCGGGCTTCTTCTTTGATGAGGGGCTTTGATGTTTAAGAAGAGAAATGATTACGTAGTTTTCCTTCCTGTTCAGTCTCTCTGCAGTATTTCTATACTTTCTATTTCCAGCCTGTCCTCATCGGCTTCTGAGTGCAGCTCCTTCTTAACCATTGCAGGGACTGGTGACTTTCTGTTTCCCGTGGCTTTAGTTCTGGGCTGATTTTAGAGAAATACATTCTGATCTGGAAGCATGCAGAGGACAAAGCAAATCAACCATGTTCTCTATCCCTGAAGGTAGACGTTGGAGTTTCAGCTTACAGTACTGAATAACTGAACAATGCTTACTAAGACTAGCCTGGATGTTAGGGTGGCATAGCCTTGGTCACAAGGACTAACTTCTTTTTGGTTTGATTATCACCTTTGTAAAATAGAAACTATAGTGTCTACCCTGTAAAGTTGTTAGGGGAAGCTTTGTTACTGTAGGTTTGATGAGACAGTCCAAGTGGAATGATTAATGTGACGTTTGGTGGATAGTCAAGACACAATTAGCTAGCTCATCTCCCTTGTAAACCATATCCACTTTGTTAAAGCATAAGTGACTTCTTTATAAGATGTAGAATGTGAGTTCAGATGACTTAGGCAGAAATGGGTATCTTGAAGAGATGTAGATAGAATCTGACAAAGCTGAGCTCCTAGAAGCAGGAAGTAGATTGGAGGGTACTCGATACTGAGGGAGAAGGGAAGGGGGGGGGAGAGGATAAAAGTTCCAGTTAAAAAGAATAAGCTACAGGGATCTATTTTACCACATGGTGATTATAGTTCATACTGTACGAGGAGACTAAGAGTATTACACACATACACACACATAGAAACATACATACACATGTACATACATACCACACACCACACACACACACATAGAAACATACATACACATGTACATACATACCACACACCACACACACACACATAGAAACATACATACACATGTACATACATACCACACACCACACACACATAGAAACATACATACACATGTACATACATACCACACACCACACACACACACACACACACATACACACACCACACACATATACATACATAGACAAACCACACAATTTTCATTTGTCAATTAAAGAAGAAAAACCCACAACAAATAAATTTGTTGGAATTTGGAACCTTATTCATTTCATTAATGTGGGGAGGGGAAACTTATTTTGTCAAGAAAACTATCATTAAAGACTCTAAATGGGGCTTGAATGGGAGAGGGGTTCATGGGGCCCTAACCTTCCTTACTGGACTATAGGCAACTGGGGGTTTCTGGGGAAGCAGGAGCCATTATCTTCAAGTTGTGTAGCCACTGGGGACTCCACAAAGTTCTGAATCCATAGTCACACAGCCTCATTACACTTAATAGGCCATAATCCAAAGCAAAAGCCATGAGTATGGGCAGTTTTGTAGGAAGGAGTGTGTGAGATGGGGTGGGAGGGAGACTAGAAAGGGTAGAGATTAGAGTCACGGAATATGTTAAATATGTGTCTGAGGTTGTCAGAGAACAAACAGACAAATGAATAATTCACAATAAATTACTCAGTAAGAGAGTTGTTTATTAATAAATGGCTCAGTGGACATAGCACTTGGTACACAATTTCAAAGAAGAAACATTGGATTCCCTAGAATCCACACAAAAGACAGGCAGGCATGGTTAATACCATTACTCTCTCCTAGAGACTCTCCCCCAAGAAACAACATATAGAACAATTGATGAAAAGACATAAGATATCAACTTCATGCATCTGCAAACATATGCACACATGTGCACATGTATACCACCACATGCACGCACTGACATGCAAAGTTGCACACACTCATCACACACGCACACACACACTTAAATGAAGTCCATGAGTGTCTCACAGATTTCTAGAAGGGGTGGTGGTGAACTGGTGTGTTTGTTGCACAGCTGTGGACAGTGCTCCGACTCACTCTACAGTGTGAAGACAGTGTAGTCGCCCCGTTAGGTCACCATGGATTCCACACACAGCACATCAGCAGCACCTGGATGGTGGCCTTAGTAGACACTGAAGCGGTGACTCCGCAGCCATTCCCAGTCAGCATGGTGGATTCTGAGCAGCTCTAGCCAGGGCATGTCGCTGATTTAAAGCTGAGGACATCAGGATCTGAAATATTCACACATCCATTTCCAGGATACAGGGGAATCTGGGAAAGTCAGTAGCAGACACATTTAAGGTTTGCTGTGGGAGGCATTTCTTCCCAGGCTGAGGCTTCTGGCTCCCTGCCAGTCCAGACTCCCAGGCTCTAGTCAGCTGCTGACCTATCGTCTTGTAGTTGTGGTTGACTCTGCTATGATATGCGTGAGTGAGCACATAACTGTCATGACTGGTGTGCTGGGCATTGCACATGCATTAACTTCCTCCCATTTAGCAGAGGAGAAGACTGAGGGTCAGAGAGGCTCACCAACCTCTGAGTATGAGATGATGTCTCCATAGCTCCTCTTTTCTTCCTGGAAAGCATCTAAAGACAACAAGAGGAATGATGGAAATGCCAACTTATTTTTGGGGATGCTCAAAGATAGCTGCAACTTTGTTTTCTGAGAAACCTCACAGCTGCCTTTCTCTTCTCGCCACAGCAGAGCCTAGAAAAGCTCACAGAGGAACTCGATTACATAAGGCTTTCACTGAGCCCTGAATGTGGCCAGCTCTGTGCTCACACAGGCCTCTCCCCGAAAGCTAGTACTGGAAAAATTTTTCCTCCTTCAGCCATGAATAGTGAGGGTAAACAAGAGCAAAGTGGACAGTGGCAGAAACTAGAAAATGTCATTTTAGAGCTGAAATACGCAAGACGAAATTTAACCATGGTGTTTAGTGTGTGGGGTGATGTAACCTATGAGCTCTCAGAAAAGACAATGTGCATTGCCGTGTGTCTTTCTGTTTGCCTCTTCCTCTGTGTGTGTGTGTGTGTGTGTGTGTGTGTGTGTGTGCCTTTCTATGTGTGTCTCTGTGTGCTGTAGATGCCAGCAATCATAAGAATAAAGAAGAAATTCTAAACAGAAGGAAAAGGAGATTCTATTGAAAACACAATGAAGGGCATAGATTGCAAGACAGCAGAAATAAAAATAAACAACATTAAGTTGAAATAAAAAAGAATTAAATCAAATTAGAGAGAAAGTGATAGATAGGGAACAGATAAATGAAATCCAACACGTGACCAACTTTATTCCCCAGAGAACAAACAGGAAATAATCACCCAGAACAAATATCTGAAGATGGAATCCAAGAAACTTCCCTGAAATAAAACCTACATTTCCATGATATTAAGATAAATACTGAAGGATCCTAGCTTTGATGAAATTACCGAGGCAAGAAGAAAGAAAGCTGAGTGCCAACAGACAGTAGTGTTGTGTCTTTGGATCTGTTGGTTAGAGCATATGAGGAAGGGCTGAATATGGAGCCAGATGTCAGTCAGAGGCGGCAGTGAGAATCGAGTGCGAGGAAGCTTGTGAGTTCAGCTCTTGTCTTTTCTCTGTTCAGAACGATTTCCAGAAGCCACAGCCTCCCATGCCTTGGACACCTGCCGTGAATAGTGTCCCTTGTCACTGTTGATGGTAGAGGGGAACTGAGAAAACAAGACAGAAAGTTGGTGGAGTGAGGAGATGGCAAAAGTTGTTGGCCGGCTATTCCTGTGGTCTGGCTTCTCTTGACCGCCTCCATTCTGCATGCCTGGCAGATGAGTTAAAATCCAGGAAGAAACCTCCATGCACTTGGGGTTCTCCTCTCCTCCATTTGTCTTTCTTTTTCTCTTCTCTGTATGTCTGACATAAAGTTTCATGTAGACCAGGCCATCTCAACCTTGCTATGCTGTAGCTGAAGATGACCTTGAAGAGATGATCCTGTTTTCCCCACTGCCCGAATACCAAGATTGTATGCCTGTGTTATGCCATACTGGGAAGTGAACTCAGGGTTTAAGGCATGCTAACAAACACCCTACCTACTAAATCACATCCCTATTTCCTCATCTGTCTCTTTTAACATTCTAGCCCAGATGTGGACCCCAACATCGTATGCACCATTGGTCAGGAAGGTTGTTGCTGGAGGGCTGTGAGCTTTTACGGTCAGATAACCACTATGAAAGAAAGACAGAATGTGGAGACACACAAATGCCAACCAAAGAAGTACTGTCAGAATCTTCTGCCTGTGTCTAGAGTAAGGGCTCCTAAAGGCAGCAAGCTGTCAGTGACAATGAAGCTTCCCAACATCAGCAGAATGACTGTGTAACCATCTCTCAATCTTCACGTTGGCTCCCACTTCCTGATAACCCAACACTGTGCCTGAGATCCACTGCCTTTTATGGTGACTCTGCCTCATGACGCTGAGAGATGACTCTGCCCTTTCTTCCATCCCCATGGATAGATACCACTGTCTGCTGCTCTGAGCTCAGCAGCTCCCTTACCTCTCTAGAGAGTTGGCAGCAAGGTTGCTTTCCCCCTGCCTCTTACTATACAACTCCAGACTTTGTCATTAGTACCCCCACTTCTTGACCTCCTCTGGTATTAACTGCCAAGGACATGAGGTTTTCTGAATGAGGCTGATGTCAGCAAGGTAAAGGCTGTCTGCATTACATTAAATGGATCTCTGACTCCACATAGTGTCATGGCAAGCCAAAGGCATTGCGTAGAAGAGAAGCAAGTGAGAGGGCAGAGCATCTTCCTTTACACACTTCTGTTTTTTATTTTTAATTTGTTTTTGAAATTAGTATGAGAGGTTTATAGAACTTTCAAACATGATTTGTTTTGTAACAATATTTTAAATCTAGTCTTTGAAGATTTCACACATCTATACAGTACATCTGATCATATCTTCCTCTCTCTTCTTCATCCCTGTGACCCACTGGCCCACTGTGTAACATTCTATCTCCAGCAGTCTCCTTTCTCATGTCAGTTTGTTTTATTATGAACCCCCATTCCATAAAACCTCATCTTGTGGCCTCCCTTCTAGTTTCATGACCTATAACCTTACACACACACACACACACACACACACACACACACACACACACACACACAAACTGGGATCTTCAATCTGCATTTGAGAGAAAAATGCAGTAGACTTGTTCTACTGAGTCTAGGTTACCTCTCTTAACATCTCCAGACCACCATGAATTGACTAAAAGCTGAGTGGACAGAACTCCAAAGAAGAAACATAAATACCCACTAAATAGATTTAAAATTGTTATTATCCTTAGCCATCATGAGGAAATGAAAATTCAAGCTTTTATTTGAGAAAGGGTCTCACTCTGTAATTCAGTGTTACCGAGAGAGTGACGGTTCTGCCATTAAGTGCTGGGGCTGGTGTGGTGGGGAAGTGGGAGACAGAACAGTGTGGAGGGCCACGCTCACGTATCTAAGCAGGCAAGTAGCATCAGGCGGGTGCAGGAGACACACCCTCTAAGAGCTTCTTGTAAAACTTGCCCTGATGCCTCCCCAGCTGTGGGCTATTGAAAGTGGATTTCCCTCTTTAAAGCCTGGTCCCTAAAGCAGACTCAAATGGTTCTCCTTTGAGCAAATGCTGTGTCCTGTGTGGCTGGAACCTTTAATATGGAGAGATGGTCTCCATGATAAGCAAAAGACATGCAGGAGAGTGCGGAGGTCAGCCGAAGTGTGCAGTGAAGCCTCGCAGAGGTGAGTCTGGGTACTCTAAAACCTGGCATGAATTAGTTCTCGGAGACGCTATAAGATGTGAGACATCTCATCTAATAACCATAACTTGAAGCCGGCTGGGTGACTTACACCTTTTGAAAATATACTCCTTTCTTAAAACACAAAACTTATAGGAATTTACCAAGTAAAAGTAGTAAAATTGGGTGCTGTCACAACCCTCTGACATCTCTTGGGGTGAGAGGCTTGTCTGAATCGGACTGGAGATATGGACAGTATAGAAGATGGCCAGATTCTCAGCAGTAAATGGGATAAGTGTGAGATTTTGCTCTTGGAAAGGATGACATACATGTAAGGCTTTTTTTTTTTAAAAAAAAAAAACAATTCCTTGATATATTTAAAATACTGAGTCAAGAGTACTGAACTAGGGAAGATTCACCCAGCTCACCCCCACCCACCTCCACTACACTGGCAAGCCTGTGGTGAAACCCACCAGCAGCAATCCCCAGTCTTGGTTGCTCAGTTGTCATGAGAGGTGCGACAAATGCCTGTCCCGATCATCTGTCCTCCAACAGGTGAGAGAAGACGTGGCCAACGCCATCCAGGAGCAGACGCTACTTTTGGTCCTAGGGCTGGGAACAGAACATGCACATATTGCCACCTCCCAGGCAGAGAGTTCTATATGCCCAGGGCCAGGACCAGATTTCAGCATCCATTTATCCAGTTGAGCAGCTACTGGACGCCAACCTTCTGTCACTTCTCTGGTGGTTTTAATAGAACCAATTTCATGAGTGACTGGCTTTTTTTCTTAAACTTTTCTATTAATAATTTTCTGACAGTTTTATGCATGGATACTGAAACATTCTGATTGTTCTGATCCCAAACCCCTCTGATCTTTCTCCCATCTTTGCCTCCCCTGTCCTCCCTCCAGGTCCCATGTTGGCTTCTCTTGTCTCATGACTGAGTTTAGCCAGATTGTCTTAATGACCGTGAGTAATAAAACCATCCAGTGGAGCCTGGTGGGGTCACCAGTGGGTACACAAATGCTGAAGACAACAATTCCTCCCCCAGAATCCACCAGTAGCCAATAGTTCGGCTGCACACTCTTCCTCTATGCATGACTGCCTGTGCATTCCAGAATGCACAGACCCAGTGCAGAACACTGCTGGTACTGTGCAATCACGACCAGAATGCCTGGGTTATGCCTAGGAAACAGCGTTTTGTAACCGTTCTTGCTGTTTTTTGCCTCTGACGTTCTTTCTGCCCTCTCTGTCATGATATTCCCTGAGCCTGGAAAGGTGATGTGAAAGTTCTGTTTAGGCTGAGCACTCAGCTGAGATTGACTTGTTTTAAAATAAATTTTGAAAGTTATTTTGAAATAACTTTAGATTTACAGAAAAGTTATAGAGTTCAGAAAGCATGGTTCTGCATGCCTATCACCAAGGTTCCCTGATGTAGATTTTGGCATCCTTATTAATTTGTTAAAACAATAAAAGAGATTATAATTAGGACATGCCTGTTGCTTTCACTACAGACTTTACTCTAAGGTCATCTCCGTTTCCTTTGCTGATTTTTCTGCTTCAGAATCACACCTAGAATATTGCATTCCACACATGCTATATGCCTTCACAGCCTTCTCTGGCTCACACCAAAGCCTCAAAATTTTTGTGATGATTTTCTTGATTTTGAAGTGCAATGGTCAGGTATTTTATATGATGGCCTATATCTGGATTCTAGGATTTTTTTTTTACCTGCACAGACTTGAGTTATTAATTTTGGAGAATACAGTAGAATTGAAAGGCCCCTTCTTATGTTGCATCAGGCACATATTGAACATTTCATTCCCCTGGAATTTTCACTGTGAACCTTATTTTCTCCTTCCTATATTTGACTTTCTAGGAAGTGAGGTCCGAATTTTGTCAATACTCAATGTTGAAGAATCATTTAACCTTCACTTTCTGGGTAGAGGAATAACATGCATATATTATTTTGAATTTTCCAAAGAAGATATACCGTAATTTACATTAATATAATTAATGTTTGCTTGCTTTCGTGTGTTGAGTTACAATCTAGTACTAGGTCATTTCTTTTATTTCTCAACATTTGCAGCTTTATCGACGTATCTCTCTGGTTGTGTCCTGTGTCCCTTTGACAAACTCCTGTTCTTTGCTCTCTGTCACTGTGGTTCTAGGAATGCGGAATTGTCTCTGCCCATCTCTAGAGTCAGCCATTTCTCCAGTGAACTTTGTTCTTCTTATTGGAAAATATGGTTAGAATCTAAGATCTGCATGTGTGCTTTCATATGAGGACATCACTTCCAGGAGGCTCTCCCAAAAACAGAGCTAAGGAGGTCTGTATGTACATGAACCAGTGCATAATTCAGGTTGACAATGGTGTCTACCTCTGTGCATATTTTTATATTATCCATATTTATACCCATCTCTCTATATATATTTATACCACTTACAGTTATATCTATATCATCCATTATATATCAAGCTATCTATCAGTGCACACTCAGCTGCTGGGCCATCTCTCCAGGCCCTGGGCAAGGATTTCAGAATCAGCTTATTGACTTCTAAAAGAAAAAAAAAAACCCTGGAATTCCACTAACAAAGAACCAGGAAATACCACTGAGATTCAGATTAAGATAGCTATGAGAGTTAATATTTTATTTTTTCTCTTATTTCTCTTTGGATCACTGGTGTTTTCTTTTTTTCTGCTTCTCTCACCGTTCTTTCAAGATAATTTATTAATGGGCAAACTTAGTTCATAAATTTAGATCTTTATTCTTTTCTAACATCGTAAGCTCTACCCTAAGTATTTGTTTAACAACATCCCACAAACTTTTTATGTGTTGCAATTTATTTTCCTGTAGTTAAAAGATTTTTTTAAAAAATCTCTTTTGATTTCTTTTTATTTGGGTGGGGCTTAAAAGCTTTCATGAGTATTTGAAGAAATTTTTACCAGAGATCTTTATATTGCTGGTCTCTTATTGATGCCGTGTGCAGGGATGGGCTGCTTTCCGTGCCTGTAGTGTCCTTACTGTCTAAGAAGCTCCAATACTTATTTTTTTTTCCTGTTGAAACTCTGTAATCCATAATATGGTCTATTTTGGTAAGTGCTCTATACATACATGGCTTTAAAAAATTATAACAGTTGCTGCTGTTGGGTGGAAAATAACATAAATGTCTACAAAGTCAGTTGATTAATAGCATTGCTCAAATTTCCTATGTTTCTACTGACTTTGTCCATTCTATTTTTGAGAGAAAAATATTGGGTAGCATCTCTCTATTGAGCTACATATTTGAAAATTGAGAATCTGTCTACTAGGAAGAAAGAAGAGCTATGTGGTTCTCTCAGGTTAATTTACTAGTGTGGTAGGCAACAACTTTAGGGGAAGGGAATAGGATGTGGTCACTAGTTTGGATCTCACTGGGTCTGGATGCTGATAAAGAGGAAGCTGTCTCTGTGTAGCATCTTTGCTGAGGATGCCTGATTCATAAACACTAAGTGAGCAGTGACCATCTGAAATAATGGCAGAGATGTAACCTTTTATTCTCTTTTCAGATGGAGTGTTTCAGCGACTCAGCTGGATGCAAATGATTCTTTAGAAAAACGAAAGAGCAGGAGCCACACCAAGGCATTGGCTTTCTCTTCTCAGAAACACTAGTTTGCATTTTCCCTCGATTTTAATGATTTTTTTCATTCCTGTCTATTCTAAAGCATCAGTTTGAATGTGATGAGGAACACTATCCCTCCAGGCAACCCAAGGAAACTCCCACGAGGTGGGGGACAATGAAGCAGGCAGATACTAGGCTTCAGGTACTTCGAGGAAGGTAGGAAAGATATTTACTGATGCAGCCCATTTAAAGGAAAGATTTGCTTATTTTTGGATAACGTGTATTTATAATTCTTATAAATTCAGCCTAAATTCAGGATGAGTAGTTTCTATGATAACTCATGTACTTGAGAGTAACTATCAACCTTGGTACCGTTGAGGCACATAGCTCTTCTGGTTTTATGACAATGCAGCCACTCAGCAATGACCCACCATCTCAACCACCCCTAAGCTTTCCTTTTAGACCCTCTGGATCCTCTGGAGGCCACAGAAGTATTCTAATGATCTGTGGGGAACAAAAATCAAATAAGCAAGCAAATGATGCTTTTGTACATTTTTCAAGGATGAAGATCTGTAATTTTCACTAGACTCTAGAAAGGATGTGTGGAGATAGGAGATCCAAAAATGCTGGAGGCTTCTTGCATGAATAAGCATTTCTCTTCAAGTTTATGGAAAATGCTTAAATTGCTCAATAAAGGTAATAAAATTTAGTTAACAAATGTAATTTAGTGAACATTTCTAATATCTATTTGAAATGTTAAAGTGGCAGAATATAAACTTGGTATTGACTGGTACAATCTTCATATTAGTATAGACTTCAATAAGCAAGCAATATGGAATATATATTTAATTAATTAAAATATTAAAATATCCAAACTCTTCCAAACATTCAATTTTTCGCTTACAAGAACAAGTGACATGAAAGAAAATTATTACTGATTAGTGGAAGCAGCTCTCTGAATTTCAGTAGGTCAGAGATTTGTGTTTTGGTTTCTCCTGCTCAGAGCTATGGATAGAAAGATGAAGCATCAAGTGGTCCAGAGTCGTCGAAGATAACTTGTTTCTAAGGAGACAAACTGAGTTGGTGTTAATTAGAAAGAGAGTAAGAGAAAGGAAAAGGAAAGTCTCTAGTTAATTCACATAGAATGAGAAAGCAAGACTTTGCTCCCTGAACGGCAGCTGAACAAGGCTTCACAGCAAGAATCTACCTGTAGCTCTTTAGCTCATAGCTCATGGGTTCTTCATTGGCTCCTTAGAGGAAGGGAAGGTTTCAGTAGAGGAACGGCTTATTTTCTTAGGACTCCATATGCAGAATGAAACCATGAGCTTGGTAGGAGCGGTGAATAGATGGTTATCAAAAGGGTTATGAAAAGGTGGAGGGAGAAGAGGATATGTTGATGAGGTTGGTGGTAGTCTATGGGTACAAAATTATGCTTTGGTAGGGTAGATAGATTCTGGAGTTCTGCTGCACAGGAGGAGGCCTAGAGTCAATAGAACTGTATTATATATTTCAAAATAGCAAGAAGAAAGAATTGTTTCAACTTTTCACCATGGACGTATTTGAGGTGATGATCTATAAATTAGCATAGTTTGATTATCATTCAGTATATGAGTGTATCAAAATGTATTATTATTTGCCCTAGTTATGTATAATTATTGTGTCATTTGAAAAACTTCAGAAAAATTTTGAGTTCAAGTCAAACAATTGGAAAAAGTGCAATGCCAAGAAAGGCACCAGCTTCATGATTCTCTCTCCACAGGAGCACTGCTTCTGGAGCACTCACTCCGTGTCTGACACCAAGGCATACCATGCTCCTTCACCCCCCCAATTGTTGACTGGGTTTTTTTTGTCCTGCCCAGTTCCTGCAGTCGTTAAGTCCCAAAGAAATAACACAGAGGTCTACATTAATTATAAGCCGATTGGCCTAGTATCTCGGGCTTCTTATTAACACTTATAACTTATATTTCTCATAATTCTCATCTGTGTTAGCCATATGGCCGGGTACCATACCTTTTTCAGCGAGGCAGTTCTATCTTTCTTGCTCTGTGTCTGGCTTCTTCTCTGTCTGGGCGGGGACTGCAGACTTGTAAAAGGAAGGGCGGGCTGCGTTCCCCCCTGGATCCCAGCTAGCTTACCCCCGAAATAATTACATAGAAACTGTATTCTTTTAAACACTGCTTGACCCATTATCTGTAGCCTCTTATTGGCTAACTCTCACATCTTGATTAACCCATTTCTATTAATGTGTATTCACCACGAGGTGGTGCCTTACCAGGAAGGATCTTAACCTGAGTCCATCTTGGAGAGGAGAGCTATAGAGTCTGCCTGCCTCTGCTTTCTTTCTCCCACAATTCTGTTCTGTCTACTCCACCCACCTAAGGGCTGGTCTATCTAAAAGGCCAAGGCAGTTTCTTTATTAACCAATGAAAGAAAGACACAGACAGATGACCCTCCTCCATCACAGACTGACTTTTTCTCTTTCCAGAATTATCCTGTTCTCAATGTCCCGCCAATACTTCCTACCTGGTTGCCCCACCTATACTTCCTGCTTGGCTACTGGCCAATCAGTGTTTTATTAAAATACAATTGACAGGGTGCAGATCATTGTCCTACAGCACCCAATGGGGGAGTAAAGCAAGGTCATTTTCTCATGGGGAACAGTGAGTGTTACCTATACCTTTCCTAACCTGAGAACCCTGAAAATGTGCAGCTGAAAATCAACCTCAACCCTCGGTACCCCTGCAGATGCACACACAGAACACAAACACTGTATTAGTTCATCTTTCTTTCTCAAAATACATGTAATGAGAGAATCCCTAGAAACCACTAAGTGAGGCCACTTTGCCCAGCGTACTCCTTCTGGCTGACAGGATTGGGGCTGATTCTGTCCTGTGGTCTTTGGATACAGGGTTTCCATAATCATAATGTGGCACCTCATGACTGTGAACACTCATTGCCATGTGTTCACGGCACTGTCTGCTACTCAAATTCCCTTTCACTGTGTGCAGATTGTTATAAGCTGCTGTGTGGGTGCTGGGAACTCTACCCAAATCTTCCGTTGAAACAGCAGAGGTTCCTAAACTTGGAGCCATCTCTTTGATACCTTTTTTTTTTATCAGCATGAATTTAAACATCGTTGGTATTTTTTGACCTATTGTAGTTACAGTTCCCCTCACAATGTAACTTCCCATCTGAATGGTCGGCTTTATGAATTGTTTTCCACATGTGCCTGCTGATCTTTGTAGAGTAACTGCATGGCTTGATAAAGTGCCGTAGCTTTCCCTTGAACATTTCCTCTTAAGTATGCGGAGGGCTCAGTATTTCCAGGCCTTCCTATGGTTTTTCATTGCACACAGTTAAGAACTACATTCTATTTAATTGGTTTGTAAAATCAAATCCGTGATGACTCCATGAGTTCTCTAAGCCCAGCTCCATTTTCTTGTGTGATTGACGACTCTCTTTCTCCTATACAGAGAAGCCTGGTTCTTAAGGCTGCCATCGTTACTTCTCTCAAGGCTGTGACAAAACACAAGACAGACACACCTTCTGGGGAAGAAAACGGCTCCCTGGGGAAACCATAATCCCGGCAGTGAAGATATGACACAGCTTTTAGAGTTGAAGTGCATGGCTGGACTCTTCACATTCTGACAGGCTGGGAAGCAGAGTGGAGACTGATACTCATCTCATGTTCTCTTTTCCTTTTTTTTTTTTTTTTAATTCAGTCTGAGTCCCCAGTCCAGTCAGTGGTTCCACCCATGTTTGGGGTATACCTTCACTCTTTAGTCAATCCTCTAGAATAGCCTTCACTGAACCATCCAGGAGTATGTCTTCTATGGGATCCTAAATTCATCCAAGATAACAATAGAGATTAGCCACCACACCTGTGAGAATAGAATGAACCTATTGGACAACTCTGGTTAAGTTTTATCTTAATATCACACACAATAAACTTATGATAAAAAGATAGGAACATGATTTCAACACTGTGGTTACCATAAATGGTTTAGGATTTTTAGTTTCGCCATTTCATTTCTTTATGTCCTTGGAGCTTATCCCACTAGAGAGAGCCCTACAGGGACGTCTGAGTTTGTTTGTATAAGGGAACTATGGTAGAAGGAAGCTGTAGACCTCCCCCGAACAGGTCTGTCACACATCGCCTGTTTTGAGCCTCTGCTTTGAAGTAGAAATAAACAAGAAAGTCTCACACTTCATCTCTGGCTATTTTGTGTGTGTGCCTGAGAAACTCCATTTTAGTGGCATGGTTCTCTCTGCTTTGAGCTGCAGCCTTCAGTGCACAACCCATGAAACTGAGAAATCCTATCTTGCATCAAAGAGAAAGGGAACATTCTATTTTCATCCTTATCCAGTCCTGATTAAATCTGGAATTTAGAAAAAAAAATGAAAAAATCACTTATTCTTCAAATAAGTTTGTAACTCACAAATATGGTAGCTACTATTATGCCTCCAGTCTAGTCTCAGCTTCTGGAATCAGATCCTAGAAACTTACACAGCCATTAAGTGTTCAGGAAGCTCCAGGCTAAGGTTGGTGCTACCGCTATGTCTTGTCTTATCTCATTGTAAACTATCTCTGCTCGCAATGTGAATTTCCTAAGCTCAAAAGCAGGGCACAGCTATTGGTCATTGGAGAACTCATGGAAGTAGTTCTGTTGGATCAGAACTACCCACTCACACAGAAAAGAACTGTGTGCTTTGGAGACACCATCAGATCTCTGGATCAGGTTCCTGGGTTCTGCAACCGTATATTCAACTCTCCATGGCCCAGTATCTGTCACTCTTCTGGCACGGCATGGCATAGCATGGCATGGCATGGCATGACCATGACAGAACTTGAAAAGCCACATGTCCCAAAACTCAACATCTCTGCAGATCCAAGAAAAAACACTGAGCCCCTTTGGGCCATGACATCTAGTAGCTAAAATGCACAATAGGAATCAGAGAAAGGAAGGAAATGAATGCAGAGTTTTAAGTGTGGCTGACCCTTTTCTACAGTAGGGCCAGACCCTTCCACATGTGCATGCAGTGTACCTGGATAACTGAGGGGATTCTATTGGATTGCTCCAGTCCAGTTTTTCACCAGTTCCTGGATGGCTGCTGAGATGACGCCCAACTTTCACAGTGTTAGAATCGAAGGAAAGCACCAGACTTGCTGCCTTCTTGTTTATCTCCTCTGCCTGTGCCTGCATCTCACTCTGTCTTAGCCAAGGAACCCACGTGCTTCCTCAGCTGCTGAGGGATCGAGTCCTGACTCTACAGCTTTGTGTCTGAGACTTCCCTATGCCAACTCTCTGTGAGCTGTTGATAGGTACCCGGCCACACAACCAGATTGTAAGTCTGCCTCCCAGACATGACCTCCATGTAATACTTTTTTGCCAACAAGCCCTGACTTTGTCCATGGTGCTTCAGGATACAGTGGCATTCTCAACATTTTCTTGATCACCCAATCCAGGGTCATGCAGAATTCCTTGGAGGCACAGCACAGACCGTCTTTTCTATGCCCATTCACTCCATAAGACTCCCCGTGCACTCGTGTGTCTTGTTAGCATTTCATGCCTGCAGTGTGTCGTGTTTAATATTTGCATGTGTATGCTTTGATCTCAAGGTGACTTATCAACTCTCATGAGTCAATATGGCTGTATATCCTTTGTCTTTGAAAGAAGAATCTCTGCAATTAATCCTCTGTCTTTATATAACCATTTACAAATAAAAGAGAAATCCTTGACAACTCTGTGTTCATTGTACGGGAGAATATTAAGTGAAAGTTTTCTGTTGTTTGGGAGTTTCCAGTAGTATAAACAGCAAAGTTCTACAGTCTCAAGTGCTCAGATGAAACAAATTATTTTGGAAGGAAATGTCCCCTGGGGCTTTAATAGCTCTGTTCCTACATTCAATACCTTAACATCTCATTCTCTTCTATGTGTGTTTTGTAAATATGACCATTGGGTTTAAGATGATGGGTGAGAAAAGAGGGGGTAAACAACTGTGGTAAACTGGCATCATTTCACCCTTCAGTGCAAATGGTGAGGGTTGCGATTGCTTCCAAAATCACACCAAGTAACACAGAAACTGCGCTCTAAGTGGGTGGTTCTTGTGAGAACTGGGAGCCAGGCACGGCATTTTTTTGGAAGGAGGGCCACTTAGCTCACAGAGGAAGTAAAGTCATTGGCCTGCCGCTTATTGAGTAGTGGAGCTGTAGATGGAAACAAATAAGGATTGGATCAACAGTGGAGCAAGTGACAGGGATAAGCATATGTGAGCATCATCTAAGTCCAGTGAACAGGTGTGGTTCCTGGTACTGAGCCATCTTGTTGCTACCTCCTACACCGTGGTGACACCTAACATAAAAGATTATATAGGAAATCATAGAGGGGTTGTGAGGATATCAGCCTGGGGCAGATTTCCTCCGTGCAGAAAGTGGACATATGCAGTGCCCCAGAGAGCTTAACGTGTGGTTCCCACGGGGCAGAGCAGAGGTGGAAATCTTGCTGTCTGAGGGCAGCAGGAGTCCAAGCAGGCAACACCAGCTTCATCTAAAGGAATACATCGAGAAAAGGAGTGCGCAAGGGGGAAGGAGGAGGGAGACTGAAGAGACAAACCATGCTCCCTCTCCTCGCAGGCTAAGGTCTGAACTGTGGAAGTGGAAGATGTATCATGGTCTTCAATTAGAAACTCACTTCTAAACGAATATGTAAGTTGGGAGTGGCGAGCTAGAATCCATCTTCAAGGCATGCACAGGGGACAAAGGCTAACTGGAGAGAGCATGGCTCAGTCTGTCAATTGCAAATAAACTTTCAGTTCAGTGTGTTCGACCAACACACAACCCTGGCAAGATTGATTCCATCAGGATGCAGAAGCCTTTAGTCTTCTCTCCTTCCCGCCCTCTTTTCTCAGGAACTCTGGGACTGGAGTTATACTAAAGGAGCTGATGGAGTGCGAGTTGCCTGGCGCTCCCTCGATACAGAAGGTTGTGAGTGAGAATGAGTCTTCAAGGTCATGGCTTTCATACATTTTGCTCCAAAATGCAATATTTATAATTTGGTTCCAAAACTCCACAGAAAATATTTAAAAGACACAAACAGTAAATGGGGAAGGAGCTAGATACATATAGTTTGGTTCAAAGACTTCAAGTGTTTTTCATTATTTTTATAAAGAAAATATATTGTAGTTTGGAGTATTTCAAGCCCAGTGCCCTAACTGTCCTCCGGACCCTATGTGCATTTCTACATGCTCATGAAGCTGCCCTCACTTTCAACAGTCTCCACGAAGAGTGATAATTCCATGTGCCAGGCTCTGTGTCAAACTGGGTACAGAGAAAAGTGCAGTTGTGGGTTGATTTTGTGATTCTTCTCTTTGTGGGGTTTTCAAAGTGTTACAGGCGACTCAGGGACACAAGATAATGACAATATTTCATGCTACTCAGAAATTCCATTCCCTGCCCTGGAAACTTTGGTGTACAAAACACACTGCCACTTATCCAAATATAGATTTTATTCCAAGGAGGTTGTATAAAAAATTCAACCTTATATATGTAAATATTATATATTGAGTCCATAAATGAAAATGGACCCTTTAAAATTATTTTTACCTGGAAAAAATGTTCTGCCTAAGTTGAAGGGAAGGAGGGAGCAGAAATATGCTCAGGTGATCCAGATGGCCCTGGCTTCCTGTTTGACTAATGTTCCCCTAAGTGGTTTTATGGGAAGGGATAAATTGACATTTCTACACATTACTTAATATCAGCAGGGGTGCAGACAATTGATCCTTAACACATTTGTCATGGACTGGAGATTCTCGAAGCTTAGGTTGCTGCGATTTCACCCAAGTTTCCTCAGTCTTCTCCAAACCCTGCAAGTGCCTGCAGTGGAACTCTTTGGTTAGTGATAATGGAATTTTCCCATGCTACTTAGAATTTATGGCATGTAAAACTGCAGAGTGAGAGAGAGCCTATCGATTTAGCGTCTATGGGAGAAGCCTTCTGCTCAGGTGAGCAACAACCAGTCTTGGGAAGGACTGACTTAAATGAAAAGAACACTAAGGTCCCCTAGCCACATATTTGAGCTCTAAAGAAAATGTGCTGAGAACGAAACTGCCTCCACTGGGAGCCAGACATATTGATTCATCCACTGGCACTAAAGAGAAAATGGAGAAAAAAAGAACATGCCATTTTCCTTCTTTGGAAAATGGGTTTTTACCTGACCAAAGGGTAAACAGCAGGAGGCTTAGACTTCAGAAAAATGTAGTCAATTTTCCATCACTGTTTTGAGTTCCCTCATTTCTCCCATCTCTTTGCTTCTCTCTCTCATTCCTTTCATGGTGTGAGTTCATCTTCACTTATGTGTGATGCAGATGTGCATGTCTGTGTGTGTGAAGCCAGTGGTTAACAGAGAGGTTGATTATCTTCCTCTGTCATACTCTAGAGTGTGTGTGTGTGTGTGTGTGTGTGTGTGTGTGTGTGTGTGTGTGTGTGTGTGTTAAGGTCTCTCAATGAGTTGAGAGTTTGAGGCTTCAGCTGGGTTAGCTAGCCAGAGTCCCAGGAATTCTTTGTCTCTGAATCCTGGGCTCTGGGCTTACCGGTGCTTGCCACTGTACCTGGATTTTCATGTGAGTCTGAGGGTCAGACTCAAATATTCATGCTTAAATAACAAGTACTTTCCTGACTGAGCTACTTTTTCTCATTATTTCTTTCATGTAAATTTAGAAAATGTCCGTTGTCTACCTCTTCAGACTTTTCTCTACCCCTGTTTATCTCTAGTTTGGCTACGTTGACTCCTTGCTTGCTTCTGGGCTTCTGATTTCACTATTTCTTCCACTTGATAACCATTCTTCGCTTCTTATCTTAATCCTTTATGCTTCTGCTCAGCAAGCGCCCATTCTCACCAATTTGCCTTTGGACTGGGCTGGATGTTCTTCTTCTAGCCTCTGTCATCTTGTTACAGCAAATTAGGTGATTATGTGTTTTGGAGTTCACCTTCTTGTCAAGACTGGAGCATGCTAGACCTGACCCTACACCTTCAGTCAAGCTGTACATTCTAAACTCAAGATCTGTTCAATTTATAGTTGCTAAGTGGAATATAAATGATGATATGAGTAAGGAAGTGCATGTAATTTAGGAGGCGGCTTCCTTGGTGCTGTCCTGATGACAGCACCTGATTTATTCAGTTTCCCAAAATACCTGCCAGTCTGCTGTCTTTTATACTATTCATCACACAATCAGCTAAGCGTCTGTCACACTGGGGATGTTCAATGTTGTTTAGAAGTGATGGCCTAGTCAAACCTCATTGCACTCCCCTAAATTGATGGGGCGACCAGCCTCCCTGTCTCTCATTGCCACATATAATAATCTTCCATAAATATCATGTTATCACTCCAGTAGAAACTTAGAAAACTTTATGGCCCCTCTCTATTAGCTGATACAAGCCTTATGGCAGTTGGGTTTTCTTATAGTTGGAACTCAGGTGTTCTTACCAGTCCCATGCTATCCTAAGTCTCTTTGCACCACTCAGGGATTTCTAGAACCAAGAACAGAGATTTATTATGAGGATTTTTATGATAATCACTATGAAGACTAATATCAACTAATTGTAAGTATTGAATAGTCCCATGATCTGCTGTCTGCCATCTGGATGACCAGCAGACACAATGATGTCACCCCTTTTGTGTCTGAGCCCTGGGGGCGGGGGTGAAGAACTATGAATTTCACCAAAGTCAAGGACTCAAGAAAAGGAGATGCTAAGATTAAGGATGCAGGTAGGAAGCAGAGGTTGGGTTTCTTTCCTCTGCCTCTTGTTCTCCCGAGTCAGCTGATGCCACTGCTCCTCTCATCTGGAAAAGCAAACAGGAAGACTGTTTAATTGGGGCTGTGGCCACACGGTACCTGGTCAACCTGATGCCATAAATTCATCAACACACCCTCCTTTTCCCAAACATACTCCCTGGACTGCAGTCACACACGTGAATCACTTTTCCTTGCCAGATTGGTCCATTCTTTTGCTCTACCCAGAGAATTCCAACTCTTCTTCAAGACGCAGGACATCTTCTAAGAAACATATGCTGACTTCTTCAGGAAGCAACAGATTCATCTTTATGTGGTGGTAACCATTTGTCTTGTGTGCCCCCATCTCACTGGGGAGGTGATGGTGATTTTAGGGGATAAGGGAACAGGATAAGAAGCAATGTGTTTGTTTGTTCTACCTCTTGCCACAAATGGTCTGTGATAGGTCTTCAGTCTGTGCACATTGAATCACAAAGCCTCAGCAAACACCAGGTTAGAAAGAGTCCTGCCATTTCTTGTCTCATCCTTACCTGAGAAGTGTCAGGTGTTTCAAATGGGTAAGAAGGCAAGTCTCTCAAGCAGTTGAACCTATCTTACAAGAGTGCTTTGGAGACACTTGATGGAGACTCACTCAGTTTCTTGCCTTGTCTTTCTGTCACTTTGAACAATCTGAAACCATCTCCTGTGTTTTATTGCTTGCATAACTGCTATCAACTTTGTTCCAAAACAGACACAGAAGAACGGGATGGAAAGGGGGGAAAGAAAGGAGAGGGGGAGTAGGTAGAAGTGTAAATTCACATCTGAAATCAATGTGCCCCCTTCTTTAAATGTTCTTAGATTTGGGTCACAGAAATATCATGTTGGCCACATTCCCAAAGATTAACTAAGTTTGTCCAGTGAGCTAGCGACAGAAACAGCCACTGAGGACTTGCTCAATAGTTTCCTCCTCCATGACCATCTCTCGTTACCTCTATCTCTGTCTTGGTTTTTCAAGTCTGGGTTCTTTACATATTTTTCACCTTTTAACTTGAGCTGTTAATTGAAGATATTCTTGAATTTTCTCATGAGTATCTACAATGGGTTCTCCTTGCCTGTGGACAGATGCCCTGCCTTTTGGATCAATATGTTCTCACAGCTGATAGCACAGGGATGAGCATCTGATTTGATGACAGATGTCAGTTCCTACAGATGATTATGGCCACAGTATTTTATCCACAAGGTCTAATTAGATCATTTCAGCAACACTCTGGGGACAGGTGCTATCTTTTAGGTAAGGATCAAGAGTCAGAGAGATTGAACTACCTGATCAAGACCACATAACTTAGAACATGGAAATCTAGTCCACTGTCAGGGTACAGCCAGTGTCCTTTTTTTCTGTTCCCTGACTTGAAGAGAGTGGGTGAAAACTCACAGGTAGGCTCAGTGGCCATTGATGATAGACATGGGATTATCTTGTGTGTGTGTGTGTGTGTGTGTGTGTGTGTGTATGTGTGTGTGTATGTTAATGCTTGTGTATATGTTTATGTGTACACATGTTAGCATGTATGTAAAGGCTGGACATTTATGTCAGGTATTTTCCTTGTCATTATCTACTTTGTTTTCTGAATCAGCTTCTTTCCCTGACTTCGAAGCTCATTTCGAAGTCAAGATTTGGCAAGGCTAGATGGTCAGCAAGTATCTTCTATCCTCCTGTCTCCATCACCCACTGCTAAAATTTCATGTACACAGCACACACCTGGCTTTTCACAAGGATACTGAGGTTCAGGTCTCAGATCCCTATGCTTGCTTGGCAAGAATTTTACTCACTGAGTCATCTTCCAGTTTCTGAAGTTATTCCCATACCCAGATCCACTTGATCCTGCTCCTGAGTAGCAGCAGTAGACAGTGCTCCTCCTCTGAAACATTTGGGATGTCATAAGTCCCCAAACCATGGATACCGTAATTGACCCAAGTTTCACTGGTGAGAACAGGATATGGGAATTTATGCTCCATTCTTTGTCTTAGCCATGAATTATCCTAAGGAAGCAATAAGGAGAGGATGGTCAAAGGGTTTGAAGTCCTTGCTGTTACTGAACCGGATGTCATTTTCCTTGATTCCCCAGACAGAAATATGAGCATATCTTCCTTATTTTAGGAAGAACTACTTATTTCATATACAGTTAAAGGTTCTTTCTGTACTAGAAAGAGTACCATGGTGCTATTCAATGGCTATCATTTTGTGTCAGCTTGACTGGGAGTTATCCAAATAGCTAGTAAAACATTATTTTCTTTTTACATTTTTCTTTTGTTGAAAATAGATTTTTTTCTTAAGATATATTCTGATTATGGTTTACCTCTCCCAGTTCCTTCAAGGTCCTCCCGAACTCCCCTCCTTTTCGAATCTATACCCTTTCTGTCTCTCAATATACAAGAAATAGGCAAGCTGGGTGGCGGTGTCGTACACCTTTAATCCCAGCACTTGGGAGGCAGAAGCAGATGGATCTTTGGGAGTTCAAGGCCAGCCTGGGCTACAAGAGCTAGTTCCAGGACAGGCTCCAAAGCTACAGAGAAGCCCTGTCTCAAAAAAAGAAAAATGAAAAGAAAAGGGCATCTAAAAAGTAATAAAATAAGATGAAACAAAAACAAACAAACCAGAATAGGACAAAATAAACAAATAGAGGAAAAACAACCAAAGAAAAATTATAGGAAACATATAAACACAGAGATGCATGTTTGCACACCCAGGAATTTCATAAAAACAAAACTAGAAGCCAAAATAATATACAAAGAACCTCTAGGGATTAAAAACATACCCCGACAAAACATTATGAGGCAAGGAACCTTTAAAAAATGCCCTTAAGTGTTTTTGTGTTGGCCATCTACTGTGGGTCATGAGGCTTACCCGTAAGAGTAGTTTGTGTCCCCAGCGAGACTTCCTCGAAGAGAACTAACTTTTCATCTGCAAGTGGTTATCTGTCCGAGAAAGCTTCTTGGTTAGGTATGTGTTCACTTTTCCTCCCAGTGCTGGGGCCACATCTGGTGCAGATATATGCAGGCCCTGAGCATGGTACCACAGTCCCTGGGAGTTCCTGAGTCTGTCTGTCCCACTGTGGTTGCCCTTGTTTCCTTCATCCCCTCTGGCTCTGCCAGTCTTACAGCCTCTTCTGTCGCGGGGTTTCCTGAGACCTGCTGGGAGGGATTTGATGGAGATATCCCATTTAGGACTGAGTTTTCCAAAGTCTCTTGCTCTCTGCATGGTTTGGCTGTGCGTCTCTGTGTTTGTTCCCATCGATTGCAGAAGGAAGCTTCTCAGATGACGGCCGAGTAAGGCACTGGATAGCAGAATGTCATTAGGAATTGTTTTATTGCTATAGTCCTTTAGCAGAAGAGTAGAATTTCATTTTCTCAAAAGTGCCTGCCCTTTTTGGTCTTAGGTTCTTGATCAGCCAAGCAATCTCAGGATGGTTCCATCTCATGGAGAGGGCTTCAAATAGCATCCAATATCGGTTAGTTAGTCAGAAGAGCTTTGTGCCACTGTTACACTAGTGTGTCTTTCAGGAAGGTCCTCATTGGAGGTCAAAAGGTTTGTAGTTGGGTTGTTGTTTACCATTCTCCTTTCAAACTGTGCCGAGTACCTTCCTGCATCATGAATATCTGTCTATGGGGTGAAGACTCTAGGCACCAGGCAGACTTGTACCTGTTTACAGAATTGTGGAGTGTTGTCTTCAGGAAAAGGGCTGTGGAGAGCAACCAATGGCTCTGGAAATAACCTGGTTCATTTGGGTGTTCCCATAGAACCATTGTTATCATCAACTTGATTAGATGTTACCCATTCCTAGCCCTGGAAGCTTCATAACATTATTTTCCGTGTGTGTGTGTGTGTGTGTGTGTGTGTGTGTGTGTGTGTGTGTGTGTGTTTGGAAGAGATTGGCATTTAAATTGGTATATGAAAAAAGATAGCCTGAAAATAGAAACGCGACTGCCTAGTTGGGGAAGGGGGCTAACAAGAGGGGCAGAAGGAAGGCAGCAATAGGCACCATGGGAAGTAGACGCTTCAAGCATCTTTAATACTTATGTGACAATGTCCTCATGGAACCCAACAGTTTATAAAATGAGTAGATGATGGTGATGATGATGATGATGATGATGATGATGATGATGATGATATACGGTAGAAACAAAGAAAGGAAAGAACAGTATATACCTTTGCCAAGATTGTGGGCTTCCTCCAATCCATTCACAACCTGAATATAGAAAGAAAAGGAAAAGCTTGGGTTATCTCTCCTTCTCTCTCTGTCTCTCTCTTTTTCGTGAGTTGAAATATTGACTTGCTTCTGTCTAGATGTTGTTGCTCTTAGTCCTGGACTGGGTGCTCCATTGCGTGTCTCCCTGCTTCTTAGGACTTGGACTGAAAACATTAGATATGTCTTCTAAAATCTATGTTAAATGCATTTCTAATAAATAACCAAGCATCTATGTGCGTTCTAACAGCTTTGTTTCTGTGAAAACTCTTAATGCACAATATATTTAGGTTATTGTTTTTAACATAGATTTATAGAGAAGAAAAGCAAAGTTATTTATAAAGAAAAGGCTAGATACTTCCAAATGTCACTACTGATGATATTTGATAAAAGGTTATTATTTGTAAACATTACTGTTTTCAGGCTTTATTGTGTGTGTTAACATTTCTCGGCCTAATTTACACACCATAAGCTTTCTCATCATTTCTTTAAATATTCTTTATAGATATGATTTTCAGTGGTTTTGTAATTGCTTCATGAATACTATAATTTGCTACCGCTTTCCAAAAGCCAGGCATTTAGGTGGGACATACTGCTTCACTAAGTGTCCAGTAGTTTTAGGGTGGTTTTGTTTTTATTGTGGTCAATGGGAAATTACCCACAAGATAGTTAACCCAAGGCCGTCTTCATCCAATGACTTTCCGAGTCCCAAGAGCATTTGGCGTATAATGATACCATATAAGCCCCTTGGAAGCTCCCTTGAGAGGTTATTACCACTCAGCATAGCCCATGAGGGTTTTAAATGGTTTGTGTCACGTTCATGCTTTCAAGGAAAGACTTGCTTCCCCCCAAGTAGGTTTTCTGAATTAATTTAGCTCTCTAGGGAGAACTATGGGGAAACATGGTTTTGTATTTAATGATTTGCCATCATTTACTTGTTGCTGGCTTCCACATCAGGCAGCAGAGGTTGCTTTGGGGTGTTTTCCTGTGGATCATTCCTAGGAAACAATGACGTTCACACCTCCGGGAGAGCTGACACCCAAGCCCAAAAGGGAGCTTGTCATTATTTAAAACATCATGATTATGCAAATCAAACTTTCCTCTCTGGCAAAGTTTGTTATTATGTATTTTCATTCATCCAATGCTTTATTCATAGCACTGCCTCGATAGATAGGCTGGTAATGGGGGCTGTATATTTAAAAATTAAATAGAGACATGGGAAGAAGAAAGAAGGCTTGAAGGAGATACACGTAAAAGGTCTAGATAAATTGGTAGGACCTTTTGTGTGACTCTTTGACCTTATAAGCAGCTGTTCTTCATCTGTCACTCTGGTTTCTAGGACATGAGTATGTGTGCTTGTGTGCGTGTGTGTGTGCGTGTGTGTGTGTGTGTTCAAGCACTTATGCCATGGCATGTGTGTGGCAATCAGAGAACACTGAGAATACTTTTGAGTGCTAGTCCTTGCTGTCGAGCTTGTTTGAGGTGGGGTCTCTGCACCACCAGGTTTGCTGGCCTACAAGCACCCAGAGACTTTCCTGTCCCTATTTCCTGCCTCACAGTAGGAAAGCTGGGACTGCACATGCGCTTTGTCACGTCTGCCGTGTATGAGGGTTGCAGGGATCTGAATTCAGGTCTTCAAGCTTATGTTGTGAGCACTTCTTTCCACTGAGCTATCTCCTCAGGTCAGGCTCTCTCTCTCTCTCTCCCCCTCCCTTTCCTTCCTTCCTCCCTCCCTCCGTCCCCCGCCTCAAGGATACACCTTATTCTTTGTATCTTCTCCATGCCTCATAGTCCTGAATGGAAATTAATGACTGATTTAGGGACCTAGGAGTCAAAGGTGCGCTTCTATGCTAAATGCAGAACCACTGAGAAAGATAACACGGACATGTGGTTCACAGCAGGATTCAGGCATCCTGTGTCTGGTGCATCTTTAGAAGATGTCGCTATTCATATTGATCTGCATCCTACGGTGTAAGTACAATGAGTGTTCTTGCAGCAGAAGTCCAGATCCCACACAGCTGTCTGCCAACAATGCACTGCTATGAACTCCCTGTGAGCGAATTCTGCAAAGAGTTAAAGCCATGGCTTTTAATTGATTTGGGGATTATGGATTCTCAGGGGACCTAAAATCAAAAGTTGCAGATCCAAGTGAGAAAAGTTCATGGGCACCTGTCTTTTTGTACAGTCTCGTAAAGGTTACACGGCCCCTGGAGCCAGGTTAAACAATAAATAATCCTTATTAGGCATCCAATAGCCTTCCAGAAAAGTATCATATTCCAAAGAAAGACAGTGCGTTTAGTCCATATTGCAAGTGAGCCACAGAGCTGACTAGAAGTTTCTGCGTAGTGTCCCCCAAACCGTAGTACCTTGCTTTCCCAGAGCCACAGGACGAGAGCTACACTCAGAGTAGACAGCACGCACTTCAGCGTAGGGCGCAGCTTGCAGGAATCGCCTTACCCTGTCACGTGGGGGCCATGTTCCCTGAAACAGGAAATGGCCTGGGAACCAACCCAAGCCTTTACCTCAAGGGAAGGATTTCTAGGTGCAACAGCCGCAGTTGGGTCCCAGTTTGGGCTGAATTGCTCAAATCAAGCACTTTGTGCTCTGTTCCCAGAAGGCAGGGACGTCTAAGACTGAATGTAACCAGGGAACACCCTGGACTGACAGCCCGGCTACCAACTACGGTAAGCTCGGGATGATTCTTCGAGTAATGTGCAATTTGAGGTTTGCTGGGAGACAAACGATTGACTCTGGTTTCTTGGGCAAGTGCTTCAAATTAAACAATTGAGTTTGAGGTGTGGTTAGAATCACACTCCTGGGACCTCCGCAGCGTTTTCACTTTAAGACTCGGTCATGTGGATGTGCTGGCAGGATAGGGTAAGGTTGCAAGTGTTCTTAGCAAGGTCCTGACACCTATTCAAGATGACAGCTGGTGAGCACAGACCCTGAGCAGGGACTCAGAACTCATTCAATACAAGCCTAGCCCTGTCTGCCAGACTTTGTGCTTCCCCTGCTTCCTCTCTCAGAGGGAAGAAAAGATAAACACTGTGTGTGTGGATGATGCACTAATCCTAGGTTAACTACTCCAGGTCTAATGCTGGTCATGACAGCGCTTTTTTAGTAACATCTTAAAGTCAACTTTGTGTATCTATAGACTCCATATATATTAAACCAAACAAAAGGAGATTAATATATGAAAAAGTACAACATATTTTTATTATTATATTTCTCTTTATATTATTCCCTAGATAGTATAACAACTCTACATATGACATCTACACTGTACTGGGTATCATAAATTGTCTTAGGGTGCTTGGAAGTATCAGGAGGTATGTGTAGATTGTCTGTAAATGTGAGGATATTTTATGTCAGGGGTTTCATCATGGTTAGATTTTGGTAATTGCTAATGACTCACAGCTACTCTATATTCTCTTCAACTGTGCCCATTATATTATTATTATTATTAATTATATGTTTATAGGTTTTTTGAGACAGGGTTTCTTTGTATAGCTCTGGCTATACAGGAATTCTCTCTGTAGATCAGGCTGGTCACAGACTCAGAGATCCATCTTCCTTTGCCTCTTGAGTGCTGGGATTATAGGTGTGCCACACCACTGCCTGGCTCTGTGTCATGTGATTGATTGTAGAACATTTTATTAGATGCTTCAAGTAGGAGTAGTTTCATTGGTGAAAAGTTACCTTGCTAGGAAGTCAGCACTGTGTCCTGAAAACACACCTTCTAAAGAGAGAGCCCTTTATCTGTTGTGGGCAAATTTGTTGCGGGTGGAATGAATCCCCTGTGCCATGATCTTCTGATCTTCTTCTGCACAAGGCTGAAGGAGATCATTCTACAGCTAGGGCCGCAATTTGTCCCAAGATACATGCAACTTGTAGGAGATCCCAAAGCATTTTGTCTTAGTGTTTTATTGCCTTAACCTTTCCAAAAAGGCAGAGAAGGCATTTCTGCACCCTTGTGCTTCTCAACACAAATATCAGCTTGCAGTGCTTTATTCTCAAGCATCTTCCAAAGAAGTCCATTGGCAAATGAGTCCCTCCTCCACCCTGCTTGTGGCAATTTCCCTAATTGCTAAATCACCCCATGCTGATTGTCTTGTAATTTTTTTTTTTTTTTTTTTTTTTTACTCAAGTTGAGGTCTGGAATAGGAAAGAAGGTTCCTCTGGGCTGTCAACAGGGCTATCACAAAGCCTTTCTTTAACAGCACTCACTGTGCATACCTGCATAAGGAATGAGGCTTATTTGCATACAGATTAACTCATGGTGTGAGTTTATGCTCTCCATAGTAGAGGCATGAATGGGCTCCTTCTCCTTGCATACCCTCCCCTTGCGGTTCAGCTTTACTTATGTTTTCAAACAGAACTTGTTTTCCATGTACATTTCTGATTATCACACAATATTTGTTTACTGTGAAGTGGGAAAGTGAAAATAAGAATAAAAGAATATCACAGCCTCACTGCCCAGTTGTATGTGGTAGCCCAGGTGCCTTTGAGGCTCTCTCCCCACCGCCACATCCTCAGTATACCTTATATCCACTTTAGCATCATGTTTAAGTCTTGACGACGTTTGCAGTTTGTGTGTTTGAGATGAAATCTACATACCACTTTGAGGGCTGCATGTTATTTCCTGTGTGCATCATGTACATGCTCGTTTCCTAGGAACCACCAAGTGGTTTTCTTCACATTAGTTTTGCTGTTGTGGACACTGATGATTTCAGGACTCTGACACAAAGTGGGAATAATTGCCCTCAGAGACCTTTGCACAGTGCTTGGCTAGTTCAAAAGATTCTTTCATTAAAGTACTTTGCTGTGAATGACTGGTTCTCTTTCTAAGCGATCTTAGACCACTGGTGATCTTATAGCACTCCAAGCCTACCAGGACTGAGCTTCTGTATCTGTCATCTCTTTCTCTCTCATTCATCATTGAAAATCTATCCCCTACCTGCAAACAGAGACTGCTCATTAGTTTCCCAGCCTCCAAATAGTCACAGGAAAACTATGTTAATTATAACACCGTTTGGTCAATGACTTAGGCGTATTCCTAGCTAGCTCTCACATCTTAAATTAACCCATTTCTATTAGTCTGTGTATCACCACAAGGCTGTGGCCTACTGGTTCTGGCGTTTTTCTCCTTCAACACCATATGGTGTCTCCTGACTCTGCCTTTTTTCTCCCTGCATTCACGTTAGTCTTCTTGCCTAGCTTTTGCCATGGGCCAAAGCAGCTTCTTTATTAACCAATGGTAAGAAGACATAGTCATAGCATACAGAGGGGAATCCCACATCACCGACTATCAACTATTATTATATAGTATCTACTTACAGCTATATGGACTATTACAATACTATGATAACAGTATCTCTAACACACTGGAACTTTTGCTGGCCCTCACTAATATATAATATATCTCGAGGTCACATAAAGACTTAAGGTGACTGCCCTACTGTGTGCTCAGTCTGTTGGTTTAACCTGTCTTTCAGAGAACAGTGTAGCAATCAACCTTACTTGCTTTGGATTTCCCATGCAATCAGTTTTCCAACCCAAGCCAATGTATCTCAGTAATTACAATAACAATCTCCAGCTACGCACTCTTCTGTGCTCCTGACCAGAGCATAAGTGTGTGTACCATTTGCCGACATCAGCAAATACAGAGGTTAAAAACAACCTTCTAAATGAATATTCAACATGTATGGGTATTGGTTAGTAAACAATGATGTTTACAGTAGTTTGCTTTCTGAGTCAATTTGTCAATTTTGGGGGTCAATTGGAGTCAATGACTTAGTCCCTTGTAAAACTGTTAAAGATACCTGTAAAAATCGCCTTTAATCTCAGCATTCGGGAGGCAGTGGCAGGCAGATCTCTGGGCTACAAGAGCAAGTTCCAGGACAGGCTCCACAGCTACTGAGAAACTCTGTCTTGAAAAAACAACAACAAAATGATACCTGTAAAGTATCCCATTTTTTTCCTATGTAGTGCTTTCCTGCTGTTCAATGTCTTCTGTAAGGGACACACACACAGAACAGACACACATATACACACACAGAACAGACACACATACACATAGACGCACACAGAGAACAGACACACATACACACACATACACACAGAGACCCGACACATACAAGAACAGACACATACAAGAACAGACACACACATACACACACATACATACAGAGAACAGACACACACATAGACACACACAGAGAACAGACATACACATACACACACATATACACAGAGAACAGACACACACACATAGACACACACAGAGAACAGACATACACATATAAACACAAACATAGACACAAACAGAGAACAGACACACACACACACATGGACATACACAGAACAGACACACACAGAACAGACACACACACACACATAGACACACATAGAACAGACACACACACACGTAGACACACATAGAACAGACACACACACACATATACACACACACGTAGACACACACACATAGACACACACAAACACACACAGAGAACAGACACGCACACAGACATACACACACACAGAACAGACACACACACACAGACATACATACACACAGAACAGACACACACACACAGACATACACACACACACAGAACACACACACAGAGAGAACAGACACACACACAGACATACACACACACACACAGAACAGACACACACACACAGACATACATACACACAGAACAGACACACACAGATACAGGGGCAGGTGAAGGTTCAGACTCATATAACAGACAGACAGAGGTTGGAAGATAAAGGGAGAATGAAGGAGAAAAATCAAATCTGGGCTTTGCCACGGGAAAGTGCTTTCATTTCTTTCCTTAGTGTGGCACCGATGCATTATTGCCAACTCTGAGTTAATTCCTACAGTGTTTAATACACACACTTATGTATCGTCTGCCGATATCATCTTCACTTCTCTATCTTCCTCTCATATGTCTATCAATCTATTATCTGTTTATTATCTATCCACAGACATATAAGCAAGCAGCATATGTGTGTGTTTTACCAGCCATCTTTCTTTTCCTGTGAACTATTTTTTCTAATCCTTTGAGAAGCTGTAGTTTAAGTTAGAAGCCGTATGCCACATGGCTTGTATGTAGTTTGTCTCATAGAAGCCAGTAGCACACTACTATCCCTTTTCCCAGCCAGTTGGCCCTGCCAGACATCATTAGGAAAGCATGAACTTGTGGTGTTTCCTTGTGTTTAACCTAATGTGAGCTTTCTGCTTCCGACATGAGAAGGAGTCTTAAATGTTCCCTTACAGAAATGCCTAATGTCAGGCATTGGCAATGTGGTCTTGTTTGAATGACTGGAACAATGCTTTGTCATTAGTCAGGAGATGGTTCAGAGGAGGACAGTTGCCCCGAGACGAGCATCGTGGAGGTGGTCCAGAGCAGTTTCCACCCCACAGAAGCCTGGGATGAGATAACTGTGCCTAAGGCAGCGGTTTAATTGGCTTCCTTCTCCTCCTCCTTCTCTGCTCCCTGAAAGGAAATCAGCCTAGGACATTTGACTAGGATGCTCTCTGAAGCCTCTTTCTCAGTGTTATCTCTTAGAAGTGAACGCTGCATCTTCTGGGGTCCAAATCAATGGGAGGTTTGACACTTGGCACTTTCCAGCTTATTGGGAAGGAATGAACGAGGGGGAGGGAATGGATTTTAGCACAGTCCTTGCCATCTCTATGGAACAGCACTTCCCCTAGGTGTATGAGCACACACATGCGTGTGTGTATGTGTGTGTGTGTGTGTGTGTGTTTCTTGGTTGAACAAATTAAACGGGTTTGTGATGGATCCAGTGGAGAAATGATTTGGTATTGGCATTTAGAACCCTGATGTCAGTCTTTAATCAATTCTTCGTTCTAAAATATCCTGAGCTGTAAACAAATGTCCTTGGATGGGGTGCAAACTCCAGTACAGAGCTACAGAGCGCTTGCCTAGCGTGCAGGAGGTCCCATGTTCAAGCTCCAGCAGAACGGAAAACAAAAGTCTAAGGTACCATGAGTGTTATATTTATGCTGCCAAGATTTTAATTAGCCACTTACTGGAAGTTGTTTTAAGAAAACGGAAGCCTTTAGCAAACTCATTTACCCAGCTGTAAAGGGTTGAACTATTTGACTCTAAATTTCTTTGCAGCTCATTGTTTGAATACTTTCAGACTTTATAATCCACCCTCTGAAGGAGACATCCTTCAAGATATTTTCCCATCTTAGGAGCTCATCTGCTTATAATTTGTTGCCTAGGCTCCTTATGACCTGAGACACTGCACATCTGAGATGGTGGCGGGATGAAGGGTACAGTCTGTGACTTGGGAATCTCTTCTTTATTAGGAACTCTGACATAAATACCAGCTCTCAGGTCTTCTTTATTAGTTCCACATGATAATGTTCCGGATATGGCTGCTGTCTCCTTCTGACTCCATAGCTGTGGTTCAGGGCTCTGTAGAACGTCCCATCTGATTTTGCATTAGATTGGTTCCCCATATAAAACAAATTGACAAGTCCTCTAGGCAGCAGGAAGTCCTGGGAACTGGAGCCCCATGAAGAGCTAGGGCAGGGGCCAGGTCAAGAGCAAGGGATGCATCTGTGTGAACTTCCAGCTAGAAAGCATCAAAACTCTGTGAGGGGGTGGACTCTTACGGAATAAATAACTGACCTAAAAAAGCAAAAGGACAGAAATGCTGCAAATCAGAATTCTTTTCCCTGCTAGAGAGCCAGTTACCAGACACCGAGCAGCCTCTCCCCTGGAGCACTCCTTCCGCCTACTTCTTCATGGCTGGCAAGTGGCAAAAGGAGAGCATTCGTGGGAGATCCAGAGATGAGACTCACAGTTGGGGGATGGCTGATACAACTCAGTGTAACCTTTCTGTTGTTGAAGGGCAGGGCTATATGGATCCCGTGTGTCTTGCCTATGGACTCGCGCAAGAAAGAGAAAGACTTGTATGTTGTTTGATATTGTGGGATTTTCTAGCATTGCAGCTTATCTTATATGTCCAGCGATACAGCCAGCTCCGTTTGCTTTTCTCTCTGTGCTTGCCTGTTCCTTCTTTACCTGTCCTCCAGTTGACTTAGTATAAGACTATGCGTATAACATACACTAGTGGATTGTCGAATGTAGTTCAGTGTGCAGGAATCATTTGTGTGCTTCCCTAGTACGATACATATAGACATACACATGCACATACTCACATATATACATACACACATATTTACACATTTACACAAACATGTACTTACAGACATACACACATATATACTTACATACACATGCATATGCACAGACACACAAACATACATACATACACACACAAACACATAGACACATGTACTGATACACACATATACATACACATATACACTTACACACATACATGTGCTCACATATGTGTTCACATACATATGTACACACATACAAAAATAGAGTCATATACATATACACATAGAGACACATAGAAACACATAGCACACACATACACACTCTAAGATCTGTCCATTTTTAATTTTTTTTGTTCTGTATATATTTAAAAATATTTACCTTCATATTATATGAATGTTTTGCTTGCATGTATGTATGTATATCATGTTCAGTGTTCGTGGTGGCCAAAACAGAACACTGGATCCCTTGAACTGGTGTGCTTTCTCTCCAGCCACCATTGTTATATATATATTTGTGTAAGTGTGGTATATATTGTGTGTGTATGTTTATGCATGTAAATGCAGATGCCTACATGCCGCTGTGAATGTGTGGGAGATAATGACAACCTAGAAGTCAGTCCTTGCATCCAGTTTGCTTGAGACAGGTACTCGCTGCTTCATGTACCAGCTCACTGTCCTGGGAGCTTCCAGAGGCTCTCAGTGTGTGATCCTGCATCTGTCTTTGTGTGGGACCTGGGAACCCGCTTTTACCCACTGAGCCACCTTTTGAGGCATGATGTACCCCTTCTTACTCTGTTTAGTCCATGTCTTAGGGTTTCTGTTGGTGCACCCAAACTCCATGACAAAAACAAAAGCAAACTGGGGCCAGGCGCAGGCTTTTTGGCTTACACTTTCACATTGCTGTTCATCTCTGAAGGAACTCACGACAGGATGCTGGAGGCAGGGGCTGATGCAGAGACCATGGAGGGGTGCTGGTACTGGCTTGCTTCCCCACGGATTGCTTAGCCTGCTTTGTTTTAGAAGCAGAACCGAGGATCGGCAGCCCAGGAATGGCACCACCCACCATGGGCTGGGCCCTTCCCCATTGATCACTAAGTGAGAAAACGCCTTACAACTGGATCTCATGGAGGCGTTTCCTCAGATGAGGCTCCTTTCTCTTTGATGATGCTAACTTATGTCAGGTTTATATACAAAACCAGCCAGGGTAGAAGCCAAATAGAAGCCAGAGAAAAAGAGAAAGCTGCTAAGACAAAACTCAGAGCTTTCGTTCACTTATTTAAAACCTCTCAGAGGCATTGGACTTGGAGTAAAACCTAGAGTCTGCATTATGATGCCCCCCCTTTCCTCTCTCCTGTCTCTCTCCCCATCTGTCTGTCTCACTGTGTTCAAGCTGTGTTGGTCTTGGTCTTCCTTCTGCTTCTAGTACAGGCATCGTTTCCCAGGATGCCTTGTGTCACCA
Organism: Myodes glareolus; assembly: GCF_982192425.1. Taxonomy (NCBI): domain Eukaryota; kingdom Metazoa; phylum Chordata; class Mammalia; order Rodentia; family Cricetidae; genus Myodes; species Myodes glareolus. Next base: position 7,309,290 of record NC_142032.1, on the reverse strand, counting down.
TTTGTCTACTGGGCATGATGACTGACCTCCTGCCATTTAGGGTCCTGCTCTTCCCTGTGTCACTCATCTAAACCGATTTCTCGTTTTCTTTATTGTATCCCGTAGCTTTGTAAGTAGCCGAAAGGCTCCCACTGTCCGACCGGGTGCTTGTCTACACTCTGTCCCTCCCCATCTGCACCATCTGGTCTGTGAAGGCAGCTCTATCGGCTGCATTCACTGCGAGGCACTGCGTGTGGATGGTATATACCTCTGGGGATGCCTGCATGTCTCTCCAACAAAACCGCTGTGTCCTCTACCCTCCAAGAGCTTGCAAATACCCTGCCATTGCCTTTGAATCCAGGCTTCCAAGGTAAGAATAAATTCGCAGGGCACATTTTGTCAGTCTTAAGGGACACACTCTACTTTATAAACGGAGAATTAATTACAACACCTAAGCGACACAACATATTGGGGCAAATTAATTGAATTTGACTTCGTTTCAAACTAGACTTGCAGTCACATTCGCCTCTTTCCTTCGGGAATTTGCCATTCCGTGAACAAAAAGCAATACCGTTCACCTTTTCGAGCAGGTTCTTAGAAACCAGGGATGAATCCACAGCTATGGAGGTGACTGGGGTAGGAGAGTGATCTTTTGAGCCAGTATCTAGCTCCAGCCTTCTGCTTTTCCAAGTGTCTCTTCTGGGATGGGAAGACATCTATCTTTAGATGGAAAAGGGAATTGTGAAGTCAGGATGAGGAACCCAGGCTTTTAAATATTAAATATCTTTAGGTATCTTCACAATGTCTTTGTTCCAGGTTCCTGCTAGTCTGCACTCTGAGTTAAAACATACACAGAAACCTCCTGTTCTCCCAAATTAGTGGCTTTCCCCACTAGACTCCAGAGCGCTGCAAAACCAGCCAAGAGGCTTTGCCTTGCCTGTCAGACGCCTGTCTTCCCCATTTGGTTTGACTGTGGAACTGGAGACCATCTCCAGCTGTCACTGTAGACAATGAATGGGTAGATCTGCTAATGCCTGTGGTCAGGGAGGCCGAAGACGCTCAGTTCCCTCCAGTGACCCGACCTCCAGCTATGGGAAGCAGGTAGTTACTCACAGTCAGCTCCTGTGGGAAGAGGGGACATGAGCAAGCTTGTTCTGAGCTCACAGAAACGGGGCGCATGCCCCGGGTTTGCTTCCAGGCAGGGAGGACACTGCCACGGGTGACAAGGCAAATTCAGAGTTTTCTCCTCTATTACCCATCTCCCTCGTGACAGACCCATCAGACGTTCCTCTGCGACTCCACTGTTCGGAAACTTTGAAATTGGGGCTCAGACTTTGAACATTAACCTGTATGATTTATATAACTGTTTACAATAGAAGACAGTCATTGAAATTATGAATAATAACACAACATGTCTTTAGAGATTCTGCAGTGTTTCAGAGAGAAGTTTAGCTCCCTCTCCCATTGCTCACAGGAGCAGTGTTTGGGTTTCGCTTTTCTGAGCCTCTGCTAGAACAGCCACTGCTGAATGACCAATGCATTCTCTCTCCTGGGATTGAGGGATGGCAAGGGAATCGTGCACACTGTGTTCTCAGCGGCCACCGTGCCTGACCAGAAGCTTCACAAGGTTAAAACTGATTTGCCGGCAGGATTCTAAGCTGATGCAGTCTTAGTGCTTGTGTGTAAGCACAGGAGCCACTGGGGTGGCCTCGAAGACAAAGCTTTTCTGCTTGCTTTAATCTCAGTTTCAGTCTTGCTGGTGGAGACTGATCTTCCCACCAGGGTGAGCCAGCATCCCTGCTTCTCTTTTCTTTTTATTATTATTATCATTATTATTATTAATTATCATTAGTTTTATATCAAAAAGCAACTGTGGAAACATTCTGGTGACATGCCGCCTTTTCCCATGGTCTTTTAAAGTCAGGGCCTAGTACAAATGGAGTCTTGGTACAGCCTAGACTTGGAAGGCACAGAGCAGAGCCATCTGCTTATGTGGCAGGCTGAGTCGGATTCCAGCTTCCGTAATGAATCTGTGGTGTACAGATGTGGCTTGGAGTCACTTTCTATAACAATGTCACTGGAGTGGCCCACGACTGACCTTATTTCAGAGAATTCTGCATTCACCAGTTTGCTGCCAATTAAAAGGGAGCTCTGCTTTCTGAAATTAGCCAAAGGCCAGTTAAGACTTCTTGGAGACCCTGTGCCTCAGCAGCGGTGTCACCATAAATGGCTCTTCGGTGCAGGGAGGGCTGATGTTTTGTAAGCCAATATCACATTTAGGAAGTGATTAAAATCTTTGTCTCAGTCCCCTGCCCGACCAACTGCCAGCAGCCACACAGCAAAAGGATCACAGTCAACTCACATCCATTAAGGCAACGACTCCAATGCTATCAGTTTGGCCTCAGTGAGGCTTAATTTGATTTAGAGAGGGAAGAGATGCACAGTGAAAGCGGAGAGGGAAGGAAGGGCAGAAATTCAAATGAGACTTTTCCCCAGAGCCCAAGGCCTTTTGGTTTGTTCATTTCCATAAGGATTTATTAAGTACCTGTCGAGTTCTTATTACTGTGCTAGTGCGGGAGGGTGTAGAGCGAGGAGAGCATTAGCAATGCTGTGGTTGGGATGTGCGGTCTGGCAGGGAAGATATATTCACTGCAGAAGCAGACAAAGAAATTGGTAAATTTGCATTGGCAGAAACTTCTTCAGCATCATCTAGGTACCTGGAATCATTGGAGGAAGAAGAAAAACAATGGCTGGCACTTACCTGGGCCTCTGTGATTTGAATGAATTTTTTTTTTTTATATAATGCAAACCCATTCTCCATGAAAGCTCTAAGATATGTATACTATGCTTGTTCCCATCTTACTGATGAAAAAAGTGAGGCCCAAAGAAGGGACGAAATGTGTTTTAAGATCAATAAGAGGAGGGGCAGGGACTTACACACCCCAGTCAGGCCCTAGAGTCTGATTGTTTTTAAACCCCTGTTTCCTCCGAAGGAAACGAGCAGTTGAGAATGTGTATTTTCCAAAGAAGAGCCGTTGAGCTAGAGGCAAGAGAATGGGGAAATAAAGGAAAGGTGTACGTAATGGCGACACTAGGCAAGAACATAGTTGTTCTCATGTCTATGCCGTGGACTTCCTCCATCGGGGCACAGGAAGAGACGGAACAGAGGGGCTCATGACTGCAGCTGGTAGCTAAGAGACTGACAACTGTCCAGGGACAAGTCTGTGAGTCAAAGGCTGGCTTCCCACATGGATGGGGACAGAGAAAGTGCTTAGAAACTTCTAGACTTGGGTCGAAGGCCTCAAGTGACCTTCAGCAAGCCACCTGGCCTCTACTGGCTTGTTTGTCCACAAGAAGAAAATGGAATGAATGGTGCTGGCGTGCAATGTGGAGTGAATGTGTTTCTGTCTTCAGAAATGCTGCCTGAGTGTAAATGGTGCGCCCCTTTCAGAACAGATGTGGCCACAGTGATCTAGGGCAGTCTGGTTCTGCCTTCCTGAGCTTGCATTCCAGTAGGGTGACAAAAGAAATAAGCAGACATAACGACTTCAGCTCAGGACATAGATTTTCAATAAAGCCAGACCCTGGAATTAGTGTCCTCTATTGTATGGTACCCAGGACAGCATCTGACCTGCAGGAAGTACCCAATAAGGTGGCTTTCATAGTCTATACTGTCAGGTTTTACCATCATGTGGGCTATAACAGGAGGGGAAGCCATGGTGTCTTGTCCTTTTCACTGCCTACACAGCATGCATTTTTTTCTTTCTTTTTGCTTACAAAGATTTCCTTGATTGAAGCCTCATCACCCAGGGATGACAGGGAAAATCCTCTTTTAAGGCAGTGTTGATCAGTCAGATAATTCCATTCACCTTGCCAGGGTCTGGTTTAGAAGAAGTCACATGACTGTCGAAGTTGACCAGATCTAAGTTCTACAGAGGGGACTTCCGGGTACTGGTTTTGAAAAACATTACCAAAGAAACAAAGACAACATAGGAGGAAAGGCCTTATCCTCTGCTGACATTTGCAGTTAAAAGTGTGTTGGTTTTCTTTGGGTACCCAGGAGCTGGCTTAGGCAGAAGACTGGTTTGTCAAGTGTGACAGACAACCGTAGAAAGATCACATGTCCATGATCCTTGACACTAAACTAATCGCCTGGAGACCACTCCATGTTAGTTACATTGCTATGACCAAATCCTTCATAGAAACTGCTTGAGGGTGGGAAGGTTTCTTTTGATTGAGGGTTGCAGAAATATTTCAGTTCAACAGGGCAGGGAGGAATGGTGGCAGCCATGGCTCCCACTGTGATGGTTGGGGTGTGAGGCAGTGACTTGTTCTCAGGGTGGCAGGAAAGAAGCAGAGAGCACTAGCCTGCAACCTTGTACAGCCTTCAAAGCTTATCCATAGCGATCTACTTCAGAGATCTCTAGCGATCTACTTCTGGTGGCCAATCCTCTCATTTTAAAGAGTCCATGGCTTTCATAAGAGTGCCACAAGCTGAAGACTGGGACCCAAACTTTAGAATTAAACCATGACACACTCCATCATACATCTCAAGTTAGCTGAGATAAAGGGTGTGGTGGGGAGATTGCAGATGAGATAACTTAGTGGTTAGGAACACTTGCTGCTCTTGTAGAGGACCCAAAGTTGGTCCTCATGGTGATTTCCAGCTGTCTGAAGCTTCAGTTCCAGGGATTTAGTGCGCCCCCTTCTGGTCTCTACAAGCACCAGGCATGCATGTGGCACACATACATGCGGGCAAAACACTCATGCACATGCAATAAAAATAAATGTTTTTAAAAAATATTTTTTATGTTCAAGTCACTTGGGAATGAATTTTCTCTTATTAGTAGCCAAAGCTTCCCAATTAATAGATGCCTACAATTTGATTGAGCTGGATTTTCATAGGAACTGGGTTTGGTTCTTCCAATGCATTGCTGATATTGGAGAATGAGGACAGTAAGATTCACTGATGTGGGGGACCATCCCCATATTTGGTAAAAACTTCCTTTGAGTCAAGTAGAGAAATCTTTCTTGTTCCCAGGCTGTAAGTCTCTCCTGGGGACTGGACTCTGCTCCTCACACTGGGCACAAACGCTTTAAGGATTCCTGTGGGCAACGCTCTGGGACCCAGGAAGCTGTAACTTGACACCGTGTATCTCACAGGCATTAGGTCTGTGGCACTGTCTGCTGAAGCACAGACCTAGAGCGCCGGAGGGTGGACTGTGTGGACAGTCACCGCTTTGTCTCTAGTACCCACAGCCTTAGCAAAACAGACGTCAGGGAGAATTAACAAACTAGTGGACTGAGACAAAGAAAGGGATATCTTATAATCGTGCAAACATGACACGAAGTTTCAAAACACCAACAGGCAAGCACACAGGGGTGTATGGACTTGTATAGTACCCTCTATACCTTCTACATCTCAGAACATTGGGTGGCCATACTTGAGCTTCCATTTTGGAATATCCAACTTGGCTTTCGTGTGAGCCTCACCACCTACCATTAAGACAACAAACCTAGGCTTTCCTGGAACAGGCTCTTACAGAGACAGCTGTCAGTTCTTTAGGTGAACAAAAGAACATGGTATAATCAAGACACACACTCCCATGGTTTTTTCTGAGATACCCAATTGACGTCTTTAGTCTAGAATAACCAGAAAGAAAATATAATCTTCAATGCTGCAGTTGGTGATTTTTCCTGAAGCCATTTTTTTTTCTTTGAATCTGGTCTGGCCCCCTCTAGCTTCAGGGTGCCTCCCTATGTGTGAAGTCGTTAGAGCCATTCCTACATCCCTAGGCCACAGGGAATTGCATCTCACTTTCTTTCATGTGCATCCTTCCTAATCTTGTCTACCATTGTGCTTTAAAGCACAAAGACTAGCATAGGGCAAAGCCAATGGAGCTTCATTCTTCTTCTCCAACAGGATACTTACTCCAAGAGTTGAAACCAAAGTGTTCGCCTTTCTTTATTTGTGATTGTTCTTGGAATCTCTGGGAGCACTAAAACAAAGCTGTAGTGATTGACTTATCACATATAGATTATGACTCTCTTTCCCTGGGGCTAAAGGTAGAATATGAACAGGAAGGCAGTGATTCTGCCAGCCAGGAAAGGACTTGTGTTCCCTGCAGAGCCTGCCTGTCCTTGGGCTGCCAGACTCTTACTTCCTAGACTCCTGAGGCAGGGGTCAGTACTGACTGGTGTTTTCATATTCTCTTGGGGTAAAACTGGCAGCTCCTCAGTTGTTCAGTGAGTGAAAAATGCACATTTGATCTTTCTCAGGTCTGTGTGGATCTTGTGAACGGGTTTCCAAGAAATGCCAGCCTGACAGAAAATAAGAAAAAGGGAGTCTACATCTCTTCTGTGCAGGCCAGGTTAGAATGCTGAAGTGATTCATCAAGACTCCTTGCCTCTTTAAACAAACCCCAGTGCTCCTCTCCTCTGCCAGAGGAGTGCTCCAATGTCTCTGAATTACAGAACTTTGATGAATTTCTAAGGGAAAAGGGCAGCTTTGCCAGAACCTATTGCTGTGTTTTCTCCAAATCAGGGCAAATAGCATTACTTCTGCAAATGTTGCTATTCTAATGAGATTTCTGTTTACCCACAGAGTCTGCTCTTCAGCAAGAAGCAGCTAGAAGTTTGTGCTTCGGAGAGAATAATCTGCCCTGCTGAAATGTGATTTGCTGCAGAGGGCTGCTTGGGGTTTGGATAAATGAGAAAGATAAACACGATGACTCCTGGTCGTTTTGGGTAACACGATTACTGCTGGAGGCTAGAACTGCCCCCCACTCTTGTGTCTCCCACTCTCTCAGCTTGTGAATGAGTCAAAACAAAAATTTTTCAAAATAGAAAGTTGAGATGGTAAATCTGTGACAGATGTGATTGTCCACTGTCCCAATCATACATGTCACACAGAACATAATCAGACTAGCACACAGTACCACTTGGGCATCATCATTATGTGTAGCCTAATAGGCAGGGAAATAAGATTTTGTTTCTCCCACAGTTTCTCTTCCACCACTCGGTGGAGCACACTGAGCCCTAGAGGTCCCACCAATGTACTGGCAGGGAGCAGTTTGTCCAAGACACAGCTGTAAAAATTCAGACAAACTCAAAGTAAATTTGGCTCGGAACCTCTAGGTGCTCAGAATTTTGCGTTGTGGTTTCAGGCAGTAGAAAAGAAGTTGTTTATGGGTACAGTGGATTTACGTCACTCTTGTGCGTTTTATAGTTCAGTGTCAAAGCCATACAGCAGGCCCATGAGTTCTAGATTCCAGAGGGGTCCTCGACATTCATCGAGCTCTCTCTATGTGCTGGGAAGTTTGGGGTCTCTGAAGAGGAACCAGACACAGTCATGGCTCTCAAGAAACAACACAATCAATTCCCAGTGGACAGACTCTAGGCCTGGGAGCAAGGCTGCGATGAGAGGTGGATGGGGTGGCTCTATGTGAGCTACCTCGTGGCTGGGGATTGTGGAGACTCTGTTCCAAACCTTGCCTTTGAGCTACATTAAGAAGGGTCCGTCAGATTTGGACAGAAGGTGGAGGTGGAAGGACACTTCTAATAGGAACTACAGTGTACTTAAATGTGGGGAAAATAAAAAGTCAGGGATCCATGTAAGGAGTGGGTCCCTTTCCTAGAACACAAGTCTTACATATAGACATAGAACAGAAGAAAGCAGAGGGAAATAAAAATATCTTTCACAAGTTCCCTTTCTTCTTTGTGTTCAACCCTTTTCAACCGTTTTCCAATGTGGGAATATCGAAGATGGCAGACCTACAAGCTTTCTCTGTGATGGCAGTCAGCCTCCCTAAGGAAAGAAAGGTGAGGGCTACGTGCATATAGGAGGAACACCCTGTGGGAGGGCTGGGAGGAAACACGCCCTCTCTCCCACCCTCTGCACTGCACCCGCTGTTGCCAGTTGATCTCCCTGGATTCTCCTGTCTCTCCCAATCACCACTGGACCAGACTACACTTGTCCTACAGTAGGTAACAGAGCGCAAGTTTCCCAGAAATTCTCCCTTGGCTCCCTGAGGCAGAAATGACTTACTTCCAGGAATACTGACTTCCTGTGTTCCTCTGGGATGTAAATGGGATTTTCCTCCAAACAGTGGAAACCCCCACACTGTTAGCTGTACTCAAGTTCCCAATTTTGTTTGGTTTCTGTGTCTATTCCTGTAAGAAGTTCTTATTGTGGATCCTAAGTCAACTGCCAAAGCTGGCTTAACACGCATAGGACACAAAAATAGAGGCATTGCTGCTGCGCCTCTGACCTTGGACGCAGATCTATTGCCAGTGCCTTGATGAGAGTATGACAGGCTTATTCCAACTCCGCCAATTAGGGACCCGGAAAGAGTGTGTCATTCCTCAAGCTTGGGATTCTCTAGGGAGGCATTGAGAAGAGGATCTAGTACCATCTCAAAAGTAAGAGATGGCTTATTTATTGTAGAAAACTGGAGAGCTGGCTCAGCAGTGTAGAGACCTAGGTATGCTTGCAGATAGCTGAGGTTCTATGTCCAGCACCCACAGCGTGGCTCTCAAACCATTCATAGCTCCATTTCCAGGGGATCTGACATCCTCTTCCGGCCTCTGTGGGTACCAGGCATGAAACGGCATACACATACATACATATGGGCAAAGCACTCATACATATAAAATAGAATAAGTCTAAAAAAATAAGAGTACTGGCCTGGGGAGATGGCTCAGTCAGTAAAATGCCACAAAGACTTGAGTTTTGGTCCCATGGCATCATGTAAAAGTCTAATTGATAGCTTAGGGCAGGAAAGTCAGTTTTCATTAGGAATGTAGTCCCTGGTGGGCTGACCATGCTCCAGTGAATGACCCCCTATCCATGTAAATGTGGGAAGCATTAATTGGATTCTGTGAGTATAAAAAAAAATGAGGTTTTCAGGGAATGTATGGAGAGCCTGAAAAAGTTGTAGGGGTATAGTTGTGGGGATGAGTATGATAAAAATATATGTATGTATGAAGTTCTCAAATAACAATTAAAATGTTGTATTTTTAAAACATGGTTGTCTGTGCCTATAATCTCAGCATTGGCAGAGAAGAGACAGAAGGGGCCCTGAGGCTCGCGGCACAGGGATTCTAACCAGACTGGTCATCTTAGGGTTCAGTGAGAGACCTGCCTTTACAAAATACAGAGAAGGAGTAAGTCAAGGAAGAAGATACTTAGTGTTGACTTCTGGGTTTCACATGTATACATATATAAACATGTACACACACACACACACACACACACACACACACACACACACACAGAGTCATACTCAGTTCTCCTTATCAGTGGACTAGAGAGTAACATCATCAATGGCCCCAGCTCTGTTTATTTCCATGGTTTTAAAAACTAATTAACTGCCTTTCTTTGTCACACATCCAGTTTCTTCTCCTGTGTCAAATATTACTTTGGAACATCAACACCGTCAATATGATGGTGTGATTCAGAACACTTAAAATGCATCTTGATGTATTCTTCATCTCAACTATCCTCCCAGACTTGGACTGAATTTGAGATTTATATACACATCTTTCTAATCCACCCCTTCTATGTTTAGTTTTATACCTGGACAAAAAGCAACAATTGGGGGGGGGTGTTTATTTCAGCTCCCAATTCCAGGTTTCAGTCCATAACAGCAGGTCAGTGCCACAGGAAGTTAAAATAGCTAGTCACATCCTAAGCACAGGACGAGCAGAGAGAACTAGGTGTGTGTGCCCAGTCTGATTTCTCCACTTTTATACAGTCTAGGGTGGCTACCTAAGGAAGAACACTGACCACAGTGGGGTGGATATTTCCACATTAATTAATTTAACTAAGTCTCCAGAAGACTGTCGTAGACAACTCAGTGAGATGCCATGGGTAACTTCTAGGCTGTACATAGCAGTTAAAGCTGACCACCACATCCTGTTTTCAGCCTTTTCTCCTCCACCTCTAATGAGCCACTTGAATGCATTGCTTGGGTACTGCAGCTTCCCATAGTTTGGCTGGATTGCTACAAATCTCCATTCAATCAGGGTATGTACAGAGTCTCACTATGTCAGCCAGGCTGGCCTTGAACTCACAACTCTACCTCCTAATCCCACATGCTAAGCTATAATTCATTCTCAGCCCATTTTTTAGGCTACCCATGTGCCCTCGGCTGGCCTCACAGGTCAAGTAAATGAACTGGAAAATGTACTTCTTCAGCTCTTTTTCTCTTGTCTCCTTATTTGGACTCCAAATGCCCCAGGCTTTCTGTTCCAAGTTTTAAATATACTGTCGTTGTTTGCTTCTGCCTCCATCTTCCTCCCCACCTCTAGTTTCGGCTCAGTTCTCACTCCTTCATAATTTAAACATGTTTCTTTGCCCAGCAGTTAGATCATGTCCTTTTCTTACATATTTTAGGGGAACCCAGCTTTTTTGGCATTCCTATCATAGTTTATAATTAGACATTAAGGAATGGCAAAAGTCTATCCTTTTTTGCATTTCTACTAGACTTGTACTCTAATGGGTTTAAGGTACCATGTCTGACTTCTCATTATTATATTCTTGAGAGATGGTGTGGTTTCTTGTACCTAATAGCTACCCAATAAATATTTATGATGAATGAAATAAGCAACTGATAAAATAATAAATAAACAATAATCATGGCTATAACCAGATTACAAATGCTAAAACTAGTCCCTGGAAGAGAGTTTCTTAGTAAGACTAATTATTGGGCCATATCTGATCTTTTTTCTCCCTTTTCAAGATTTTTCTAGACCAGCAAAATATGGTTGGCTGCGAAGACCATGTGCATGTCAAGTTGTGGAAAGGATTTTGGATCTATCCTTTGGGAATAAACCCCTCTGTGAATATTCGTGGATTATTTTCTGTGGTTTGACTTACATAAACCTCTCGCCTCAGACATCTTGACTTTCTTCATACCAGTAACCTCTGAGAGTTAGGCCTGACTTTCCAAAGTATAGAAACATAGACTTTTGCCTAGAAAGATTCTCCTGACACCAGTTTCTCCGAAAATCAGTCCCCTCCACACCACTTCCATTTTCATTCTGCAAGACAGCACGAGGCAATCCTTGTCTAAGTGCCTGGCTTCCTCATGCCGTCCAGCCTCAGCATGGCACTGAGACTCCTTATGACTCTATGCTGCCTCTCTAATATGTGCTTGGTTAACCCCAGCTTCCAGCACACACCTATGAATCTAGGAAGTCTCTTCTCTCTTGTGGTTCTTCTAAGTCCTATGTCAATGTGTCTCATATAAGATAGTCAAGGTATAATTTATAGCCCAACCTCCCTTGAAATGTTATAATACTTACGTGTTGGTTAGCACAGGCTGAATTATGTTACAGCAACACACTTCCCATGATAAATACATAATGTAGATCACAGGGAGCTCTTTTTACTAAAAGAAACTGATTTCCAACTAACAAGGGCTTTCCTACTGGAGTATTTCTCTGAAAAAGAGAAAAGTGCTTCGAACATTCTACCGTGACTTTTTTGGATGAGGGAGTGTTGGTTCAGGAGTAATAGGAGTTACCTTCACCCATGGTGTGTTCTCCAAAACTAGTTAAACAGCCTGACTGAAACACAAAGGAACAAAATGCCATAGGTAGCGACTACCAGTTACTGCCATGGGCAATAGGTTCCGTTACTAAAGCAAGCCAGACAGTAGTGCTCACTGAGTCCTCAAAATGCGTGTATAGTAGCGTGTGTGACCAGTAAGCTTTCTTTATATTCTGAACACACAGTTTTTTTCTATCTGCAGATCTTATCACCAGGCTGAAGGACAAATGTTGGTTTGCTTTAATATTAGCTCTGTATTGCCTTTGGTTTGCTAACAGATGATAAATGCCAGAAAACTGGGACTTTCCCTATATTAATAAACAACTTCCTCAATAGAGGAAGGACCTCTGTTGTGTGACCTTGAGGTGATTATTTGACCTCTCCTGACAATAGAACCTTCAGCCTTATTGAAAAGACATGGAGCTCCTTTAGTTTAAATAGCATCTCAGCCTCTTCTTTGAGAAACTAAACATTATTCTTTGAAGCTTTAATTCCCTTGCCTATACAATGGGGATGCTACAATGCTGTACTTACCTTACATGTCTGTTGTAGAAATAACTTCTGTTATTTCTGTTGAAGAAATAACTTCTCCACATATTGCTTGGCACAATCTATGCACTTGGTAAAACCTCAGGCATAATGAATAATCTTTTTTCTTTTTTATGATTTTTATTGTGCTATACATTTTTCTCTGCTCCCCCTTTCTTTCTCCCCACTTCCCTTCTATGGTCTCCCATGACCCCCAAGCTTCCAATTTACTCAGGATATCTTGTCTTTTTTTCTTCCTATTTTGATCCATTTATGTCTCTCTTAGGGTCCTCTTTGTTATCTAGGCTCTCTGGGGTTGTGGGCTGTATAATGGTTTTCTTTGCTTTATGTCTAAAAGCCACTTAAGAGTGAGTGCATATTATAATTGTCTTTCTGGGTCTGCGCTACCCTACTCAATGTGTTTTTTTCCTAGATCCATTCATTTGCCTGCAAATTTTAAGATGTCATTATTTTTTACTGCTGAGTAGTACACCATTGTATAAATTTATCATATTTTCTTTATTCATTCTTTGGTGTAGGGGCATCTAGGTTATTTCCAGGTTCTGGTTATTATGAATAATGCTGCTATGAACATAGTTGAGCACATGTTCTTGTGATATGATTGAGCATCCTTTGGGTATATAACCAAAAAAGGTATTGCTGAGTCTTGAGGTAGATTGTTTCCTAAGTTTCTAAGAAATTGCCATAGTAATTTCCAAAGTGACTATACAAGTTTGCAGTTCCACCAGCAATGCAGGGGCGTTCCCTTTACCCCACGTCCTTTCCAACATAAGCTGTCATCAGTGTTTTTGATCTCAGCCATTCTGACAGGTGTAAGATGGAATCTCAGAGTTGTTTGATTTGCATTTCTCTGATGGCTAAGTATGCTGGGCATTTCCTTAGAAGTCTTTCAGCCATTTGATAGTCATATGTTGAAAGTTCTCTGTTTAGATCTGTACCCCATTTTTTTTTTTACTGGATTACTTGTTCTTTGATGTCAAATTTCTTGAGTTCTTTGTATATTTTGGAGATCAGTCCTCTCTCTGATGTTGGGTTGGTGAAGATTTTTTTTCCATTCTGTAGGCTTCTGTTTTGTCTTGTTGACCGTGAAGTACTCTTGAATGCATTGGCACAGGAGACCATTTCCTAAACATAACCCCAGTAGCACAGACCTCCTGAAACTGCGAAATTTCTGTAAAGCAAAGAATAACTAATCTTGAACTGGGTATGCATACCTATATTCCCAGCACTCAGGAGACTGAATCCAGATTTTGCGTGTTCAAAACTAGCCTGGCCTATACAGTGAAGTCCTTAAAGTATAAAACAAAACACAACAACAATAAAAACCAAATAAACAAAAAGAAACAAAAGACGGAGAAATAATGAAAGAGAAAAAGAAAAAAGAAAAAAAAAGAAAAAAATTAGAAAACTAGAGAATTCTGTTATGCTTAATGACCTCATGTTCTCATTTGGGATCAATCAAAATCAACAGAAGGCAGGATCATATTGGGAACTACAAAGTGCTACATAGTATTTGATGGCTTCTGTTATCATTATGCAACGTGGAAACAAAGAAAATGACATGGAGACTTCTTATTAAGTATGAAAGCTGGGCCTTAGCGTAGGCTTGTTCCCTGCTAGCTCTTAAAACTTAAATCAACATGTTTATATTAACTTACATTCTTCATGTTGCGTGTTACCTCTCCTCAGTACCACATGTCCAATTTCCTCCATGTCTGGCTGCTGAGTCCTCTATGCCAGATTCTTTCCCAGGGTTCCTATTTTTCCCCAGATGTCCCGCCTATTATATCTTGCCTAGCTATTGGCCATTCATTTCTTCATTAAATCAATCAGGAGGTGCCTTGGGAAAGTAAGGAAGAACAGAGACACATCTCACAAAAAGCTTATCACAACAGGAATGCATTATGAATCAGAACAAAATATCTATGACCTCAGGGGGTTTATAGGATATGGGGAAAGATAACATGCTGATGGTGGTGTTGGGGTTGAATGGAAGACAGTCCCTGCTTTGGGGGACCTTAGAAGCCTATGAGGGGCAAATGAAATGACTGGTCACAGTATTCTAACCTTCCCCGTGGGGTATTTGTGGTTCATCAGACTCTGTTGTAATGTGAGCTCTTGGAGCGCAAGAATGACATTCTCTTCTATTCTCAGCTTTAACTCCTGATTTTCTGAGAGCATTAGTGAGTCTTCCATGTCACCTCTCGACTCTATGATGAGGCAAAGGCCACCACAGGGAGAAGGAAGTGTTCTGGCTTAGAGGGGCCTCCCAAAGCTGGAGAAAAGCAGATTGTAGTAGGCAGACCTCAGGTCTTTTTCCACCCACTTATTCAGCAAATTTTATTGTCGTCTTAGGTGGTGCATGGAATTGTAGCAGATATTCTGAGGGACACAGAGATACCTGGGATATAGTTCCCAGTCATAGCTTCATCAAAACCAATGCTGAGCATGGGTGGCTATGTCCCGAAGCCATTGTGAGCACCTTGTGCCTCAGTTTCTAGCCTTGGTCCAAATTTTCTATGATGAGGTCTTGTAGAATATTACTTTCCCTGTGTAAAGATGTGTTACAATTGTTTTGCCTTGCCTGAGAAAGGGCACCTGATTGGTCTAATGAAAAACTGAATAGCCAATAACTAGGCAATAGAGGGATAGGTGGATTAGACAAGTCTGGCAGAGAGAGAGAATAAGTAGGAGGAAGAATCTGGCCTCAGGAAGGGAAAATGAGAAAGAAAGAGAGGGAGATGGCAGGGGCCAGCCAGCCAGGCAGCTGCCAGCCAGTCAGACACAGAGGAGGCAGGGAGTAGGACATACAGAAAGAAAAAAAAGGTAAAAAAACCCCGAGGCAAAATGTAGACGAAGAAAAGCAGGTTAGATTAAGCTATAAGACCTAGCTGGAAATGAACATGAGGCCAAGTATTCATAACTAATAAGTCTTCAGGTCATGATTCGGGGGCTGGCAGTCCAAGAAAGCCTGCTACCAGGGACTCTCTATTTTGGAGGCCATGAGGGGCTGCTACCTGGAGCCCCTCTTGGGGTTGCTATGGAAACAATTTCCATAAATGTCTGGTCACAGGTCTAAGAAATTAGGGGAAGCTGTTCTTTCCTCTGCAGTGAGATTCTATATACCACAACGTAAATAGCAGAAGGAGTGTCTCTGGAGGGAAAAATCAATATGTAAGCCCCTGGCCAGCAGACTCCACCATGAGTCAGCGTCTCCTATACTACATGCTCAGATAGCCCGTCACATGTGAGCACAGAGCGTGTTAATACTGCAGTGTCCCGAGCACTGGCCACTTCACCGCTTTGTGTAGCACAGTAACTCTTTGATTATAGAATTCTTTCTTCATGGATATAATGCAAGAATTAATTTTTCTAGGAAACACCCTTGGAGAAACCCTGCTTTAATTTCCATTTGCTTTAATTTCCTGTGAAGACTCCCAAGTATTCTCTGAATCAAAGACTAACCTTGGATTCCAGTAAGTTATAAAGCCAAATCCTAAACCAGTTGGTTTCTCAGCAGAAGTCCTCACGAAGGTGTGCAAGGTGTATCGAGAATCCCATAGGCTGTAATTCTTTAGCTTTATAGAGAAGTCTGGGCACTGTAACCAGGATATGAGATCACTCTGATGGGAAAGCCTGCCTACACAGGGCCTAAAGATATTTATTCAGACTCATTGAGGATCAGAGAAGGTTCTGGATCAATGACAGACTGAAGGACCTATTAGGTGACCCCAGTTTATTACATTTAGTTCATCACTTGCCTCCCTGAGAATGGCAACCTCTCCCCACAGCTTCTTCCTAAGTGGGTTTTTTCCTCTCCACATTCACCTCTAATTGGTAATTATGCACTAATAGCCCTCTTGAGGGTGAGGGCAGAGCTCCTTTGGTTATCTGCAATGTACCATGTATTAAGGAGGCATTAAGGAAACCCCGTGCGTAGTATCAAACATTCCAGGCTGGACTCTGAGTATACTTCAGAGAGCTAAAATCCCTTGCAACCAGCTCAAGTATTGTTTCAAAATTTTGGACTCCGGAGAAGTTGGCCACTTTAGGAAAGTCTCCCTGCTGGATGAGAGCTACTTAATTCTAATCTATGCTCACAGACTAGCTGCCAAAATGAACCATTGTTTTCTAATTTCACATCCAGCAGTACATGTCTAGGAGACCCTGAGATTAAGGAATGTTTTCAAATGAACATACATTAATATGCTTGCTTTTGACCAAAGAATCCAAGGAAAATGATGTAGGACTGAGAACAGGAGGGTTCAGAAATCCTTTCCACACAGACCTAAGGAGTGGAACCGGTGCTAACTTTGGAAGAATAGTTGGCAGAACACCCCACTTGACACCATGCTGCTTCTCCAACAGCAGCTTCCACAGCTTGAGAGGGAGGAGCATCAGAGAAAAGGGGAGGAGTATCAGAGAAAAGGGGAGGAGCAGCAGAGGAAAGGGAAGGGGCAGCAGAGAAAAGGGGAGGAGCAGCAGTGGAAAGGGGAGGGGCATCAGAGGAAAGAGGAGGAGCAGCAGAGGAAAGGGGAGGAGCATCAGAGAAAAGGGGAGGAGCATCAGAGAAAAGGGGAGGAGCAGCAGAGGAAAGGGAGGAGCAGCAGAGAAAGGGGAGGGGCCACAGAGAAAGGGGAGGGGCAACAGAGAAAAGGGGAGGGGCAGCAGAGGAAGGGGAGGGGCAGCAGAGGAAAGGGGAGGGGCAGCAGAGAAAAGGGGAGGGGCATCAGAGAAGGGAGAGGGGCAGCAGAGAAAGGGGAGGAGCAGCAGAGAAAGGGGAGGAGCAGCAGAGAAAAGGGGGGGCATCAGAGAAAGGGGAGGGGCATCAGAGAAAGGGGAGGGGCATCAGAGAAAAGGGGAGGGGCAGCAGAGAAAGGGGAGGGGCAGCAGAGAAAAGGGGAGGGGAAGCAGAGAAAGGGGAGGAGCAGCAGAGAAAAGGGGAGGGGAAGCAGAGAAAGGGGAGGAGCAGCAGAGAAAGGGGAGGAGCAGCAGAGAAAAGGGGGGGCATCAGAGAAAGGGGAGGGGCATCAGAGAAAAGGGGAGGGGCAGCAGAGAAAAGGGGAGGGGCAGCAGAGAAAAGAACACCAGAACTGTGTCTTGTTCTCTTGAGCTTGTTTTCTAGACACTTATTTTGTTAATTTCCCCCCAAAGTTGGCAAGAAAAATAATGGAATTCATGATGGCATTTCCAACCATATTTAGTTCTAATTCATCCCCTCCCCTCATTTCCCTTCCCTGTCCCATCTACCCTCCTCTCTCTGGTTCCTGTTCTCCACGCAAATGACCCCATTTTATGTCATGTGTCTTCTGTTATTCACACCATCCTTGCTTTTTTAAGATCTCTTCTCTTTCCATTGTCCCATTTATAGTCCCCCCCTCACTCACACACAGATTCACACATGCACACTTAAATTTAGATCCCACACTGCAGGAAAATCTATGTAATATTTGACCCTAAGCCTGGGATATTTGGTTTAAAATAATCATCTCAAATTTGCACTCTGCTACAAATGACATGATTTCATTTGTCTTTTATAACTGAATGAAATTCCGTTGCATATGTTGGTCTCGTCATCCTTTCATCTGCTGATGGACACCCAGGCCAGTCCCTTCTCTTAACTACCATGACGAGGGCAGCAAAGCACACTGGTGCACATGTATCTCTGTAGACCTAGAGTCTCTCGGTATACTTGGGTCATATGATAGTTCTATTTCCAGGGTTTACTTTTGGTATATTAAAAAGGAGCCTCCATATGGACTTTGACAGAGGCTGAACCTGTTGCTCCCACCAATAGTGCATAGGGTTTCTCTTTTCCGTCAGCCCTGGCATTTCTTGTCACCTGCTCTTTTATTAAAAGTTAATTTCTCCAGCCCCGTCACAGTTTCTCCTCCCTCCCTCCTCTTCTTTCAACCACCTCATCCTTCCCTCCCCTGCCTCCATCCATTCCTCCTTCATTTTACTTTAGAAAAGGGCAGGCCTCCAATGTTTATCAGTCAATCATGGCATTTCAAGTTGTAGTTAGACTAGACACCTCCTCCCCTATTAAGACTAGACAAGGCAACCCAGTAGGAGGAAAGGGTCCCCAAAGCAGGCAGCAGTCAGAGACAGCCCCTGTTCCCCTGTACCACAAGAAGATCAACTAGACAACAGTAACGTATGTGCAGAGGGCCTATGGACAGGTGGATGTAATTGTGAGACCATTTTGCCAGAATGTTCCACAGTCTTTGGAAAGGTGAATTAGGGATTCCATTTATCTATACATTCAGGGCAAATCCTCAAATCCAAATGTATCGGCTATTAATTTGATGTTGACCCCTCTCCTTGTTTGATTCATATCTATGTCTTAAATTCAGAGACTGAGATTAACAGGATGTGATGTGATGGGTTGATGGATTCAAAGTCCATTTTCCAGTTAAGGAAAGTTGCTTCCTAAACAACACAGCAAGCACTAGACTGCAGCTGGCACCCAGGCTCTGTGGGCTTCTTTCTGTCAGCTGCTTTCTCGGGTCCTTATTCACAGCATTGGATTTCAGTCTCTATGGTGCATGGATTCCTTTAAGACACTTTGGATGTCTGGTTAACTCCCAGGCTGTCAGTCCCGGAAGCAATCTCTGGTTTATTCCCACGAGGTAGATTCTGAGATTGTTCTTTCCTGGTCCTCCGGGGAGATGGCTGACCATTAGGAGACCACACACACTTCCTTTCCCCAGAGTCTTCCCTGGAGATGCCAACTTTCCTAAAGGGGAATAGAAAAACATGTACAATTTTGGGGAACATTCCAACCCTTTCCCATGGCAGGGTGATTCTTGGGGAATTTTCCACCAGGTTACAGTATGTTCTATAAGAGATTATAGATTTCCCCCTCTTGGTCTGACTCATCCTATCTACTAACCGGGCATCCACTCCTCATGCATATGAGAGACCCTTTCTAGGGTGGCCCTACTCACAGAATATCATAACTTTACTCAGTCCTCACTGCGGCTTTGATGGTCCATTTTCCTAAATGAGGAAACTGAGGTATAAGGGGTCTGAGGCTAATATCCACCAAAGTGGGCTAACCTAGAGTAGCCTGGGACTCCCAGCTTTGGTACTCTTTATACTGGACCTTCATTTAAGATTACATTATAATGTATAAGACAGAAAAAAGCAGAGGTAAGTTGAGAAGGGTGGGAATTTGGAACTTCTCAGGAGGGTTTCCCCTTTATTTCCTGTGTTGTTCCCAGAAAGCTGTCACAGAGGCACATACTGTCCCCAGATTGGGTTATGACTGTATTCTTTCCAATTTTAAAGTCAGCACGTTTGGGTCGAGAAAAAAGCATTAAGACTTAGGATTGCAATGCATCGAAAGTGTGCTCAGACCCGTCCCGTTAACCCGAGGACCAAAACTGTCACCTAGACTTACCTGAGGCAAAGTAGTGTAGTGAGCAGGGCAGGAGGATTTGAGATTAATGTTGTAGATGCAAACCATGGCCCTGCTGCCTGAACTTAGAAACACCGAATCTTTGAGGTTTAACAGCCTTGCTGATGGGATGGGTTTATTCCTTGTAGCCTCCCAAGCTGCAGGGGAGAGCGTAAGAACTGACACACGCAGGAGCCTCAACACTGGTGACTGTCCACACGGATGCCACTCACTATATAAGTGGTCACTTTCTTCCTGTGCAGAGCTGCTTGTGTGTCTGGTAATTACTAATCTTGTTGTGGTCTGTGGTGTGAGGAGGAGAGCAGCTATCACGCCCCTCTCGCTGACCTAGGGGGAAAAGGCTGATTGGCTACCACTTCCCTTTACAGTTTATACTGAGGCTATACTCCTAAGTGAGAGGCCCTGCCATTGGAGTGGTTGATCTTCCAGGGACACACCCTTAAAACTGTCAAAAGCAGCAATTTTTAGTATGTGTGTTTAAGGGTAATTTGTTAACTTACTTTATCTTTTGCTTTTTTAAAATAATTTTTTAAATTAAAATATAATTATATATTTTCTCACTCCCCCTTTTTCCCTTCAATACCTTTCCATGTGCCCCCTCCATTACTGTCTCTTAAATTTGTGGCTTCCATTTCTTTAATTGTTGTTACACATATGTGTATAGTTTCCTTAACATATTTTATACTTTAATAAATAACTTTTATGCAAAAATGAAAGTTAGGCAGCTTCAAGCCAATATGACGATTTATTTGTCTTGACAATTTCAAAACATGCACTAAGAACTCAGTTAGGAGCTTTGTAAGGAGTGACCGCTACTTAGAAAAGTAGGCTAGTGTCACTCACAAATTTGAGTGTGTATATGTTCATGTGGCTTTATACATGTGTGTGAGTGTACACATGCATATGTGTGCACATGTGTATGGAGGCCACTTTTGTTTGTAGAAAGCTCTCATTGGCCTGGAACCTTCACCGGGTGAGCCAGACTAGCAGGGAAGGGACCCTCTGGGACCTACCTGTCTACCTTTCACCTTGCATTTCTAAGACTGTGAACATTTGTCGCCACACCTGGCTTCTTATGTGCGTTCTGGAGACAGAAAATGGGACCTCATGCTTATAAAGCCAGTGCTTCATATGATCATTTTCAGGAATTAAAATAAATCTTATTTTTCCTACATAGCCAGAGTTCAGGAGGAAGATGTCTATCTTGAATTCTGTCAGTCAAATGTGATTAATAAAAACTTTCTTTCTGCCATTTTGTAGCTCAGGTTGGTCTGTGACGTAGGCCTCTGGCCTGAGCATTCCAGATGTAGGGATTTACAGGTGGGCAACCACCACACCCAGCTCAGTATTACTTGCATATCTAATGACTAATGCTTTACACCTGCAACTGTCTGGAACTCAGTGTATTGGGTATTGAGGTAGGAGATGAGGGTTTAGTTTGGTTTGGAATTTACATCTCATGATCTTTGGCAAAGCAAACACTGTGAAAATGTACAGAACATCTTTTTTCCAACTGCTGGAATGCTAAGATCAGAGACCTGGGATTGGCATTGTATAGTCAGATAATAACTTGTCTAATCGCTCTGCAAATAGCATGATAAGTTTGGTTTTGGGTTGTAATAGAGCTCACTAGGCTGATTTTTAAATAGTTTGTTTATAAGAGGAAACAAGAAAAGTCTCTGGATGTAGGTAGACAGGCAGTAGTTGGATATTTGAACTTTGTTTTGTACATGAGGAACACCTTCTTCAGGTCACCCAGACGTTTATTAGAAATGGTGGATCTTAGGTTCCACTATTAGACCTTCTGAGACAGAACCTTCACTTAATAAAACAGGCAGCAGCTGGCAACCAGGCACAGTGTGCAGGGCTTCGGTACTTCACAACCTCAGGGGTAAATTTGGGGAGCAATGGCAAGCTGGGTGTGATGTGAGACTTCTGGAGTCAGATGAAAGAGATACTGAAGAGTGGCTGACAGTTTTGTTCCCATAAGGGGTGCCATTCTGTGAATGGTCAACTGTCATTTTATGTAAGTGGCTGCCCCTAGAATAGTACTGTGGGTAAATCAGAACACGTAATATAATTTAGAAAGAAAACACTTGCAAAAAAAGAAGTTTGAAGAAGAAACATTCATATCTGTTTTTCATTATCAAAATAATATTTCTGTTTTTCATACTTTATAGACTCCTTGGGGTATTCTGTTGCCACTTTGAGGGTTTTCTTTCTTTTTTGCATATTTAGAAACAATTTAATGGAAACATTGCTGCATGGGAACAAAAGTAGTTTTCTCACAAAATGTTCTCGTTCAATAAGTTGCCACATATTTTTGTTCCATATTGTGCCTCACAAATCAACAGTGTCTGAAGGCAAGTGACATTATGAAAAAGTAGACTTGCATGCTTAGAGTAGCCGTATAAACCCACAAAGATCATTGATGCTTAGCTTTAAGATAAAAGTCATGCTAGGCAGCTGTGGAAGCCACGCTCCTGAAAGGGAGTGTTGGGAATGCAGACGTATTTGCCCTCATTTTCCTGACCGTCTCCAGCCTTTTCTCAGGTACGGAGATGAGTGACTGCAGCACCGAAGGACCCCCCTCCCACAGAGGGGGAGACAGAAGACAGTGAGGGAAGCTTCCTGAGGGTTGGGGCCCCGGGGGAACGCATTTGTTCTTGGTGAAGCTGAAGTTTGTGGGAGAGTGGCTGCTGTTGGATGGCATCAAGAAGAGAGAAAGTGACCCTGGGTGCAGTCTTTGAAAATTAAACGGTAAAGCTGTTCCCTACTCTCTTTAGGTCTTCTTGGTGCAGGTGAATGCTTCTGACCATTAATATCAAGAGAAGAATCCAGCCCATGTCCCCGTCTTCCTGTTTTCTCTTTAGCACATGCCAAAGCACCCAAATGAGCCCCGTATCCAGATAGCCATGCCTGGAGCAGTTGCCTCGCAGATGTCATCAGTAATATGACAAACAGAAGGCAACAGGGACAATGGTGTGTCCTCCCAAGACGGTGATCCACTGTGTCCTCCCAAGATGGCGATCCACTGTGTCCTCCCAAGACGGTGATCCACTGTGTCCCCCAAGACGATGATCTACTGTGTCCTCCCAAGACAGTGATCCACTGTGTCCTCCCAAGACAGTGATCCACTGTGTCCTCCCAAGACGGTGATCCACTGTGTCCTCCCAAGATGGTGATCCACTGTGTCCTCCCAAGACGGTGATCCACTGTGTCCTCCCAAGATGGTGATCCACTGTGTCCTCCCAAGACAGTGATCCACTGTGTCCTCCCAAGATGGCAATCTACTGTGTTACTCCCAAGATGGTGATCCACTGTGTCCTCCCAAGACAGTGATCCACTGTGTCCTCCCAAGATGGCAATCTACTGTGTTACTCCCAAGATGGCGATCCACTGTGTCCTCCCAAGACGGTGATCCACTGTGTCCTCCCAAGATGGTGATCCACTGTGTCCTCCCAAGACGGTGATCCACTGTGTCCTCCCAAGATGGCAATCTACTGTGTTACTCCCAAGATGGCGATCCACTGTGTCCTCCCAAGACGGTGATCCACTGTGTCCTCCCAAGATGGTGATCCACTGTGTCCTCCCAAGACGGTGATCCACTGTGTCCTCACAAGATGGTGATCCACTGTGTCCTCCCAAGACGGTGATCTACTGTGTCCTCCCAAGACGGTGATCCACTGTGTCCTCCCAAGACAGTGATCCACTGTGTCCTCCCAAGATGGCAATCTACTGTGTTACTCCCAAGATGGTGATCCACTGTGATCCAACAGTGGATCCTGTTTTGGTAACTTGAATCTGATGTAGGATTCCCCTGTGAATGTTGTGATTACCACTGATTAATAAAGAAACTGCTTTGGACCTATAGCAGGGCAGAACTTATTTAGGTGGGGAAAACTAAACAATGCTGGGAGAAAGAAGGCAGAGTCAGGAGAAGCCATGTAGCCCCACTGGAGACAGGTGCTAGAACATTACCCTGTAAGCCACAGCCATGTGGTGATACACAGATTAGTAGAAATGGGTTAAATTGAAATGTAAGAGTTAGTAGTCCATAAAAAGTTAGAACTAATAGGCCAAGCAGTGATTTAAATAGTATAGTTTCTGTGTGATTATTTTGGGGCTGAGCAGTCAGGAACCGAGCAAGTGGCCTCACCTCCTTACTACAAATTGGCGCACCAATGTGGAAAACTAAAATCTACTTAAAACCTGAGAGAGCTTGAAAAGGAATTCCAGACACTAAAAAACAAAGTTTAGCCACATTTTCCCCAAATGGGCCTTGCTTGCTGCCAGCATGCTGCTGCTCCTTTAAGAGAGGTTTTCCTGATTCTGTGGTAGCAGGGGGGGAAAAAGGTGCTGTTTCAAAAATGGTGGCTTCCTGATTTGCCAGCACAAATGGCTCTGGCTCTTTTGGGAGGTTCAGTTATGGAGCACTTGAGTGGGGTTTGTGGACCCAGGTGCTTGTATGCCTCCTGCTTGGGAAAGTAGCTGAGACCATGCCCACAGTTCAGTGTCCCATGCCTGGGCAGGCAGTGGGATCAGGACTGCTAGGAGTGCACAGGCAGGAGAGCATAGTGAATTTCTGCCACCATATGCAGAGATATCTCCAGGCCATGCAATGCTCTGCATGGCATATTTAACTATTACTCAGATAAAAAAGGGTGTATGTGCTGCATGCTCATTCTCAGAGTTAAAGTGCTGAGCGCTGCTCCTACCTGGTGGTCCCAGAGCTGGCAGTAATGGTTCCTCTACCATTTTGAGAGGGAGGGAGGCAGAAAGAGCATGCACAGCAGTTGCACCCAAGCTACTTACCATTTTAAAAGCTCTTCAAGACAGTAAAGAATTATAGAACACAACAGGACAGATTCAGACATGAAAGACCTCTAAATGAGTCACAGTGTTGGAGAAATATACGTAGGCTTGGAAGAGAGAAGAAACAGAATATAGTGAGTTATAAAAAGAGATAAATTCTAAAAAAGAAAACAAAGTCTTTAAAGAGACAGAGGACAGATAGGCATGGATTAAAAGAAGTTAAGAAAAGCCATATAAAAATGGAAAATTCACAGAGAGTCTAGATTATGTATAGTATTGTGTTTTCTTTGAATTTTTTGACTGTGAAGAAGCTAAGTAACTAACTCTAAAGATATCTTAACTTTAAAATTTGGGTCTAAGTATGTGTTGCTTTGGAAAAGAGGTTATCCTTTTGTTTCCACAGAAGATGAGAACCTGTGCATTAATTCCACACTAATATGGTTGTATGCACCAAGACCCCCTGAAAGATTGCATTGAACACCCCTCAAAAAATTACTTCACCCAATAAACAGCAGGAAGCAGTTTGGAGAGAACTATACCCATATCCACAAATATTGTTTGCAAATGTTTGTTTACATTTAAAGGAGAATATACTATAGAAATTTTCATTGGTATGGATCTTGGTTTATTGATACAAACTTAAGGTCAATTTTGTTATACTATATATATATATATATTTCTACATTTCTGCTCTTGATTAAGATGCTGTGTTTATCTGGCTCATTTTAAAAATGTAATATATAATTAAGAAATATAGGCTAATATATAATCATCTATAATATTCAAGCTTGTTAGATTTTCTAGATGTACAGAGATATATTTCAGATAGGTATACTTCAAACCTTTCAAAGACTACAGAATATGGCATTTAAAATATTTTAAGAATTTAGGACTTTTCATGGCAGTTAGACATATCTGCTCTTGATAGCACCATGCTGCTTCAAGAGGAAGATGGGCATTGAAGAGGCTCTTTATGGAGTTAGTTAGCCATTTGGATGGATTGCTTGATGAACTAGACATGCAAAACCCACAGAAAATGATTGCTGAATTTGCCTAAAGGTGAGATGGTGTTTCAGGTTTCCTGCTTCATAAAAGACTCTGAAAGACATTCTACAGGACACAGAAGAAAGTGACTGACAAACTGCCAATATAGGTGAAACTATCTTTGAAATTTCCTGCTTTATGGTCTGCTGGATACCATAGGCCTGTAGGCTAAAAATGGATGCCCCAATGGTACAGAAGAACTTTTGGTGACTTTCCAGGCAGTGAGATGTCTCTGTTATTTCTAGAGTTTTGGTAAGTTGCTTATAGTGCATTACCTGATTACTTAGGTAATATTATATCCTTCTGAAGTCTTTGATGGAGTTAAAGAGTAGATAGTAATAATATAGCTTTCCTTAGTTATGATAAAATAAAATAGATATAAATATTGTAACTGTAATTCTTTCTTAATAACTGTTTTATGTAATTTTGCTATGTTAAAGTTAAAACCTTCCTTTTTATTTAAACAAAAAGAGGAAGGTGATGTGGATTTCCCTCTGTATGCTGTGATTACCATTGATTAATAAAGAAACTGCATTGGACCTATAGCAAGGCAGAACTTAGCTAGGTTGGGAAAACTAAACTGAATGCTGGGAGGAAGAGGGTGGAGTCAGGAGAAGCCATGTAGTCCCCACCAGAGACAGATGCTAGAACTTTACCCGGTATGCCACAGCCACTTGGCAATACACAGATTAATAGAAATGGGTTAAATTAAGATGTAAGAGTTAGCCTATAAAAAGCTAGAGCTAATGGACCAAGCAGTGTTTTAATTAATATAGTTTCTGTGTGATTATTTTGGGTCTGAGCAGCCAGAACCGAAAAAGCAGCCTCACCTCCTTACAACACGGATCCTTCTCTCAGACTGAGCCAATAGAAAAGTTGTATGTAGCTTACCAGACAGAAACACATGGTGAGGGACAAACGTTATGACCATGTCCCAGGAGTTACCTCAGAAACAAACCCTACAGTTCCAGATCAACATCCAGGTGAGACTGTGAATCCTGTACTGGGGACCAGAATCCTGCACTGAACCCATAATTTCAATTTTCAGAAACTATAAGCTCCTAAATATTTATTATTTAAAAGTACTAAGTTTTAAGATAATTTATTAATGCACTCATAAATATATAATGTGCCATCAAGTGCATTGTACCTTTTACTTGTTTATAAACACAAACTTTTGTTTATTCTCCCAAAGTAGAAGTTGACTGCCATGAGTGATTGCTTGTTCGCTGTCACCTCTTTAGTTCACAGACAAATGTCCAGATCCTATTAGATGCCTTATATTGCCTTTTGAATGAATGAGTGAAGTCCGATTTTAGGTGTCTTATTATACTGGGAGGCCTTTAGGACATAAGCAAAATACAAAAAACACAGGACCTACCTATTATTCTTCTGCTGTAACTAGATGGGTGTTTTAAAAGTGACAAACTCTACAATTCACAGAAAAACCCAACCATTCTACCTAGAGGACAAGAGCAGAGACAACAAAGATGGTGCTGTGAATTCAGCTGCACCCCAGGGGGTGGCAAAGTTTTTCTATTTTTGTTTTCACCAAAGCTTGATGTGGGATGTCCTTGTGTATATGTGTTGCTTTCATTGGTTATTTTCATTTTTTCTTTGGCCTATGGCATGATAGAATATAGCCAGGCTGTAAGGGATATATATAGAGAGAGCAGGTAGAGTCAGGGAGAAATGCTATGTAGCCACTTAAAAAGTGTAAGGTGACAAACCACAAGCCTCATGGTAAAACATAAAATAATAGAAATGTGTTAATTTAAGATGTAAGAGTTAGTTAATAAGAAGCTGAGCTAATAGGGCAAACAATGCTGTAATTAATATAGTTTCTGGATGGCCTGGGAATGAAAGAGCAGTCTCTCTCTGACTACAAAAGCTGATGGCTGTAGATTATAATTGGGACTGGCCATTAAACAAAGTAATAATTGACCATAGGGTTAGCTGACTCCAAGGAAGCATGAGCATGATCCCTAGAATTGTGAGAGAAAAAGAGAATATTCATGCCTAATCACTCTCCTTTGGCTGCTTAGGCTTGGGTCCTTAGGACCAACGAGAGCTAGAGGGAACTCATAGCCCAAATTTAAATTATAACATGGGAACTCTCATGACAGTCCAAAAGCAGCGACCATGGGTGCAGGGTAACAATGTCCAGATGAAAAAGCAGGTAGTGGGCCAAGGGAAACAAAACAGGAATGCATGAGCAGACCCAAATGTCAGGTTTCCATGGTCAGTTGTTCAACCTGACCTCCACAATGGAAGTAGAGGGACCACTGATGGTTATTAGAACCGTACTTAGTTCTTACTCCAAACACATTCTTTTTCCTCTTTCAGTACGAGTACTACGATCCTGCCAACTCCACCCATCCTTTGCTGCCATGCTTTTACTCACCACTCTGGATGAACTCATAGGACGTGAGCAGATTTTACCCACTCTTGATTTCTCTCTGCTCCTGCCACTGACAGTCTGTCAGTGGTTCTTCACTCTGTGGGTCCAGAAAAGACAACTGAGTCTAGTTTTCAATTTTGTCACTATTCGAGAAGCAGTTGTCTCTGAAATGCAAAACCACCGTACTGCCTTCTCTGACGTCTAGGCCCTGTATGGTTCTATGTACTTCTCTAAATGGAGAAACTAACCTCAGCTGGTGGCACACCCCATGTGGGTCCAAGCTCTGCAGAACGCTTCTCCAGGACTTCATGTTTTAATAGATGTGATTTCCCTTTGCTTCTTTCCAGCCTTAACTGCTTTGTCATTCCTCAATAACTTTTATAAACTTACCATTGCAAATTTCTGCATCATGATTGGCCACAATAAAGATTTGGGGAACACAAGACTAGAAATTTCTTGTTTACCTAGATGAAGTGGTTCAACTGACTAAAAAAGGTTAAACACCTACACTTTCATAAGCACACATAGTTTAACTCACTGCTTTATGAAGGGACATGACTAACTTCAATTTAACGAAGTCCCTCTGCTACCTATTCTGTGTTTATTAGAATCTGTACTTTAAATGTGATCAGGTCCACTCAACTGTTGGATAGTAGGGGTACTGTAGCCATTAGTATCTCTGAACCCTTAGAAGGTGGTGTCAGCTATTGGGTAGCTCCCACTTATTTGTTTCCAGAATGTCCTTTGACTTCTAAAACATGTTGAGATGTATCAGAGTGTTATGAGCCAGGAGGTCTCACTGTCATTAGCAGCAAAGCTAGAACAGTTTTGGGGTATTCACAGTGGACTATGGAAAACTTCTATCTGCATTCAGAGAACATCATCTCATACAGGTTCCCTGTGTGCAAATTTAGTTCCCTGGCTCCCAATTTTCATTAAATATTTCATGATGTTCACATTACTAATAGGGTTTCTGTTTAATTTCTTGATATCATTTCACATTAAATAGATTCCGAAATAGAGGTTCTGACCAACTGGATGGTACCCAGCGTAGAAGGATGGTTTGCTTTGGCAAAGGGAGTGATTTCAAATCTGAATAAACAGGAGCTTGGGAACGTATGGGCTTGGTGACTTGGCAGGAACATTATGGAATGCAATTAAATGAATGCTCTCAGCTCAAAGACTCTGATTCTTGTTCCTGCATAATGCATCTCCTTGAATTCAACAGAGAGGGACACTTCATGGAAATTAGCATCTTCTCTTTGTGGTCTTTGTTCTGCTTTGGTGTCTTAAATTAAATAATAGAATCAGGCTGAATGTGGAGGACACACCTGTCAATAGTTAGGTTATGGGGAGTTCCATACCCATCCTCTAAGAGAGTCATCTGAAGGTTGAGAATAAAAAATGATGATGAGAAAAAAAGATGAACTTGAAATTTATAAAATGAGAAAAGCTGTTCATGTTCACATATGCATGTTTATGTCATGTGACAACCATTTACCCTGTGTCTTAGCTTGCTTCCTGTTGCTATGATAAATACCATGACCAAAAGTAACTTGGGGAGGGAAACATTTATTTGGTTCACATTTCCATGCCATAGTTAGCTGCTGAGAGCAGACAAGCCAGGAGCTCAGGGCATGAACATGGAAACGAACAGGAACTGGAACAGAACTTATGGAGGAATGCTATAACTGGCTTGCTTCCCAAGGCTTGCTAAGCCTGCTTTTTGTTACCACTCAGGGGTATCACCTGCCCAGGGGTATCACCACACCTAGTGAACTGAACCCTCCCCCATAAATCATTAATCAATAAAGGACCTACAGTCTTGTCTACAGACTAATATGATGGAGACATTTCCTTAATTCTTCTTCCTAGATAACTCTAGTTTATGTCAAGTTGACAAAACAAACAAACAAGCAAACTAAAAAGCAAACAAAAACCATCACCTACTGATGTGGGATTCCCCTTTTTTATGCTTTGAATGCCATTGGTTAATAAAGAAACTGTCTTGGGTCTGCGCAGGAAATAGTGGTAGGTGGAGAAAACTAAACTGAATGCTTGGAGAAGGAAGGTGGAGTCAAAGGAGAAGCCATGGAGACAGAGACAGGCATGCCAAAACTTTGCTGATAAGCCACTGCCATGTCGCGATATACAGATTAATAAAAATGGGTTAAATTAAAATGTAAGAGCTAATCAATAAGAAGCTAGAACTAATAGGGCAAGCAGTGATTTAATTAATATAGTCCCTGTGTGATTATTTCAGGAGTCTGGGTGTCCAGGAAACGAGCAAGCAACCTCCTTACAACAACCTACACCAGCAATAGCAAAAGCCCCAACCAGGACACTCTCCTTGTGGTCTCATCTCTCACAGAGAAGTCGAGGACAAATGCTTCTTCCACATTAGTAAAACAAACTAAGTTTGAGGCTTGATGACTATAAAATAGAAAGTGTTTAAAAGCAAGGTCTCTTACTGCTGTCAAGTTCTGCCTCAGAGAGAAACATGGTTAAAGCTCTAATAGGTAGAAGCAAAACATCTCAAATCACTCATGACAGGGCACATTGTTTAATCTCATGGTGTCTTCTTTAGTCTTTTTACGGTTTTTGGAGAGTAGCCTTCAGAGGTGAGATTGAAGAATTCCAAAAATAGAGGAATGGTTGGTTGGGCCATGGCATTCAGCCAACTGTATTGGTGTCCCTACAAGCAAACCAACCAGGAACACCACCCCATATCTTGCCACCTAGTGCATTAAATTCCTTGTGTAGGTGATCTCATCACTTGGGATGCTGCCGTGCAAACAGCTTTAGCTTAAGAATTCACCTCCTGCCAGAGGAGTGGGCACCCTGTTTCAGAGCTCAGCTCTCTGTGCATTAGTAACTATCGAACCTCTAGGGATGTGATGACAGCAGGGCAGATTTCATAAGATTATCGTGAGCTATGTATGTGGGATGACCAGCCAGTGTCCAGGTTCAGAAAGCATCCTGGATACAGACCTTTCAGTGGGAAAACAAGGAAGTGCTGTGTAAACTAGATTGCTTATTTTACACGTCTTACTGCAAGTGAAATCTCAGCACTGCGATCAATGTATAACAAAGAGTACAAGAATTATATGGGCATATACCTTTCTCTTTCCTAAACATACCTATGTTCCCTCTCTCCAAGACTTCATATCTTCTTTCTTTTCTCTCTGGATTATCCATGGTAGGGTTTTTTTTTTAACCTTCTCTCTCCTTTGCTTATTAAATTTCTATTTATCTTGTTTCTTTGACCAGACCAAATACTCAAGGCTCCATCTTGCTTAAGTTTGTGTTTCTTGGACAGAAAGAGAGCGAGAGCGAGAGCGAGAGCGAGAGCGAGAGAGAGAGAGAGAGAGAGAGAGACTGTCACATGATCAGGAGACGCCCCTTGCATGTATGGTAAGTGTGAGGATCCTTTTCCGGCAGACGGTAGCACATCTGTCTCACAGAAATAAAGTCACACTCATAGCTCCATCCTATGGGAAGGACCATCCTTGCCCTGCAGGTATTTACCATCTAAGAGCAAACCCCAGCCACCCTGGCAAGGCCTAAGGTGAAAACTCATTAAATTCAAGTTTGCTGTTCCCCAGCTCTCATCTGGAAAGCCTAGATCATTCCAAGAAGTCAGACTCTCTTATTCATGCCTCGTAAAGTGCTTCAGGAGTTTGTGTTGGCTTCACAAAAAGAAATTCTGGTAGTTCAGGGTCATGTGTCTGTACTTGATGGAATGTTTTTGAGTGTTCTTTTTGTATGAGATTGTATTTCATTATTTCCTTTGTGTAAATACAACACTTAATTACTAAACACTAAGAAACTATTCTCTGAGAGCTAAATTGCTTATTAACAGAAGACTTGAAATGGATTTGAGTTTCAAAAACAAACGGAAGAAATTGAAGACATGTCTCTTTAAACAATAAGTACACAGTTGAAAATCATGCACTGAACGTAACTTTGCAGATTCAATTTTGTTGTTATTGGACAAAGGACAGAAGATTAATCCTGAAAATTTAAAAATGTCTATATTTTCAAATTCTGACTTGGAATTTGGTAGTTCACATTTGTTCCTTATTCCTTAATTCAGTTGGTAATTTGAGGGTAGAAGTAATCCTATTTTTTTAAGGTGGCATCTCAAAAAATTTCACCTAGCAAATATCCCTTCTGTTTTATTTACAGTTTTCCATCCATTACAATTGGAACTATGAATAATGTCAGTTATTCAATTTTCAGAATCATGCTTATTATATTTTCCATCTCATTCAGAGGTCATTGAATCTGGGACTCAACCATAACATGCGGATGAAATTATTATTGTTTTCTCCTGTTAACTCCAGCATTTGTTATTTCCCCTTGTTCTAGTTTTTCAGGATGAAAATTACATTAGGAGGGTGTTTCATTCTGAGTGCAGAATGGCTGAAGGTATCCAAATGTAAGTTAGAGTGGAGATGATCCGCTGCAGGGACCTTGGCTGTGTAGACAGATAATCCGCTGCAGGGACCTCGGCTGTGTAGACAGGGAAGAGTTTAAAGTTGAAGGGCATCTGGCCCAGGAGGACGCAGTGACGTCAGAGGGACTGTGAAGAAATCTAAGACCAAAGTGTCCTTGCAGGAGACACACAGGCTTAGCCTCCTGGGCTCTAGAATCCTGACCAGGGACTTGTTGCTTGCAAGTGGTCTTTGTGGTCGCTAGCGCCTACATTTGGGGGCTGAGATGTCTCCTTCCCTCCCCACCGGGTTCTATAGAAGGTAAACGATGGAATAGTATTGCTTTATCCTCTCTCAGCTACAGTGAGACTTCAGTGATCCCGAACTTCCACCTTTATTCTGATTGCATCTGAGGAAAATGAAGACACCTCAAAAGCAAAGTATGCCCAATAGTTCCTTTCAGCCCAGAGCTGGGCAGGGAGGTAACTGAGGACCTGGCCAGGCCTTCGAGAAGAAGCATATTTCAGTGAAGACATCTCTCACGCCATGTGGGTGAAACACAACCCCCTGAGCCGGGGCTACTTTGCCCATGGGAGGAGCAGTGTGGCCAGTAAGGCTGGACCAGAATTCCCTGATAGCAAAGCCTGGTGGACTCCAGAGGAGTGCTAGTGCCTTCTGCCAGAGGCTCAGCTTTGGAGGAGAGTACAGAATGAAAGAGAGAAGTAAAATCAAGCTTCCTGGAACAGTCCAGGGACTCCGCTGTGGGTCAAGGCCCAGTTCGAGAAGCCCAGGGCTGGCAGACATCCCATGGCTCTTTTCACATTGGTAGAATAACCCTCGTGCTTCGCTGACAACAGGCAAT
The DNA here is from genome assembly GCF_982192425.1 of Myodes glareolus. Lineage (NCBI taxonomy): Eukaryota > Metazoa > Chordata > Mammalia > Rodentia > Cricetidae > Myodes > Myodes glareolus. The sequence continues at coordinate 7,276,227 of NC_142032.1, read as the reverse complement.
GGCCTCGATACAGCTGTGCAGTTCATGTTCCATGCTGGCTGAGAGCCATTGAGAGCTGGACTCTGTCATTTGCTGGGCTTCTCAGTGGGGTGTGTGAAGCCTAATAATTCATTGTTTCTAGGAGCCATGGACTGGCATCACAAAGTGTGCTGTTTCTCATCAGAGCCTGCTGTGGCTTACCTAGTGATTTCCAGTTGTTATACCTGCAGCTTATATAACATCGCCTCACACTATTGCTAATTAACACTTTTGTGGGCATTGTTCTTTTTTTCTGACTAAATTTATTTTCTCTGTTTGTGTATACATGTGCATGTGTGTTTGTGTGTGTGTGTGTGTGTGTGTGTGTGTGTGTGTGTGTGTGTGCAGGGTACTGCTGTATGCAAATAAATGTGTTCATCTGCATGTAGGTGAGTGTATGTATAGGGTATACCTGTGTGTAGACATATGTATGCATGTGTGTGTGTACATGCATGGAATTTAGCAGAAATCTGAGTGTCATTCCTCAGGTGACTTGCAGCTGCCTTTGTTTTGGAGACACGGTCTCTCATTGGCCTGGAGCTTCACCACAGACTACTAGGATTACAAGTGCATCATGCCTTGCCTTTTTTTTTTTAATTTCAGATCATAAGTGCTTAAACTCAGCTGAATCTTTGTAAAGGATAATGAAGCAGTGTATAATGAATTAAATACATTTCTATCATACCTAGTATGTCCTCTGTGCCATAATGGAAAATTTTCTTTTTAAAAACGTTTTTTAGAGATGAAATTTTGAGAATTTCCTATAGCATGTTTTGATCATATTCTCCTATCCTCGAAGCCTTCCCATATCCCCATCCCCTTGCCCACCCAACTTTGTATTGCTTCCTTCCTTCCTTCCTTTCTTCCTTTCTTTCTTTCTTTCTTTCTTTCTTCCTTCCTTCCTTCCTTCCTTCCTTCCTTTCTTTCTTTCTTTCTTTCTTCCTTTCCTGTTTTGATTCATATTGATTAGTACTGATGTACTTCTTACAATGTCTGGCACACAAAAGTTGCCATCCATTGAGTGTTGTGGGCCCCTTTAAATAATCCTCTTTTTCTTGTGACTGGAATGGCTCCCCCTCTTTATTGAAAATAGATTTTCCCCTCACATAACATATCCTGATTATAGGACATATTGTACTTCCCTTCTCATCCAGATCCACTGGCAGTCTAATTTCTTACAGAACTCAGGACCACCAGCCCAGTTTTGGCACCATCCACAATAGTCAGGGCCCTCACCCAATCACTAATTAAAAAAATTAGTGATCTTATGGAGGCATTTTCTCAATTGAGGTTCCTTCCTTTCAGTTAACTCTAGCTTGTTTCAACTTGAAACAAACAAACAATAATAAAATATAATAAGATAAAATGAAACCTATCATGTCATAATTGTGTGTATGCACACACACACACACACACACACACACACACACACAATTAGCAGAAGAAAAAGAATCCAAGAGAAGGCATAAGAATCAGAGACCCACTTGTTGGAACACTGAAGAATCCCATGAATACAATACTGGAAGCCATAATAGATATAAATATATATGCAGAGGACTTGATGCAGTCCTGTGTCAGTCCTGTGTGTGCTACCTCAGTCTCTATGAGTCTGTGTGACCTCTGTCACCTTGATTTAGAGGGCAATGTATTTAGGGGTCCTCCATCCCCTCTGCTCTTGTGCTCTTTCTGCCTCCTCTTCACCAGGGTTCCCTGAATCCTCAGGGGAAAGAATTTAATGGTGCTGAATCCATTAGTGCTGAATGTCCAAAGGCCTCTTATTTTCTGTTTAAGATCTATCTGTGGGTCTCTATATTTGCTCTCATTTTCTGTGAGAGGAAGCTTTTCTGATGACGGTTGAGTAAGGCACTGATAAATGAGTACAGCAGAATTTATTAAGAGTCATTTTTATTGCTACGTTTTTTTGAACAGTAGTATTTGGGCCATCTAGTCTCAGGTTCTTGGTCACCAAAGCAGTGTCAGATAATGAGTTCCAACACATGGAGTACGCCTTAAGTCAAAGTAAGTATTGGTTTTGTCTCACCATTGACCTAGCACATCTTTCAGGTGTTGTGGCTGGGTTGGTGTTTACATTTCTCTTTTAGGAGCATGTAGAGTACCTTCCTGAACTAAAGACACTAGACTACAGGGGTGAAAGCTCTATGTAGGCCCCAACTCAATATCTGTCTCTATGTTCAAAGAGTTTTATAGGTATTGCTCACAGCCTGTAGTCAGAGACTGAACAATTATTTCCTAACTGCCCAGACCTGAATAATCACACAAAACAATATTAATTACAACATTACTTGGTTGATGACTCAGGCTAATTTTTAGCTAGCTCTTGCATCTTACATTAACCCTTTTATATTAATCTGTGTATCACCACGAGAGTGTGGCCTACTGGTAAGGTTCTGGCATACTTCCCCTATGCTAGCTACACGGTGTCTCTCTGACTCCACCTACTCTCTCTTTCTAGCTCTGTTTTGATTTCCCACTGAGCTTTTCCTCTTCTAAGCCATTGGCCCAAACATTTTTATTCATCAACCAATAAAGGCAACACATGTATAGAAGGACATCCCACACCAGGGTCCTTGCCAACAGTTTGTGGAGAGCAACCTATAGTCTTGGCAAGAGTATGGAATGTTTGGTGGTTCCCGTGGGACCTTGTTGGCCAACAATTCAATTAGATATACCGGAAGCGTCATGACAAGAAATGTTCAATTGGGTGCTCTCTCTCCACTATTATTTGGAAATTTTATTTAGACCACCTTCATACATGTATTTATTTTAGGAAGATCATGTTATGTTAGGTTTCCATACTACACTCAAATGGACCTTGAATTTTTCTGTCTCCCCTTGAATTCTCTCTCTCATCCTTTCCTCCCTTCCTCCATCTGACTTGATTGTCTTATTCTAGTTCCCACTCTACTCCATCCACAACCATCTATTCTATTTCCTTTTCCTAACAAGTTGTGTCTTTTTTTCTTAAATCACTTCAAGACCAATTTGTGCTTCCCAGACATTCTTGGCTGTGCGGTCTTCCCCTGGAACCTGATTGACTTACCAAGGGCCACACTCTTAGAGAAAAGCATCTTTTCTTTTCCCAGTAGCTAATGAATTGCCAGTAGCTACACGGTTAGGAATGGAATTATGTATCAAAAATGCTATAATTTTGTTTAAATTAGGCCTGCACAGGTTTTGTGCATGCTGCAATTGCCATTGCCTGGCAACATTATTGGGCTAAGAACCTATGCCTAGGGAAGTCATAGGCCCCAGGATAGAGCTGTCACTATTATTCTTCTAAATGAGAACAGTATTAAACTGACCCCTACTGAGTTATTGCTACACCCACAGATCAGCCCTCATCTGAGAAGCCTCCATTTATAGTATATGGTGATTAACAGAGAGACTCAACAACTGGTAAAGGTGTACAAAGTAAGAGACTAAAGAATGATAACCCCTAAATGAAGCATCTATATTTCACACACTCTTCCAAAGTCCTGGGGATCACTGCAGGAAAAGGGTCAGAAAGATTGTAAGAGGCAGGAGTAGAGGATGACTTCATGTTCATCTTTTGATGTGAGCTTTGAGAATCAAATGTAGGTGCTAGTGTTTGCAAGGTAAGTGCTTTTTTGTTTGTTTTTCAAGGCAAGATTTCTCTGTCTAAGAGACCTAACTATTCTTGAACTCACTCTGTATACCAGACTGGCCTCGAACTCACAGAGATCTGCTTGTCTCTGCCTCCTGAGTGCTAGGATTAAAGGCATGTGTCACCACCCAGCAAGGTAAGTGCTTTAACAACTAAGCCATCTTACCACCCCCAAATATTGATTCTTATAATGAAAAGAAGTCATGACACATTCTAAAACTCTTTGGTGGAATTTGTAGAGTGATATCCACATGCTCAAACTGTAATTATATGTAAGCTGCAGATTTCCCTCTGTGACATGGGGAGGTAGCATGGGACACAGTTCACATCAGCTTTTAAAGAGCCCTAGTGTTTTGCTTTCCCTCTCCCCTTTTATTTTTCTAGAAACCAATTATTAGAGACTTAAGGCAAAGAAACTAACTTTTATGATGATAGCCAAGTCCCCATCTTTCTAAAACAAGGATACAAAAAGAGGGACTTTCTTTTGCTGCCTTCGGTCTCTTGGAAATCCAGGTCTTCTTATGATGGTACTTCTTAGATAACCCATTCAATTTAAAACTCAATTCCAAAGCAAAGAGAGAGCCATTTCTCTTTAAATGCAGTACTCGGACAATAATATGAAACTCTAAATCAAAAGAGGCTATGGACAATTTCAACCACACTTATAAGCACCAACTTTTAACACTGTGGCAAATGCCACCAATTTCAGACACTGGGGAGACATTCTGGATCACAAGTTCCTCAAGTCTGTATCACTGTTCCATTTTATTTTATCTTATTTTATTTTTGTTTTACCAAAAAAGCATGAAGAAATGAGTTGCTTTTACTTTATGAGAAACCAGAGTTATTATAACTTTCTAAAAAACTCAAATGAGGCTAAGTTAAAGGCACACTGTTGTGGTTGCCTTAAAAGTAACAGTCACAGGCTTCTGACATTGCCATTTGCCAAAGTCATTCCCAGGCTTAGGCAGCTGGGCAAACACAGCCTGAAAATGTCTCACTAAGTGAAATTTAGGTCATTTTTATGCATTATATTATGCAGAGTCACAGACCTCAGAAAAACACACTAATAAAACATCACACCCAGCCTAATGGCCTCCCCTCATTCAACCCCATGATGATAAATGAAATGCTGTCAGCATAAGGCAAGTCCATTTCTTGTGGTCCATGGAGCCCAGGACTGTGGCAGAATTGGAATGTGGAGGATTGATTGTTCACATTTCAGAGGAAAAACATCCTGAATTTCTTAGGCCTATGCTACTGCCCCTGTTCTGGGAGAGTAATCTGAACTGCAAACAGGGAGTGTTCAGAAACATACAGGGCTGGGAATGACTCTCACAAAGACTTTTACAAACCAGCATCTGAGAAAGACCAGAAAAAGAACAAACTGTACAAGATAGTCAAGGCCTCATCATCTGGACCTTTTAGCAGTGTCTTTATCAAGTCCTAGCATGACCTTTTCAGGCCCCTGGACTTATAATAGGTAAAGATCCCATTTGTCAAAGGATGAAATAAAATAATGTAAACAAGTCCATAATCAGAACGACATTAGCACAGGGAGCTTAGCTGATGTGTGCATGGGTGCATTGAATCAGAGGCTCTGTATGAGAGTCAGAGAGTGGGACAGAGACACTTGGGTGGAAAGGGCTGTCCCGGGGGCAACGATAACGTTACTTATTCCTGCATTCCAGGTTTCTCAAACCTTTGTGCACAGACATTGGGTGAAATCTTATGTGGTATTGAGGGGATAATCAGAAGGCAAAAAGGTAATGGAGTGGGACCATCTTGGAGTTAAGGCTCAGCAGACCGTGCTTCATACTTAAAAAGTCTCAAAACCAAGTATTTTTTAGTGGAAAGTTGATGATCCCCACATGTACAGCCAACTTCATAGAAGCCTTGAGCTCCAAACAGAGAGTGATCTGGCCATAATGCTGGTCCACAGATCCAGGATTTTTTCCTTTCGAAGCCCTGGTTGGAGGTGTTGGCAGGAGACTGCTTGTTTGTCTCGTGGATGCACAGACTCCCAAAATAATCACACAGAAATCTGTATTAATTGCAATACTCTTTGGCCAATAGCCAAATAGTGTCTTTCTAGTTAGCTCTTATATCATAAATTAACCCATTTCTATTGATCTGTGTATTACCACATGGCTGTGGCTTACTGGCAAGTTTCTGGTGCATCTGTCACCTCCGGCGGCTACATGGCTTCTCTCTGATTCCACTTACTTTCTCCAAGCATTCAGTTTAGTTTTCTCATATAGCTCTATTCTGTCCTATCACAGGCCAAAGAAGCTTATTTATTTATTAACCATTAAAAGTAACACATATCCAGAAGGACTTCCCACATCAGGGAGGGGCAGCAGGGCAGCTGGTGGGAATAGATTAGTTCAGGAGGCTGTATTCCCAGTCCCACCATGCTCTGTCCTGGACAAAATGGTATATAACAACTGACATGATTTTCCTGTTCAAGAGTCATGATACACTGAGTTGGATGGTAATGTCCCTATTTCAGGGATAAACGGATCCCCAGAGAGGTCAATTCATTGGCTTCAATGATTCCCTGGCTTCACTTTATGGAGTTCCTCAGGTGTCATCTCTTGTTCCAATCAAATCTCTTTCCCCAAAGTGAGAGCTTAGCAGACAGACATCTCTTGAATCAATGAGAAACAGCCCCAAAGCTTGTGCTTCATCATGAAGCCATAATGACTGTGGGAAGTACAAGATGAATCTCCTCAAGTTTCCTTGTGGAAGTCAGGAGTCAAAACCCACTTGCAGACATCAAGCTGTCAAACCATCAAATATTTGAGAAGACAGGCCACCTTCATCAGACTCCTACAGTTGAAGACTCTCCCTCATGAAGTGAGTCATCCAGGGATAGCAGTCATAATAGATAGACAGAAACATTCAGAAGCTCCCAGAACTCGTCTGAGATTGGCAACTGTGCGTTTATATTTAAGTCACATTTGATGGTCAGTTTACTTTGCAGCTACTCATAGTAGCCCCAGACAAGGCCCTTTGATTACGGCTTCCTTAACTCCACTTGGAACCAGAAGGATAAGAGATGCATGGGCTTGTATGTAATGATCTGTAAGTGTAGCTCGAAAAATGACCAGAACCTGTGACTTAAGAGTCCATCGAAAGGACACTGCTGTGTAACTGTTGGAGGAGCATCCTAAGAAGCAGGGCACTAGCAATCTCTGAAGCCTGATGCTCCAAAGCTGGTGACCTGGCTAGCCCATTGTGGGTACACTGGGAGACCAGTGCTAGCCCAGGCTAATCCCGTCATCCTATCTGGGCAGAGCTGTTCAAATGTAGAGGTCATGCCTGGAAGGACTTGCTTGGTTAGCTGGAAATGAGACTCATAGATGGTGCTCCCTTATACTGTCCATCTTCTACTAACTCCTCCCACCTTTCCAGCCATACAAACCCAGTTCTGAACCTTTGTATGGGCCCCACATTGAGTCATCCTTTGAAAGCTTTTCTGGACGGGCAGCGGTGGTACACTCCTTTAATCCAAGCTCTTGGGAAGCAGAGGCAGATGGAGCTCTGTGAGTCTGAGACCTGTCTGGTCTGCGGAGCTAGTTCCAGGACAGTTATGGCTGTTACATAGAGAATCCCTATCTCAAAAAGTCAAAAAAAGTGTTTTCTGTATTTATTTAATGGGGCCTCTTTCTTTCCCTTTTTGCAAGGCTATACTTAAAAATTGGGTTATTTTGGGGATAAGGTTAAGTTTAAATATTTTTAAGTAGCATGTTTTGCTTACCTTTAAATATTTCTGCAAGACAAACATGGACAGGCTAAGGATTTTAGCCTCAGTCTTTTGGGAATTAGTTACTTTTAGATTTCCATTGAAGATGAGAAATCATTTTACATCCCTGGCTGTTTTTTGCCCCCTGCCTCTTTAAATGCGACATTTTCTCACATCGTAGAATTGCTTTTGAGTTCTCTTGGGGCCTTCCTACTTGTCACTGTGATTGGAATCCTAGACAAGGGGGAAAGATCACCTGCCATGTCTGTCACTTCCATACAAGGAACTCACTCAAGCCTTACAGTCAGCTATGAAAGGCAGACAAGGCAGCAATTGACACTTAGATTATATCTCAGAGAAAAGAAAGCAGATCCATGTCACTGAGTGGAGGCGGAGGTCTGTGTCATAGATGCCACGGCCTACTTGTCTGCTAGGATGCCCACCGGCAAGCCTTATTTGGTCAGTATCAGGCGGTTTCTCGGCAGGTGTTATATATATGTTATGTCAATCAATGTCCAGAGGACACTTCCAGCTAATTCCTTTTATAAAAAGTAATTGGTGTGTGTGTGTGTGTGTGTGTGTGTGTGTGTGTGTGTATGCGTGAGTAAGCGAGTGTGCATGCATGTAGGGGAGTGTGTGTGTGTGCACGCATGCACAAGTGAGTGTGCACAGGTGGAGTCATTTGGTGTTCTGCTTTGTCCATCCTCACCTTATTCTTGTGAGATAGGGTTTCTATGTGAACATGGCACTCACCAATTAGACTGGGCTAATGGCTAACAAGTGCAAGCAATCCTCCTGTCTCTGCCTTCCTCGGCACTGGGATTGGAGGTTTCTGTGGCCACCCTCAGCTTTGCATATGGGTTTTAGTGAGTTGAATTTAGGTCCTCGTTCTTATGCAGCAGGTATGCTTTTCCATCTGAATCATCTCCTAGTCCCCAGAAATATGAGCGTGTATTGGGGTAAGATCTAGACCCATTCAGGTGAGAAAGTACCTGAACAGGTACGTGTGCATGAGCCTGTGAGTGTGAGCGTGTTGGACACTTGGTTGCTGGTAGGTGGTGATGCTTGTGGAAGTTATAGAGCTTATAGTAGGGGCTAGCCTTGCTGGAGGAAGGATATCACTGGGGAGGACTTCAAGATCTTGTAGCCTTACCCCATCTCTCTCTCTCTCTCTCTCTGTGTGTGTGTGTGTGTGTGTGTGTGTGTGTGTGTATGTGTGTGTGTTTCTGTTTCTGTATCTTTCTCTCTTTGTCTCTCTACTTCCTCTGTGTGGATGAAAATCTCATCCACCATCTTCCTGATTGGTAGCACTATACCATACTTTGCCTGCCAAGATGGCCTGCATCCTTCTGGAACTGTAGAAATGAACTCTTCCTTAAATTGCTTTTGGTCATAGCACTTTATCATGACAACAGACAGTAGATAATACAGGCTAGTTTTCCTGTAGTCATTCATGACACAGAGAGATGATAGAGAGAGAGGGGCACCTTGGGAAACATGCCACCTATGGATTTATATCTATATGGGCCTCATTCCGACCACAGGCCTTCTGGGGCTCTGTGCAGGCTGCACACATTCAAAACTTCAAGATTAATTGAGATAATATAAATAAGTCAGCACCTTAGAAATGCTAGATTAGTCCTAAAGGGACCTTGTGAGCTTCATCTCCCATTTCTTTAGTCTTAACATCACTTATAAAGTAAGGATGTAGACTGTTTATGCTCTTATTTTGTAGGTCAATCAACCAAGACACATGTCAAGTGGCAAGCTGAAGTGATTGGGTGACAGTTATGCTTCTGCACCAGGCCCATCTGACTCCCAGTACCGCCGGTATCACGCTTACTCACTGCCATGGACCGCGTGCTGTGATGGAAACAAGACCTCTGCCTTCCAGTCGGTGTGGAGGTGCAACAAGCTATTGTTGGATGAAACTTGCATTAGGGTTTGGAATTATTGTCATCCAGGCTCACGCTTGCCACGTACTGGATCTGAGAAAGTCACACCCCCTTTCTGGGTCTCAGCTCCCTCATCTATGGAAGGAGTGATCCATCATCTCTAAGGTTTTACCTGGCTCCAGGGAGTTCTTCTCTTCTCTTTTTTCTTTTCTTTTCTAATAACACATTTTTTTTATCGACTGAGAATTTCACATCATGCACCCCTATCTCACTTACCTTGAAGTCTCTCCTTATCCTCCCCTCATCCCTGCAGTATTCTCCCCAAATTAATTAAAAACAACACAAAACAAACATCCCACTTCCCTCCTCCATCTTTCCTACATCTCTTCCTTCATCCTAGTGGCACTGGAGATCTCAGCGTATCCATGCAGTAAACCTTTTGTCCAATCATCTCCACCCACACAATATTCATTACCATGAGTCACTGGTTATGGTTCAAGGTTTCTTGGCACACCATCATTGCTGGGCCCTCACTGAAACTCCTCTTGGGCATCCTGCTGCTGCCTCTGGTCACTGGAGATCCTGTGGCTATGGTTCCAGAGGACCAGTTCCTTTAGGCACTCCAGCAGGTCATAGATGGGGTAATATTAGGGTGGACCAATCCAAGGCCCAGGATGTGAGTCTGGGTGGTCGCTGAGTTGGTCAGTCAGGGTCATTGGGACTGCCCTTTCAGGCAAAGGGCAGCACCAGGGCTGTCATATCCAGGGTGAGAAGTGGGGCCATCTCCTCTGAGTGTGGAGGCCAGCTTTCCCACAGGGGGTGGGACCATCTCTCCCAGGGCCAGCCAGGGCCAGCTTAGCAAGGCACTCGGATTTCACTTCACATGGTTCCTATGACCCCTTTTGGTAACACATACCATGGCATCATTACAGACCCCAGATGCAGCAGGAACATGAAACCAGACATAATCGTAGGCAGCTGTTCGGGCTGGACAACACCGTGGCCCCATGTGGCAGCACTGCTCACCGGGTTGCCATGGCCCCAGCGGCTGCACAGCCCTTGGATACCAACATGGCCACAGGTGGCAGGCCAGATCCTGCTCCAGGATTTCTTATGTTAGGACTGTCTGTAGAAAAACAGTCTCTCTTGCTTCTCCTACGAAGCTGCCCTCTTCTCCTATATTTTGCTCATCCTCTTTCTAACTGGCAAACGTAGGAAGGAGGAAGATTCTTCATGACCATGAGCACTGGAAAGGAGGCTTTGCTAGAAGGAACCATCAGGCATTAATACCTCTGGTACCTCCCTCCTGGTTGTAGAAGTCATGTCTTAAGTGGAACAATTTAGGTCTTTCCTAAATTTAGGTCTATCCCTAGGTCTTTCCTAGGGATGCTTCCTATTCTGAACTAATGCTTTGGTCTGGAGGTGAGCCTAGACCTCCTCTGGAATGAGCATTTCTGCAGTTGGGACTTTGGAGGACTCTGTCAACTACGTTATATACCTGGACAGCTGCATATTTTCTAGAAATAGCCCGAGCTGTTCCCATCAGCATCTGCAGAGGTGGCTAGTTACTGCCTTGGCCTGATGGAAGTACCGTGTTATCTCAGGAGCCCTGGTATAATATTCACAATGTCTCAGGACCCCTGAACACCTGGTTCTATTCACATCACACCCACAGAGAGTGATTGGTTTCTACTCAGGGAGTCCCCAGTAAGCCATCTCTAGGAGAGCAAGAGCCACTCTGGGCTATTTCACTTCCCCATTTTTGGCTCTCAGTGGGTGATCTGACAACTTAAATGTACTGCTGGATCCTGTCTTCCAGAACAGTCTCTAGCTTAGATTCATCTTAAGTCTCCATTTTAAGTTTTTAAAAGGAAGTCCCCCAATCCATCTATACATCAAACATTCTATAACAGACGAAGAGAACACCATTAATCAGAAAACTTCTATTGACTAAGTACGTGCCAAGGAGATTGGGTTAGAACACAGATTGACTTTAAAGCTTTCTCATCTCAGAGTCCTTTTACTGTTATGCGTTCTCTTCACTGATGGACTCTGAAATCTCTTGAGGGAAATAGTTGAAAAGCTAGCATTATAAGCTGTTTCCTCCAGTGACATCATGAAATTTTCAGGCAGATGGATAGAACTAGAAAAAAAAAATCTTCAGTTAGGTAACTCAGACCCAGAAGGACAAACACGGTGTGTATTCACTCATATGTGGATATTAGATGGAAAACAAAGGATAACCAGGCTACAATCCATAGCCTCAGAGAAGGGAGGTAACAAGGAGAACCCTAAGAGGGATACATGGATGTCCCTGGGAAGAGGACATAGATGAGAAGGCCTCGGTAAACTGAGGGCAGAGAGAAGTGATAGAGGGGAGAATATGGAGGAAGGGAACATGAGGGATCGGCATGGTAAAGTAGGGAGCAGGGCAGAGGAGAGCAATACAGGACAGAGGAGAGAAAGAGATGCCTTGATAGAGGGGGTCGTTATGGGGTTAGAGAGAAACCTGGGGACAGGGAAACTCCTAGGAACCCACAAGGATGACCCCAGCTAAGACTCCTCACAACAGTGAAGAGGGTGCCTGAACTTGCCTTTTCCTGTAATCAGACTGGTGACTACCCTAACTGTCATCATAGAGCCTTTATCCTGTAACAGATGGAAGCAGACGGAGGGTTCCACAGTCAAGCATTGGGCCAAGCTCTGTGAGTCCAGCTGAAGAGAGAGAAAAAGAGAGAGAGAGAAAGAGAGAGAGAGAGAGAGAGAGAGAGAGAGAGAAGGGGTTGTATTGTATGAGATGATTTGGGAACTCACAGAGACAGCTGACCTGAGCTTGTGGGAGTTCACGGACTCTCCATCTACAGCTAGGGAGCCTGCATTGGTCTGACCTAGGCCCTCTGCATCTGGGTGACACTTGTGCAGCTTAATCCTCTGCTAAGAAAGACTGAGTTCAGGGTGTGCCTATCATTTCTGCAATCAAGCCAGGGAGAGGTTCGGTTTTGGGAACCCAGGAAATAGAGTTACAGAAGCACAGCTCTGTGTAGAACTCCAGATAGTGCACGGGCATTCCTCCCACTCCCCAAGAATTCTGTTAGCATTGCCTAGGATGGAATCTGAGTTATCCTTCACTGTACTGGTTTGGGGTTCAGAACCTTTACCTCTGTATAGGAGTGAGGGTTAAATGCCATGACTCCAAAGAAAGACTGATGCCTTTAACTGTTCACTGTGTACCAACCTAGCACCTGGGAGGTCCAAGAAAGGGAAATAACTAGATACATAGAGGGCAGGAGGCAGGAGTCCTCCAGTGTCTATGTTTGCCCTATGGCAAGTAAGTGCCATTTCATTGCACATTTGGTGGGCTCTTTCATTAACCTCAACAAGAATCCTTTGGCCAGTGATTGCCCAGGGAGGTCACTGCCGTGACATATAAACGTTAATGGCTCCTCACAGGCTCACCTCTGACTGGCTGTGAACAGGGACTGGAACCTAATTGCTTCCCTTCTGCCTCTTCCTCTCTAAGCTGAGGCTGCTGGGATGAACCTCCAGGCGCTGTGTGGTCCTGCAGGATGCTGCTCTCACTGCTGCATAGGCTGTGTATACTGACTGAGGGCAAATAGGATGCTTTGCCTGGTATAACAAACCACCATGCTACTCACACTGCAGTCTGTGGGCCAGCAGCCTACAGCGTGTGCTCTTAATAGAAATGCAGAGGTCTGTGGCCAAAGGGAAAGCTCAGTGGGTACAATGCTTGCCTTGTAAGCTCAAGAAGAGGAGTTCAGTCCTTAGAACTCCTGTTCAAAAGATGCACAGTGCTATGTAGGCTGTGAGCTTATAACCAAGCACTGGAAATCTGGAGATAGACAGTTCCCTGGGATTCTCCAACTAGCTAGCCTTGCCTAGCCAGTGAGCTTCAGGCCAGTGAGAGACCTGTCACAAACAAGCTAAAAACAAAAAATAAGTAAATGAACTGGTGCCTGAAGAATGACATCTGAGTACTGTCCTCTGACCTCTGTACCCATGTGCACATATGTGCACACACACACACACACACACACACACACACACAAGTGCAGAGTCCTGGGTTCCACACATACCTACTGACTCAGAAGCTGCATTTGAAGAAGATTCTGGGCAGATTCTAATATACGTTAAAGGTTGAGACCAGCAAAGACTTTTGATCTCATGACAGGAGCTCCTAATGTAGTTGCGTAGGAGCTAATCCTGGAAATCTTGTAGTAGCAATGAACATCAATCAGTTCCGGCATCTACATGGTGTTGGGTGGATGCAGGGATGCTTCCCTGGTGCTTTCCAGCTCAAGGCTCTGTGCCAAAGTCTTCCCATTCCTATTTACTGCTGTGGGATAATGCTCTTGTATACTGTAAAGATTTGTCACTTATATTGCAATGTTTAATAAAATGCTGATTGGCCAGTATTCAGGCAGGAAGTATGGGCAGGGCAATCAGACTAGGAGAATTGTGGGAAGAGAAAAGACAAAGATCCAGTCACCAGCCAGACGCAGAGAAAGCAAGATGAGAATGCCTCACTGAGAATAGGTACCAAGCCACATGGCTAAACAGAGATAATTATGGGTTAGTTTAAGTTACAAGAGCTAGTTAATAATAAGCCTGGGCTAATAGGTCAAACAGTTTATAATTAATATAAGCCTCTATGTGTTTCTTTGGTACTGAACATCTATGGGACCAGGTGCGACAGAAACTTCTGTCTACAATTTACCTGGTTAATTTCTGCTTGGACAATTTTAGTCATGATTGGGTTCTATAACCCTATGCAATACCTTCTAAGTTTCAAGATTCACATTGGTAAAATGATGATGATGTTAAATTATCTTCTCAGAACCATTATTGGAAGAAAAAGGATTATGTGTGTAGGACTCTTAAGTGTGTGACTGATGTGGGATTTCCCCTTTGTATGCTGTGAATATTTTATTATCATTGGTTAAGAAAGCAGCTGTTTCGGCCAATGGCTTAGCAGACCAAAGCCAGGTAGAAAATCTGAATAGAGATGCATATAGAGAGAGTAGGTAGAATCAAAGAGACACCATGTAGCTGCCAAAGGAGAATGGCTTTTACAGGTAGGTCACAGCTTTGTGGTGATACACAGATTAATAAAAGTGGGTTAATTTCAGATATAAGAGTTAGCCAGAAATAAGCCTAGGCTATTGGCCAAGCAGCGTTGTAATTAACATAGCTTCTGTGTGATTTTTTGGGTCTGGGCAGCCAGGAAATGAACAAGCAGTCTTCCTTCATAGTGACCTCCAGTCACTATGAATCCTCAACAAGTGGTAGGTGCCTGGCTCTGTCCTCCTTGCCACTGTTTGTGGGATTTCCTACCAGCTTGAGCTCTGCAAGGGTGAAAGCCAAGGCTGTCTCCTGACTGTCCAGCATGTGCTAGGTTGGTGGAGCACATGCGGGCCTAGAGCTTTGTCATGGCGGCAGACAGCCCTGTGAGTCAGTTTGTCCCTCATTGTCCCTCATTGCCCTGACTCACTGACCATAAGAGCTCTGCCAGGTAGCTTTTATTTTCCCCTCGGTTGTTGTTGATGGTCCAAAGATTCTGGGTTGGTTGAATTTGCCCAAGTCAGCAGTACTCACACCTCTGCCCTGAGCCCCTCCTCCCACTGTGGGTCAGCATCTTTTGTTTCACCTGCCCTCAAAGTTCATGTCATCTTAAATGTGAGTGTCTCCAGGTTCAGAGAGATGGTGGCCACAGGTGGGAGAGAATATTCTTACTGTCTTCTTCTTCTTCTCTGACCTTTGACCTCTTAGTATCTTTCCTGAGTCCAACTTGTTTCCCAGAAAAATCCATCCTCCTGATTACTCCTCCTAATTCCAGTCTTTGAGCTACTGCTGGTTCTGTTTGGAGCCTACCTGCCATCATGTTATTTATTTTCTCTTTTACTATAGCAACTAACTCCTTCCTTATGCAAATACGTTTAAGCATTCCTACCATATGTGGAAATCTGGTATCACTTTCCATTAATAGATAATAAAAAATAAGATGATAAAACACAGTGGAACAAAAAACAGTTTGATTGTTTTCTGTCTAGCCAGTAACTGTTGTCTGCTGTGGATCTGTGTCTGGGGCCTTCCTTCTCTTCTAAAGTGGGAAGGGAGTAATGAATATCAGTTAATATCAAGGTCTTTGACATCAAAGAAGGGACAAGGAAAAAGTCATGGAAAGGAGATACACCCACTACCTCATGACTGGATGCTTTCTAATGCTCTTTGAGAATCAAAAAAATCATTTCAAAATGTCTCCAAGGGCTCTATTCCCTGGCAAGCAACATTGAGCACACACACACACACACACACACACACACACACACACAGAGAGAGATACACACACACACACACACATACACAGAGATACACACACACACACACACAGAGATACACACACACACACACACACACACACACACACACACACACACACCACCATTAGCCATATTTGGATTGGATGGGAATGTTTTGATTGCTCAACTAGTAGTCGAGGACGGGAGGAATGCTATGTGCATGACAGAGCAAGCTGCCTGGGTTTGTATTAGCAGTGTGCCCCTTGCCTACCACCTACCCCGGGAAGTTACTGTGGCATTTGTTTCTCCCCCTGCTAAAGATGTGTTGGGTGGTGGTGGTGGTGCACACCTTTAGTCCCAGCCTTGAGGAAGCAGAGGCAGGTGGATCTGAGTTCAAGGTCAGCCTGCTCTACAGGCCAAATTCCAAGTTCTCTGTGTACAGAGAAACCTGATCTTGAAAAACAAAAACAAACAACAACAACAACAAAAATGAAATAAATGTGCTGGTGACAAATAATTTAGTGTTGCTGTTGGGACAGTCACGAGGTAGGCAGCAAGTGCCAGCTGTATGGCAGCTACTGTCTTAATGACACACTCAGCCCAGAAGGTAACATGGAAGCCCTTACCTCCAGGTCCTGTCGTGATTATTGGGCCACATGAAGAGCTGGGTCTGATCCCTTCTGAGGCCACAGACCAAGCAGTCACCGAGTTTGAAGGCAGGGGAGCCCTTCACTGCTCTGGAGGAAGTTGGCATTGGTTGGTGCGTCTGTGTACCGGTGTTTCAGAACACTTCCTGCATACTCTTTGTCCCAAATTCAGTTGCCGATGCTTCTTGAATATGTCCTGTTTTCTGCACTCTGTGACAGGCATATGACATTCCTTCCTCAAGAAATTGGATAAAACCAAGTGGCTTTCTGTGGCCTATGAAATGGAGGTAAAAGTAACCCGTGTCAAAGAAATGTTCAGAGCTGGCAGGTGATTCGCCAAACTCCTGTTCGTGCGTTTCTTCAAGGAAGCATGGAGTCCCTGTCAGTATGACATGGACAGAGTTCCCAGACAATGAAAGACGGAAGCAGCAGGCAGCGAAGTCAGACTTGATTGTTTCAAGCCACTGGCACAGCAAAACACACTCTGTGCAGGCTGAGATCCATTCCTACATTCTGACAACACTCCTGCCCCTAGGCTTGGATGGGGCATGCACCAGCCAGACCACCTCCCTCCTTGATTACCTCCATCTTGTCCTGGCTCCTATCTTCAGTGATGAAAGTGAGCATGCTTAGGATGGGGGTTCACCCTCAGCTGCCACCTTCTTGTAGAGCTGAAGAGACATCCCTTTCTGGTTGCTTTTTCCAAACTATTGCACTCCAGTAAAGAAGAAGTCTCACATTGTTAACGTTGGTCCTTGCTTGCTATCCAAATATTCTCTGTGTCATCTTCTTATCTAGCCTTTGCCTAAATGATTCTAGAGGCAGAACTTTTACAGCTGTCATGAATGTACCTACAGCTGGGTCATGGACTATGGGTCCCACTGTGCACGGGTTTGCAGGAGGCTAGTTAAATTGCTCTACTCATCTGAAAAGCAGTCTTTATTTTGTAAAACAGTCAGATGGTCCATGAGTTATCCTACCTGGGATGTGTCTAAAAATGCTAGTAGCTATTACACGGGAACAATAGGTACCCAGTGAGGCATCATAGACAAACCAAGACACAGATACCATCACTTGGATCTGATTCTGCAGTCACCAAAATGTGGTACACATCAAATGCCATAGGCAGGACTGTGTTCTGCCTTGGTAGCTACCCTTAATATTTGGGCTGTCCCTCTATTGTGCACCTAAACTGTGGACAGCCATTCTCTGAAGTTGACTGTGTGGTTACTTCCCTTATGAGAATTCAGACCTGCAACCACTTCAGGGAGGAGGCAGGCACATGTGGCCATAATTTCAAGTAAATTTCCCCCCAGGTGCTTCCTATTCCTGCTGCTATCTTGATCAGATGCATATTTAATGCTTTGTGATGGAGCCGCAGATGCGAGCTGTGCAGCCCTGCCTGTGACTGCCAAAAATGGCCAGGTCCCAGTAAAGTGGCTCTGAGAGCTCCTGGAATGTTGGGAGCTACCCCCTCCTGATGTCCAAGACCCAACTCTTGAGAAACCTACTCTAGAGGAAAGGGAAAGCAAGGCAGGGCTTATTAACTTTCCTTCTACAGGCTGTTTGCCTTTCTGCCCTGGGCACAGCTTCATTTGCATAGTTGATTTATAGTTTTAATTCAAACACTACCAGTGTGTCACATGACCCACTACCTTCGCTCCTCTTCAGACTGCTTTGTTAACAGCCCTCACTCCTAGTACCATGTGGAGCTCAGCGAGACAGGGGGCCTACTGCAAGATTCCCATCCCTCTGAGACAAGAGTACTGAAGGAAAAGACTGGAAGAGAGTAAGGTGTTAAGTTCCTTGAGGATGTAGCTCCCACCAGAAGATCTGCAGTCACACACCACACAGTGCCTTCCATGCCGGGGTCTTTGATAACTGTGTCTTTATGTTATTGCTTCTCGGAGGAGACCTTTCCCTGGGACTTGTCTCTCCTGCCCTTTTGTTCCAAAAGACGGTTAAAATTTACCAAGAACACACCAAATGCCAGCCCCAGGCAAGGCTGGTGCTAAAGGCCAGCTTGTTCCATCACTCGGGGAGTTCATACTTTCAACAAACAATACAGATGCTGAGAAAAACATCACACAAGTCTCTTAATTAATTATGAATTCAAAGCATCTGAATTTTTATTTGTTGAATAAAAAATTAAATCTAGCCAATTTGAAAACACTGGAGAACATCTCAGGTTACCAGGGCTTGAGGGGCCAATATTATAGAGGCAAGGTTTGTGGGAAGGTGAGCCTGAGACAGCTATTATTTCCCTAGAGTCATTTTCTCGCTTATTAAACTGGAAGAAGGGAGGGGGGAGGAAAGAAAAAGAGAATTAATTTGAGAACACATTTGTTTTGGAACGCAGGAGAATGTGGCTGTAAGTAACTCTAAGTGGCACTTTAAGTTGTCCTCACTTGTAGGAGAGAGAAAATTTGGAAGTTCTAGACTCCAAGTTATAAGAGACCCTGAAAAACACACAAAAGAGTCAGGAGGGACTCTGTCAGCTCCAGAATATAAAAATTGTCACCCAAGCAGAGGTCACACAAGCCTTGGGAAACCTTAATGTGATACGGGAGAATTGTCTGTATTCTGTCAATCATATTTTAATAAAACGCTGATTGGCCAGGCAGGCAGTATAGGCGGGAAAGCCAGACAGGAAGTAGAGGTGGAGCAAAGAGACTGGGAGTATTCTGGGAAGCAGGAAGCTCCCTCCGCAGTTCTGCCCAGACCACCGGAGAGGAAAGATGTAAGCTGCCCCGCTGGAAAAGGTACTGAGCCATGTGGCTAAAGTAGATAAGGATAATGGGGTAACACAAGTTATAAGAGCTAATAAGTAGCCTGACCTAATGGTTCAATCAGTTCATAACCTTATGGAGTCCTGTGTGTGATTTTCCTTGGGAGTTGTCGGTTGTGGGGTACCGGGCGGGACAGAAACCCCAACAAGCAGGCCCTTCATGTTACATTAATGAGCTTGACAGACATGAATCCCCTTTTCTTAGGTCGCTGTTTCAGCTGCCTGACAAGAGGATGAAGTGAATCGACTGTGTTCTCAATTATGAAATGGGAAGAAATCTTGATAGAAGATTTCAATTCAGAATAAAATATAAGGTGAAAAACATAAGAGGCAAGCATGATATGAAGCCTGACGGTCACATGATTAGATTCACATGGGGTCAGAAAGGAGAAGTGGAAGAAGCAGACATGACACAAGGGTCAAAGACGTTATGGACAACGATGGCTACAGGCTCAAGAACCTTTCCTGACCCAAGTTGTACACACTGAAACAAAAGCACAGAGACACAAGAAGACGAGATTGCTGAAACCAGAGGCAGGAGAAAATACTGAAATCAAGAATAAATCTGGTCGAGTGGCACAGGTCTGAAATCCCAGCCACTTGAGAGGACGAGATAGAAAGATGGTGAGTTCAAGGCCATTTTGTACTACAGAGTTGAGTTTGAGGACAGCCTGGGAAATTAATGAAGCTGTTTCATTTTTTGAAAAGGAAAAAGATGGCTGAGAATATACTGGTAGAATGATTACTTAGTATGTGTGAGCCCTTAGGTTCAATCCCAGTCATGAAAACAAAATCAAGTAAGGAAAAATTTATTTGAAAGTGTTGGTGATTGATATCTCACACAAACAATGGAAAGCAAACTAGCCATCATTTCCAAATTCACTCACCACCTCCAAAATATCCTTGAACAATGAGTGAAATATCAAAACATTCCAAATATTAAATCCACAAACAGAAACAGTAAAGCACCAGTCCAACACTCTAAATTATACTAGAAGAATTGTGTAAGCCATCTCTATACATGCTAACTCATAATTACAGGAAGAATAATGCATCATAAATGGACACAATGAAAGGCAGACTTTTGTATATGGATGAAAACTGTTAACTGTAAAATATAGAGATAGTAAATGATTAGTAAATCCCGGGGTGGGGGTGACAAGTGGAGCATAGGAGAGTTTTAGAGCATTGAAGGCATATCCTGGGATGATGTCATACTGTAAGGATGATGTCATACTGTACAAGGGATCATTCCAATATATACTACAAGGCCTTGGTAACAGTAATGCTTTAGTACTGTTTCATCTGTTTCAACATACAATAAAATAAGATGTTAAATACAGGAATTTTCATGCTCACTGGGGAGAAAGGCTATCTGGAGACTTTCTGTATCATCAAGTAAGTTTTAAATAGACAAATGGATTAGAAATTTGCAGACAAAAAAAAAAGACAAGTACTGAGGAAATGTCTCAGTTGTGTATCTGACTTTGATCACCAGAAGCCATGTGGAAAAGTCAGGCAGAGTGGCCCTGCTCTTGCAATCCCAGACCTGGTGAGAGCGCAGGTGATGGTTCGGGTTCACAGCCAGCCAGTTCAGCCTTCCTGGCAAGCCCCACCTAGGTCAGTGAGAGACCTTTCTCAAAAACAGAAAGAAGGGAGATATAGGGCCTGGAGATCCGTACCCAAGCCTGTCCTCTGACTTCTTCATGCACATACATACTTGTGCACTCACACGAATGGACACATACATGTATGCAAGCACATAAAATAAGCACATAGGCATGCGATTCTAGTGGTGTTTGTTAAAGGACTTCTTAGTAGCTAATGTAGTGCAGGCGAAAGTGCTTAGAATTGTGTAGGAGATTTGAAAGATTACAGTTCTAACAATTGATATACGCAACATATGCAAATATGGACAAATGATAGGATATAGAATATATCTGTTGTTCACACAACACAGTTTGAGGATCAGCAGAATCAAAGTCAGCATCAATACATTGAAGTGAATGATGTCAATCAGATCATGCTGGGATCAAACTAGCTGCACATAACAAAGGAATACTAGAAAAATTTTCAACTGTTTGGGAATTAAGCTGTTCTCTTTTATACCTGATCTCAGCCAAAAAGTCACTAAGTGATTAACTGGTCATTTTAAACACACATATCTAAGGTGAACTCACAAAGAAAATTATTATTATTATTATTATTATTTTGATAAAAAGAGACTCAACAAGAGATGCCAAAAAGAGGTGAGGAAAAAATATTAATGAGCAAAACTGATGCAGTAAAAAAAGTGTAAGTTCAAAAGAACCAAAAGTTGAATTCTTGAAAATGCTAAAAAAAAAAAAAAAAACTTGGCCAAACTCTAGCCAGACTTGAGAGGTGCAGGCCATCAGAATCATCAGCAAGAATAAAAGGAGGAGCTCACTGCTGATCAGACATGCCTGAGGAGTGCCGCTTATTAGTTCCCAGTCACTCGGCTAGCTTAGCCCTGAAATAATCACCCAGAAACTGCATTAATTAAATCACTGCTTGGCCCATTAGCTCTAGCTTCTTATTGGCTAACTATTACATATTAATTTAACCCCTTCCTATTAATATGTGTATCGCCACAGTGGCTTACATCTCTCTCTCTCTCTCTCTCTCTCTCTCTCTCTCTCTCTCTCTCTCTCTCTCTCTCTCTCTCTCTTTTTCCTTGACAGGGTTTTTTGTGTAACCCTGGCTGTCCTGAAACTCATTCTGTAAGCCAGGATGGCCCTGAACTGAGATTTGTATGCCTCTACTTCCTGAGAGAAAAACACAGTTCATGTAAATAAAAAAGTAAAAGTAGAAGTGGGATCAATTTTTTACCAAAAAAAAAATCCTTGTTCTTCTAGAGTATTATATTCAATGCTAGCATTGATATATCAACCCACATATCAAAAGCTCTAAGTCTAAATGATTTTAAAGACTGCAAAAGACTATAATTTTAAAAATGATTTAACTAAGAGATGTAAATATGATCAGATATCCAAACACAAAATCTATTTGTTGCACATTGAACACAATTGAAGAATATTAATACCGCTCCTGGATAATCAGACATAAGTGTTCCTTCTACCATCTCTTCAACCCAACATACATTGTAGTCAGGAGAGGAAATCTAGAAGATTCTATAGGAAATGAGTTTGTCTAACCTAGCAGGTACTAAGTCAACACAAAAGCCTGTAGAATTTTTATTTACTGACTTTGAATCCATGTACAATGAGACATTCCTAATGTTATTATAAACATTCAGTATTGAAGACTCTAATCTGTCAGTTCTCAGGGCCATTGCTTGTGATGGTCCTTCCTTTTCTATGCACGGATAGGCATTGACTCATTGTGGAAATCTCACTTTGCTTTTCTGAGTTTAGGTTTAGCTCTTTTTTTCTGTTCTGCACAGTTTCAAAACACAGCAGATGTCTTCAGCCAAACATGCTGTGAGTTGAAAATATTCCACCTAAGTCATTCTATCTCAGGGAGTTCCTATGAACCCCGAATTAGTGAACAGTGAGCTTCTGCAACAAAGGACAATGTGGGTGGGGCTCCTATGGCTACTTTTAGCTCTGCTCTTTGTGTTTGCCCATTATAAAATGTCTAAATTCTTATCCTCTGGCCCATGCCCAGACTCAGCTAAGGTCCTGTGCAGTTAATCAAACTCACTTGGACAGTGTTTTCCCTGGTGGGGTACCACTTCTGTTAGTCCTTCCTGCAGTCCTCTCGACATTTCCTTAAAGGCATGACTTCCAAAACTTATCCCACTTCCTTGTTAGCATTGGGAATGCCAGTTTGTAATCTCTTTTACCAACCCTATCAGTGGTTACTTTGGAACCGCCATCTGTTAGGAAAAATCCTAAAACAAGCCATTTCTTTCGCTGATGCAAAGAAATCCAACCAGACCAGATTAGCCAAATTAAAATGCCCATGTTTAATAAATGTTGCACTCTTGAGTGGCCAGGAGAACATGGCAAGGAGGGAGAGACATTGGAGAGATCCATGCAAACCCCAAAACCACGTATTCTTCTTTTTGGTGCAAGCCTAAATAACCTGGTGGAGTGGTCCTGACCCTCCCCCAGGAGAAGTTACCACTTGGCAGCTTGGGAGTTGGAGTCCAAGCCAGGGCAACTGCCATGCCAGGGGCTTCCAATCATCTCAGACTTCTTGGATATAGGGGTGTTCGAGGGCTGGGGTGATGCCCCAGCTTAATATTACATTCCAGACTCTTTGAATATAAGGGTGTGACTTTTGAAGGGACAAAGTGAACAATGATTGCTATGGGGTGTACTGTTCCATTGCAATGAGAGACACCATGATCATGCAACTCTTGCAAAAGAAAGCACCTAATTGGGTCTGGCTTACAGTTGAAGAGGTTTGATCCATTATCAGCATGGTAGCGTACAGGCAGAAATGGTGCTACAGAGGCAGAGAGAGTTCTGTATCCAGATCTGCAGGCAGGAGGAAGAAGAAGAGCCACTGGCCTGGCCTGGACTTCTGGAAACCTCAAAGTCCACTTCCAGTGATGCACTTACTCCAACAAAGCCACATCTGTTGCACAAAGCAGCACCTCTTAACCCTTCTAAGTAGTGCCTCTTCCTGGTGATAAAGCATTCACATACTTGAGCCCATGGGGCCAATCGTATTTAAGCCAACACGGGTGCGGTGAAGAAAGTTGGACTCAGTCTAGGAATTGCACAATATATTTATAGCAAGAAACATGTTGAGTTGTACACTTACACACACACAGGTTCAGGAAAGTATATTTCCAATGAGATGTATACTAGAAAAGGGGAAGATCCCACAGGAAAGAGAAACACATGGCTGTGTGCTAAATACAACTTTGACAGAAGCTCAAAAGCAGGTTTTAACTGAGTTCTCTTAGTTAATCTTTCTGTCCTTGAATTTAACACTTTCCTCTGGCCTTATTGGGAGGAGTGGCCTGCCTCTTAATGTTAGCTGAGCCCCAACTCAGTTCTAGCTCTCTCTCCTTTTTCGTCCTTCCAAACTCCTATTCTGTTTGGGATTAATTGCCTAGACATTTGCCACAAGTAGAGAGGTCTACTGGGAGCTCCCTCTGGGAAGAGAAAATGGGGGCTATAAGCCTAGTGTGTGTGTGTGTGTGTGTGTGTGTGTGTGTGTGTGTGTGTGTGAGAGAGAGAGAGAGAGAGAGAGAGAGAGAGAGAGAGAGAGAGAGAGAGAGAGTATGTGTATAAGTGTGTGTGTGAGAGAGAGTGTGGGTGTTGGGTGTGGGAGCAGGCCACACCTTGGTGTGTAGCTTTTCTAATAGGCTAATTTGCAGTACAATCAGCTTAATTAACCACACCCACCCCTGCACCCACATACCACATACACCACAGACACACACACATGTAAGCACACACACACATAAGCACACACACACACTCGCAGGTCTAGATATATATCCACATCTCCAAAGGCATCCGTACCTCTTCGAAAAAGAACATTCTCAATCTCCAACAGGAAGAAAGTAACAGTTCCTTTGGATTGAGCTTTGAATTCTTTCTTTTCTTCAAGATAGCGAATACAATTTACTCTCCTTTCCCCCTTTCAGATGGAGACTTGGGGGCTTCCTGGAATAAGAAAGAAAAGAAAATGCTTCTTAAAGGCTCCCTCAGCTACAAACTGGGAAATGTCTGTTCTGGAGATCTCCTACCGCTCCAGCAGTCATCCCTGGATGACAATCACAGAACAGTTCAGGACAGGCAGGTACCACAGTCGTTCCCAGTGGGAGGGTGACACTCCTGCTATGACTGGTCCAGGCTTAATAACACAACAG
Source organism: Myodes glareolus (assembly GCF_982192425.1). Lineage (NCBI taxonomy): Eukaryota > Metazoa > Chordata > Mammalia > Rodentia > Cricetidae > Myodes > Myodes glareolus. The sequence goes on along the minus strand of NC_142032.1, from coordinate 7,251,353 downwards.
TCCTGAGCTCAATGTGCCTCAGCTGTCCCCCACTTCCTCCATCACAAAAGCTGTCTGGCAGGGCTTCAGTGTGAGACACAGATTGCTTTGTGCCCCTTTTCTTGTTTGCCCTCATGGTTTCCCTGTGGATGTTAACTCTGTTCCTTCACTTATGCTCTGTGAAGCCAACCATCCAGGAGTACAATCTTACTTTAAACTGTGAACCTAGGTATCCAAATCATATCCACATCAATGGATAAGAACTAGGATACGGCCGTGGAAAGGAAATAACTTGTGTTTTACATCCCAGATCATAGATCTAACCTCTACCCCCACTCACTAACCATTTCTTGCTCTGTGAGAAGCTGGGAAGTTGAGAACTTAGGCTCTGAAAACCTCCTAAGAGAAAGTGTATGGACCATATGTTGTGTGATATTTCATTTGTATTTTAATAAATAAAGCTTGCCTGAAGTTCAGAGAGTAAACCAGATGCACTGATCAGCTTTACAGACCAGGCAGTGATGACACACACCTTTAATCCCAGTAGCCACACTAGTCTACCATAGAAACCAGGCAGTAGCAGTGCACGCCTTTAAATACAGCCATAGAGAGGAACATAAGACAGGAGGAGACAGCTCACACAGTCTCATTCTGAGATTCCTGGAGGCAGAATCGCCAGTTTGGACTGAGGTAGAAGTAAGAACCAGTGGCTGACTGTTTTGCTTTTCTGACCTTCAGGTTGAACCTCAATATCAGTTTTGGGTTGTTATTAATCATGCTACAATATGTTATAAAAACCACGGCTTCCTGTGAGTTGGAAATGAAGTCTTCAAGAATCACAAAATGGTTCAACAAAATGATAAAAGAGTGTTAGGAGGGCTAAAAACCTACTGTGCTGGTTATTTTTCACTCCTGTGACAAACTGTCTGATAAGAAACAACAAGAGAAGGGGTTACCAGGCTTACAATTGCAGGAGGTACCATCTAGCATGGCAGGAGGCATGCCCATGGCTACTGTGTGTCGCTAAGACTCTTCACATCTTCATATTATTGTGTAACAGGGAGTTGGAACAGGGCTGTAAATCCTTAAGGCTTGCCACCAGAGACCAACTTTCTCTGATAAGATCACCACCTCCTAAAGTATGCAGAAATTTTCTAAAGAGCACTAATAATTGTAGGCAGAGTTTTCCTGTCTCACCAGTACACTCCCAAGTAACCACTCAGAGAGTCTTATTATTAATTATAACTGCTAAGCCAATAGCTCAGGCTTATTACTAAGTAGCTCTTACATTTTAAATTAACCCATATTTCTTTTCTAAGTTCTACCACATGACTCAGTGCTTGTTTTCTCATTTCATATGCATCCTATTTCCTCTGCATCTGGCTGGCAACTCTTCAAACTCTATCCATCTTCTTCCCAGCATCCTCCTAGTCTGGTTCTCTTTCCCAGTTATTTGATCATCCGCTTCTTTTTTAAACCAATCACAGTAACAAATATTTACACAGTGGAAAGGAATGTTACACAAATAACTGGGGACAAAGAATTTAAATATAGGGGTCTATATAGAGGAGACTTGTAAATCACAATGCTTACCAAGGTCATTTAGCTGCACCATGTTAGGTATACAACTAATGGTTGATAGAATGGTCATCAGTATATTGGAAGCCTGGTCCCAGTGTTCCCCATCTTGGTCTATTCTCATCCTCTGTACACTGTGGGGTAAGTGCTCTCACAGACAGTGAGTTCTAAGCAGTAAGATAAGTTCTAAATGTAAGTTCTAACTGGTGACCTCAACTTCTAAGTGTGTGTCTTTGAGGGAGTGATATACCCCAGGATGAGTTTCTTTCCCTATAAAATAGGCTTGAGATGAATAGGTTTAAGGTTAGAGTTAGTTAGTTCATTGTAAAGCAGATGCTAACGAGGCAGAGGTAAGAGCAGTCTGGGTAGGGTGTTTGACTGATATTCATCCTGGTTTAAGATGGCAGTCTTTCGATAAACCAGCCCTTTCTCAGTCTCCAGGACTAGGAACAGATTTTCCACTGAGCCTTGCTGTTCTCACTGAGCAGTGAAGGCCAATGTACTGGCCTCAAGGTCGCCACTGGAGGCAATTAATTTCTTCAGCTCTGGCTTTCCTGTTAATTATTCTGAAAACATACTCATTCTGTCAGCAAGCCTACTTTCAAAATCAAAATTGGAGCCATTTTTCATCCTTAATAAAGTCTCCTTTCTCTGCCCTCCCTCGGTCCTCATAATTGTGAACATCTTCATCCTAGAATTTAAAGAATGTGAGAAGGCAAGAAGTAAGGCTCCCTTTCTCCACTCTCCTGAGTGACAGTTGTTCCCTGGTAGAAGGACCGATCCCCTTTCCCCACTGAGGTGTAGGGACTTTAGACTCCCCAGCCTTTTAAATTAAACACCCAGGCTGCATATTAGGGACTGAAAAGCAAAGAGAGGCTGAGAGAAGTCACCTCCTTGGTGACGCTCACACTAAATTCCAGGGTCAGTCACTGTGTCTGCATCTATCTGGTATCAAAATTCATACTACTTCAGTATACAAGCATTTGATATCTGCCACTTCTGCCTAACACCCTTTTGTCTCTCCTTACACTCATGCAAGCACACAGCTTATTGGTTTGTGTTTCTGATGAATGGTAGAGAGAGGAAGTCCTTCCTTCCTCTATCAGCTTCTATTTTCCACACCTGAAGTCTGCGTCTCCCACAGTATTGGTAAACGTCCATGACACAATAGTTGTAGATTAGCTTTATTTGTACACAAGTGACATTTGTTTTAGATGCAACATAGAGTAGGATTCTCCTCAAGCCAAGGGGCTGGCTCAGTAAGGAAGGGCTGGAGAGATGACTCAGCACTAAAGAGGTGAGAACCTAGGTTCAGGTCCCAGCACCTACTCTAGGCGGCACACAAAAGTCTATAGCTCTGGATCTGTGGGATCTGACACTCTCTTCATATATGGGGTACACATGGATGTATACTCAGGCACCTGCCTATACACATAAATAAAAAGTGAAAAACAAAACAAAGGCAAAAACAGTAATGATAGTAAATTTAGATAGTGAGAAGAATTGTGACTATTGTGGGGACAGACCAGTCTGTTCCAGTTTCCTTTGACTGTCAGCACAGTCTGGACTCACTTTAGAAGAGGCTCTCAAGCGAGGGATTGGCTGTGTCTGTTTAGGAGATTATCTTGATTGCTAGCTGATACAGGAGGGCTCAGCCAACTAATCCCAGGAAGGAGTCCTAGGCTAAGAAATCTAGCCAAGCAAGAGACTGAGTGAGACTGCAAGTAGTTTTTCTCCATAGTTTCTGCTTGAGTTCCTGCCTCAACTTTCCTCAGCAGTAGACTATGACTTGGAAGTGTCAGCCAAATAAACCCTTTCTTCCCTGAAGACGCGTTTAGTCACAGTGACAGAATGAGACTGGAACACGTGCCATTTGCTTTTTCTTGATCTGTAACCCTGTGAATGGCTAAAACAAGAGGAACCCAACCAGCCCACACAGGTGCCGAAGGGGGTTTTATCCAGAAGACAAGGTCTTGTAGGGATTCATGTCAGCACTGTCCCTAGTTGTGTGTTGTTACTTACGTTTGCTGAGTCCGAGTTTTCAACTCTAGCACAAGAGGCTGAGCAAGACAGTTCTCTAACTTTCTTCTGCTGTCCACAGCATCCTGACAAGTCCACGGAACTCAAATGTTTCCTAGCCTTGGACTTGAGAGGGGGCCGTCATAAATCGTTATCACACAGGTTTCTCATCAGCACTCCCTAGTAGAGTGTAAAACTTTTCTTACCCTCTTTTCTGACAGTGCAGATGTTAAAGACTGGGAAAATTGGCCCTTTTCCTCCTTGACAGTTTATAAACAACAGAAAATAATTATCTATGCAGAAAAGATAAAGGCCATGCATGGGAGAACATCTCTGCCAGGGGTAATGGTATGTATCAGCTTTCCTTTTCATTTTCAGTTACTTAATTTTGCGTGTGTGTGTGTCTTAGAGGACAAGTTATTGGATGAAATTTTCTCCTTTCATCATATATGTCCTGGGGTTGGGACTCAGAACTTTCAGCATGGCAGAAAGCGACTTTACCCACTGATTTATCTTGTTGACCCTATACATCAATTTAAAAATGTCAGACTGCCATGCCAACTTCTCTCGTTTAAAGAACTCTTGTGGGCAAGGTTGAACCAACTCTTAGGAATGGTGGGTTACTGCAAAGGAACCTGAGCTAAGGGGCAGCTCCTCATCTTCCTTGTGGTTTTGAGGTGTCAAGGGGAAGGAGAGCATCATGGAGGTATGACTTCACCATTGTCTGAGCTGAGAATCCTCCCCCTGAACAGGTGAGTTGTGATTACTGGACAAGTCTGCAAATGTCTCTTACACACATGCACCTATTTCGAATGCTTTTGGATCCTAGCGGGAGAAAAAATGATAAGGGATACAACACAATACATCAAAATGCCTCTTCCTCGCAAGGTAGGAGACTGAGTAATGGATGCTGACATCCATCTTGAAGAGTGTTCTCTAGCCAGCAATGAGGCATCACTAGGCAGATGTTGGCTAGAAATTTGGAAACAAAATGCTTCCGTGAAGTGCAGTCCCAAGGCATAGATGGCTGCAGGGAAAAAAAAGGCAAAGTCAAAGACAGATGGACCAGTAAAAGTAAAAGAACAGTTTGGGCAGAGATCCCGGATCTCAGACCTGGTGAGCCTCAGACAGAACTGAGGCTGTAAATATCCTTGTGTGAGACTTAATTTTGTCAACTTGACACACCCAGAAAAAAGAAACCCGATGAGGAATTGCCTCTATGTGATTGATTTGTGGTCATGTCTTGTGCATTTTCTTAATTGCTAATGGATGTAGGAGGGCCCATCCCACTATGGATGGTGTCATCTGGGTTATATAAGGTAGCTGAGCCAGCCGGGAGACTCAAGGCAGGAAGAAGCCACTGTCTGTGGTCTTCATTTTCTGCTGCCAGGCTCCTACTACCTTCAGTGATGGACTGCAAGCTATAACTTATAAGCCAGAACAACGCTTTCCTCTAAGTTGCTTCTGGTTATGGTGTTTATCATAGCAACAGAGAAGCAAACTGTATCCCTGGGCATCTGTGAATAAACCCAAACCACCCAACAACAAAACAAAAGCAAATACTGACATGCAACTACCGAGCCTCCAGTTTCACTGGGCTTGTTACAAGCTCTTTTTGCCTCTCCTAAAGAAGAATGGTAGCGAGTTCAGCAAGAAGAACATTCCAGTCAATGTAGAATACTCACTGTGTGAGAGGAAGGCCCTTGCCCCACGGGAGCTGTCTGCCCTTGGTTGTTGACCCTGTACCCTTGGGCAGGACATAGCTAACATAACTACATAGCCTTGTTTTATTGAATTACTCTGAGAACATACTCCTGTTTTGTCAACAGGACTCACTTTCCAAATCAAAACTGTGGCCATTTTTCATCCTTAATTTTATAACTTCCTTCTCGTTGTCTCCCTATTTCCATTTCATAATTATAAACATCTTAATTCCAGAGAATTTAATGAATATGGGAAAATAGGGAGTGTAGACTTTCTTTCCTTTGCGTTCTGGTTACAAATGTTCTCAAAAAGCAAAAGTCTTTTAACACTGCTCTAGGACTTCATGCTCCTGCCTCAGTTACTCATGAAAACTATGTTCAGGAACTGTTAACTTGTAAGGCAGATGGAGGTCAGACTTTGGTTATCCCTGCCTTGTGTTAAGATGCATCAATGCTTCTTACATATATTTTCTGGGACTCTAACTGTTGGGTTGCGATCTTGTTGTACACTGAGGGACTCCCTCTTTTCTGTTATGGTTTTAACATGCCTCTCAAACTTCTTCTACTGGAAACTTGATCCTCAAACTTCTATGTTAATGACATTTGAAGATGGGACATTTAAGAAATGATTAGCAGAGAGCTCAGTCATTAATAGATTAGATCAGTTGATTAATAGTTCATGGTTCATCTCAAGAATGGATTTTCGACTGAAGTCAGTCAGACTCTGAGTTCTTATGCCATGCTAGTAGATGACAGAGGGAAGGTACTCACTAGAGGCCAAGAAGATCCATCTTCTCCTTCTTGGAGTTCTTAATATCTAGAACTATGAGTTAAATGAAACCCCGTTCTTTATAAATTACAATGGAATTATAGGGACAGCCTGGAAGGTGAGACCATGGGCAGCAGAAACTACTACTGATGAGGCTGGTGAGTGAGGGCGCACTGCTATACTGTGCTTGTGCAACTCTTGCCCTTGAACTTGGCGTTCATAGTTTGAAACACATCTTGTCTACTCCATAGCTGTGCTCTCTTGCTAGGGCTCCACCCCTGGGAACTGAGCTGCATGACATCATTTCCTCCTCAGATGACTCCACCAGGTGACACTTATCTTCAGTGAAGACAAAGGTGGTTTGCGAAGGAGCGGTACCACAGTGAGTAGCTGCTTCCGGGAAATGTTTAGCCTAGGTAGTAAACCCTTGGTTAGAGAAAGGGAGACTCTTTGGCTATTCTTGTAGGTTAATGAGAACTAGCTGTAGAAGCTTGACAGACAGGATGGGAGGAGAGATGGAGGGAGAAGAAGAAGTAAAGGCAACACACACACACACACACACACACACACACACACGCCTGTATGCACACACACAGCCTTCAGATTCTCAGGATTCTTGTTTGCTCTCATACACCACTTGTTATTGCAAGGAACAGCTTGTATACCACAGAACACATGACGGGATCACCAAAACTTGAAAATGTTTCCCATCCAGGAACTGTATCCAGAGATTTTAAGCGCGGCAGGGTACACCACTCAAATTACGCCATTTTGTCATAAGGATTATTTTGAGCTAAAGATGAGAAAGCACTCCTCCCCCTTTCTTTCCGAACACTAAGGATAAAAATCCTCGTTTGTATGAATAACTTCTGTCTCATATCAGAAGGAAAGAAGTGCTTCTACCCAGGACAGGAAGCTGATCTCAAGAGAATTCTGCACAAATGGTTCTTGTTAGAATAACTCTTGCCTCCGGTTTCACAGGGATTTTCACTGGGTTAGAGAATTTTTCTAAAAATTAAGTTCATAAAAATCACTTGCCCTTCTTCAGATGGTCTATGAAGCTAGTTCTTTTTTCAATTGAGATTTTTTTTAAAAAAAGGTTTTATTTTTATCTTTTATTTGTGTGTGTGTGTGTGTGTGTGTGTGTGTGTGTGTGTTCAGATGCCTGCAGATAGAAGAGGGTACTGGATCTCGTAGAGCTGGAGCTACAGGCACTTATGAGCTACTGCCCTACACAGGTGCTAGGAACCCAATGCAGGTCCTTTACAAGAACAAAGCTCACTATTGACTGATGAGTTGGTATACCCTTCTCTCAGTTCTTTAATGGCTCACTTCTCTATAAAACCCATGCCATATGACTGGCCAAACTCCTAGGCTGGGACAATAATCAGAATGCTCCTGCAACGTACCGGTGCCTCTGTGATCTAGAACTTTCTTCCAGGATCCTTCCTTGTGGTGCTGCTCCCATCATGCCCTGTGTCCTCTTCTGCATCAGATCAGTATGCTTGCTAACTAGCTCCTCCCTCTTCTTTTCATTTAAGTCTTAGCTCAGATGCTTCTTTAGAAGATCTCCCCTTCACTAATGCATCAATTGTTTCTCATTACTGAGATGTAGGCCTTGCCTTTCCTTCACAGTGTGTTAATCAGTGATTCTCAAGTCTCGCTGTCATTTAGATCCACCTAGGAAGCTGATTAATGGTGTAGATCCTCAATACTCGAGACGTCCCCCCACCCCAGAAAGTGGTGAAGGTAATTCTTTGATGGTTGTGAGGTTCTGATGAAATGCTGTTATATAGTTATTGTTGTAGAAGATCCTTCTGTCTATATGTTGTTTTCATTAATGAATAAATAAACTACCTTGGCCTGTCGATAGGTCAGAACTTAGGTAGGCAAAGAAGACAGAACTGAATTCTAGGAGGAAGAAAGCAGAGTCAGAGAGATGCCATGAAGTCGCCAGAAACAGATGCTGGGAATTTTACCCAGTAAGCCACTGCCACGTGGTGATACACAGATTAATAGAAATAGATTAAATTAATATATGAGTTAGCCAATAGGAAGCTAGAGCTAATGGGCCAAGCAGTGATTTGATTAATAAAATTTCTGTGTGTTATTTCAGGGCTAAGCTAGCCAGGTAGCTGGAACAAACAAGCGGGCCATCCTCCTGCAATTTATTACTTGACTTAACTATTAGAAAAGAATAGACCACTGATTTTTTTTAGTTAATCCTGTATTCTGTTACATTACTGAAAGTATTTATGAATTGTATAAGTTCCTTGGTAGATTTTTGGGGGTCATTTATGTAAACTATCATATCATCAGCAAATAGTGAGATTTTGACTTCTATTCTGATTTGTATCCCCCTGATCTCCATTTGTTGTCTTATTGCTGTAGCTAGGACCTTAAGAACTATATTGAATAGATATGGAGAGAGTGGACAACCTTGTCTTGCTCCTGATTTCAGTGGGATCACTGGGTGTTTCTCTCCATTTAGTTTGATGTTGGCTGTTGGCTTGCTGTATATTGCCTTTATTATATTTAGGTATGTTCCTTGAATCCCTGCTCTCTTCAAAACCTTTATCATGAAGGGATGTTGTATTTTGTCAAAAGCTTTTTTCAGCATCTAATGAGATGATCATGTGGTTTTGATTTTTTCAGTTTGATTATATGGTAGATTGCATTAACAGATTTTTATCTGTTGAACCCTCCCTGTATCTCTGGAATGAAGTCAATTTCATCATGGTGGATGATGGTTCTGATGTGTTCTTGGATTCGATTTTCCAGTATTTTATTTAGTATTTTTGTATCAATGTTCATGAGTGAGGTTTATAATTCTCTTTCTTAGTAATGTCTTTATGTGGTTTGGGTATCAGATTAATTGTAGCCTCATAAAAAGAGTTTGGCAATGTTCCTTCTGTTTATAATGTGTGAAATAATTTGAGGAGTATTGGTATTAGTTCTTTTTTGAAAATCTTGTAAAATTCTGAGCTACAACCATCTGGTCCTGGGCCTTTTTATGTTGGGAGACTTTTGATGAGTGTTTCTATTTCTTCAGCAGTTATAGGTCTGTTTAATTTGGTTATCTGGTCTTGATTTAATTTTGGTAAGTGATATTTATCCAGAAAGTTGTCCATTTCCTTTAAGTTTTCCAATTTTGTGGAGTACAGATTTTCAAAATATGACCTGATGATTCTCTATATTTCCTCGGTGTCTGTTGTTAAAAAAAGTGGGACCACTTTTCATTTCTGATTTTGTTAATCTGAATATTCTCTGTCTGCATTTTGTACACAGATGATAAACAGGCTGAGAAAAAAATCAGAGAAACATTACAATAGTTACAAATAACATAAAATATCTCAGAGTAACTCTAACCAAACAAGAGGAAGTCTTGTATGGCAAGAACTTTAAATCTTTAAGAAGGAAATTGAAGAAGAAACCAGAAAGTGGAAAGATCTCACATGTTCTTGAATAGGTAACATTAGCATAATAAAATCTTACCAAAAGTAATCTACAAATTCAATACAATGCCTATCAAAATCCCAGCAAATTTCTTCTCAGACCTCAAAAGAACAGTACTCAATTTCGTATGGAAAAGCAAAAAACCCAGGATAGCCAAAACAATGCTTTACAATAAAAGAATTTTTGGAGGTATCACAATCCCTGACTTCGAACTCTACAAGTACAGAGTTACAATACTGAAAACAGCCTGGTATTGGCATAAAAACCGACAGGACTAAATCAAAGACCTGGATATTAATCCATATACTTTTGAATACCTGATTTTTGACAAAGAAACAAAAAAAATCAAATGGAAGAAGAAAGTATATTTAACAAATGGTGCTGACATAACTGGATATCAACATGTAGAAGAATGAAAATAGATTCATATCTATCATCATGCACAAAACTCAGGTCCAAATGGATCAAAGATCTCAAAATAAAGCCAGCCACACTGACCCTCATAGAAAAGAAAGTGGGAAGTACCCTTGAACGCATTGGCACAGGAGACTACTTCCTAAATATAACCCCAGTAGCACAGACACTGAGAGAAACAATTAATAAATGGGACCTCCTGAAACTGAAAAGCTTCTGTAAAGCAAAGGACATGGTAAACAAGACAAAACAACAGCCTACAGAATGGGAAAAGATCTTCACCAATCCCACATCAGACAGAGTGCTGATCTCCAAAAGATACAAAGAACTCAAGAAATTGGTCATCAAAAGGACAAATAATTCAATAAAAAATGGAGTACAGACCTAAACAGAGATATCTCAACAGAGGAATCCAAAACTGCTGAAAGACACTTAAGGAAATGTTCAACATCTTTAGTCATCAGAGAAATACAAATCAAAACAACTCTGAGATTCCATCTTACACCTGTAAGAATGGCCAAGATCAAAAACACTGATGACAACTTATGCTGGAGAGGTTGTGGGGTAAAGGAAACACTCCTGTATTGCTGTTGGAGTGCATGCTGGTACAACCCCTTTGGATATCAGTAATACCATTTCTCAGAAAATTAGGAAACAACCTTCCTCAAGACCCAGTAGTACCACTTTTGGATATATATCCAAAGGATGCTCAATTGTGCCACAAGGACATGTGCTAAACTATGTTCATAGCACCATTGTTTGTCATAGCCAGAACTTGGAAACAACCTAAATGCCCCTTGACTGAAGAATGGATAAGAAAAATGTGGTACATTTACACAATGGAGTACTACACAGCAGAAAAAATAATGTTATCGTGAAATTTGCAGGCTAATGGGTAGAGCTAGAAAGCAAACATCATTTTGAGTGAGGTAACCCATTCCCAGAAAGACAGTTATCACATGTACTCACTCAAAAGTGGTTTTTAAACATAAAGCAAAGAAAAGCAGCCTGCAAATCACAATCCCAGAGAACCGAGACAACAATGAGGACCCTAAGAGAGACATACATCAATATGATCTGTATGGGAAGTAGAAAAAGACAAGATCTCCTGAGTAAATTGGGAGCATGGGGACCTTGGGAGAGGACTAAAGGGGAGGGGAGAGGCAGGGAGGGGAGCAGAGAAAAATGTAGAGCTCAATAAAAATCAATTAAAAAAAAAAGAAACACAATAGGCTAAGGGGAAAGTCCCAAGTTTCTCTTGCCATTTTGCAATGTATGTTTGAAGTATTTCCCATCCAGAAATGGAACACCCTGGTCTCTGGGATGGACTTGTGACTCGTGTTAGCTAACAGAACTCTCTAGGTATGATGTCATAGCATTTCTGAGGCTAGTGCAATAGAGGACAAAAGACTATTTGGAGCAAAGACAAACGGGCCCAAGGGGAGCACCATAGACCAAACAGCCAAAGCTAGGTGTGCATGGTGGATGGATTAGTAGACAACCAGCCACAGTGAGGCCCACCTTCTAGAGGGATTAAGAGACCAACCAGTCACAACTTGGTCCACCTGCTGGAGGGATTAGTAGAACAACCAGCAACAGCTAGGTCTGCCTGCCAGAGGGATTAGGACCATCTCAGACTATGAAGTTCCATGCAACATCAAATGACTGCGGTTGCTTGGACAACTCCAAGTGAAATAAGAAGAAACTAGTTATATGATCAAACCTAGGTGGTACCAGGGCAGTCTGCTAAGCCCAGCCCATATTGCTCACCCAGAGAATGTGGAGCAAATGATTTTTGCCCTAAACAGTTATGTTGTGGTATTCCTTGTTATGTAGCAGTTGAGAAATGGCACACAGGGTAAGTTTTTAAAGGTAAAAGACTCAGATCCTTAGTTGCTCGCTTGCTACCCTTTTCCCACTTCCTAGATTACTGCTTATGGAATAGTATGGTAGGATTTTAAAAAGTTTCTAAGTGGACCCATGAAGCATCAGACATGCCTTTTCGAAGGGTTATTCTGCACTTTGCTTAGAGTCCAGTTGGCAATTGGAAGACTTCCTAAACACTTAAAGTCATTCAGAGGCGAAATTATGACTCTTTTCCTCTGAGAAATCTCTTCAACTACAGTAACAAAGTTCTCCTTTGCAGTGGGTCATTTCATAAAAGACATGCTTAGCATAAATCTTTGCTGAGTCAGGAAATCCATTCATTTTGTACCACTCAGCTCAAAGCTCCTTAGCTGAGAAACGTGATAGACAAGCACTGCTTTCTCCAGCCCTCCCTTGGGAGAAGCATGATGGAGCAGATGGTGCAAGAGCCCCACACTGAATAGGAAGGAGGGGCAGTGATAGAGCTAGAGGCATTGTAGAAGACACTTCCAAAGACAATGGTAAACTGCTGGTGACAATGACTCAGCTCCAATCCTGGTATCATCTTTTTGGTCATTTTAGTAACAAGCTTTTGTTGTAAGCAGCAAAGCTGTCCTGCATTCCAGGCAAGAAGAGGAAGTAGAGAGAGTGATTGTTAGCATCTTGTGACAGAAAGTGTCTCCTTGTGAGTGTCCCTCAAGCAAGCTCCCCTCTGACTAGGGGATGGATGATCCAAGGGGGCACAGATGGGGGTGGGACATTAGCGTAATAAAGGACACACCAATGGGCAGGCGACTGGTCAACTGGGGGTCTCTGGGACATGCGGGAGAGCAGACTTCAGAGCTCTTATTCAGAACCCCCATGACAGCAAGGAAACTGTCATGGATACTTGCTTACTCTTTGTGTGGTCCACTCAGGATCTCACATGTTTGTGAGGCCAGTGTGAGTCTGCAGGGCCAATGGAGGCAAACAGTGATGAGCTCAGGTGTCTTTGGTATGAGGGACATAAAAAGAGCCTCTGCTGTAAAGACAAATCAGCTTAGAGAAGAGTCTGACCTGGTGGGATAGAAAGTAACGCCCCTCCCCACAACACGTAAAAGCTCCTGTGTAGAAAGCATGGGCCCCAACTGGGGGCTGTATTTTGAGAGGTGGTGGGATCATCGGCGGTAGGGCCTGCTTGGGAGAATTAAGTCACTGAGAGTATGCCCTTGAGCAGTATGCTTCCTGTTTGTGTCTCTGCTTCCTGGCTATGAGGAGGTGAGCAGCTTGGCTCCACTTACCTTCCATCCTTAGGTGGCAGCCAGTCATGGACTTTGGTAGCTTCAGTTGTTTCTCTCATGTGTTTATTACAGTCCTTGAGTTTGAAGGAAGGTCTCTTGAAACCCGTTAGTATCACCCCTTAAGGGGGCCAGGGAATTGGAGGGCAGACTTCTGCCGGGTTCTGGGAAACCTGAGAGCATGCAATTCCCCTTGTCTTCCTTATGTTGGAACCTTTTCTGTTGAGGGCTTCCCTCCTCAGGTTTTTAGAGCTGCTTAGCACAGCATCCTCAGGACAGTGGGGAGCTGGAAGGAAGTCTTGGGGGCAGATGTGTTTGGTATACAGCCATGCTTACTCAGTGCCTCTGTGTGCTGCTAAACAAAAATTCTGCCATTTGACCCCCTCCCCACCCCAGTCATGCTCAACAGGGGGAGGCAAAGAGTCATGAAATGTGTCTTACAGTTGGGAAAACAGGAAAAGGAAAATTAACGAGGTTCCTCCCCACAAACAGCAAAGAAGGTGTAATAAGACATGTTTGTATCCTTGGACAGTCTTTTGAACAGCTAAGTGACCTGCAAACATGTTCTCTAGTTCGCTAGAGCTTGTTTCCACATTTATATAATGAATGGGCTCATTGAACAACTATTTCCTCCAAATAGAAGCATTCCCTCCTAGACTCAGGAAGTAGCAAAACTGGCACACATCAGGAAACTTACCAAAGTTGCAAGGTGTGCACGATCCTGCCCCCGGAAGATTCTAAAAGTAGGAACACTTGCTGGCCACCTTCCCTAATGGGGTTGGCGGCCTGCAAGATCCACGGGAAGTTCAAGGAGTTCTGCTTTCAGGAACACCCTCATCTCTGCCGGGGTAGGCTTTCCAAGGATTCAGCTGCCTTTGAGTCATCCATATTCCTGTAAATAACCACGATAAATTAATTCACCAGCTCATCCACCCAGGCTTCTGCCTGTCACCAGCGCCTTACCTGGGATGGGTAACTATTGGTTCACATTTCTCCAGGAAGACTCAATGCCAAAGGAGCACTCATAAGAAATACATTAAAGTGTGCATCGTTGGCTGGTCTGTAAGACTCCACAGACTGTGATCTGGGTATCTTCCTGAGGGTTCTGCCTTCTCATCATATTCTCCATGAGATCAGAGCACTCCAAGACATGACCCCTGCCTTGTGCTGCTTTGGGAATTTCTATCTGGGTTTATTAACTTATCATCTTCCATCGAGACAGTGAGCACCTTGAGGCTAGGAACTAAACTTGCCCACTTATTGTTGATATCATCGCGTTCTCTACAATAGGCTTTAGCATTCGCATCCAGTTAATACTAGATCACCAATATTGATGTTTATTTTTGTGACCAAGAAAAGTAAATACATCCTTTAAATGCAGAAAAACGTCCAGAGAACTTGAGTCCGGTCTCCATGAAGGACACTGTGCATGTGTGCCCCGGGTCTTCTTAGACATCAGCATTGGTATTTGGAGCTACGGGTCAGTGAAGAGCCCACTGTCACGAAGGTGGATTCCTGCCATAGTGCTACCCAGACTTTAAAATCACCTTAAAGAATATCACAACTCTCCAGAGTCAGCTGCTCAACAGTGAAACAAAGCTAACACACAACGCTTATTGGGTACTCAAGGGTACTCAAAGTGTATACTCTAACGCTTACATTTGTGGGTAACAACGGTGTTCTTACATTTAATGAAACCAAGTGACTGAGAAAGCAAGTGAATTGCACAGCTAGACTGTGACAGGATTTGGGCTGAACTGTCTTTTCCACAAGTGTTTGTGGGCCTTGCTGATACTTTATCTCTCCTTTTTACATTCTTTATGGCTCTCTCTCCTTTTCCCTTTGGTGAGTGGTATAGCTCGCCCCTTAGGTGAATGTGGGTGGAAGCTGGCAGCACAGTCACAGCCCCTTTAGTAGGAGTTCACAGATACCATCTCAGAACCACTGAGTCACCCACCGAGACTGAGTTAAATATTCTCATTGAGTTTTTTTCTTTCACTCCTTGCAAGAGTATAAACTCAAAAAAAGTATTTCCATTGATGTCTGCCATCCATTTCCGACTGGGTAGGATCGTGTCTGCTGCGTAGGTTAAAGGAGCTCAGTATTCACTTGTGAGTGTCCACTATGCTGATTTCAGAGCTGAACAACAGAGAAGGCATGCTGTTTCAGTATTTGTTCACACCCACTCTACCTTGCCATTCCCTTGACAAATCCTCATCACCACTCCACGTTGGTGTACTTGACTGCTGTACTTGACTGCGAAGATGGCATATGAAATCATGCAGCAATTTAGGCACATGGCCCATAGAAGAGCAGAGTCTTTAGAGATTCTAATCTCAGTACAGTTTCTACCCAAAAGCTTGATCCTGTCAGTATCGCATATTAAGGAAGCCCAACTTTCACATGTGTACCCAAAGATCTTTACCGATAGCAATATTTCTGAAAAGCATCCTTTTCAGTCCCCATTCTCTTCCATCTATAGTTGCTACGGTGCTCCCCACTCTTGTAAGTCTTCCCTACTGTCCATCCGTTAGCTTTTCTCCCCTCCTCACCATGTGTGATTCTAGATTGTGTCGTATAACTGGGTTTAGCTGCCTAAATCTTATGATAACCCTTTGCTTTCTAATACACTAATGCTCACTAGTGGTGTAGACACAGATGAAGCTGCAGGGCGATTGGTAAAGAAAAGTCCCCAGACTATCTTGATACAAAATATACAGCTTTAATAAACAGAAGTAAGACTTACAACAGCTTACACCAGAATCCAACTGATTCTTCCAGACGCAAGAGCCAGGCGAAAAGAGAGCTAGCGGAGCGGAGCACGCTTGCTAGGTTTATAGGCAGGCTTTTGCCTGAGGGCGGCACGCCCTGAAAACAGAATATGATTGGCTGAACTCCCCTATTACACAGACATGCCCTTGAACCTCTGCCTTAGATTTCTTAAATATAAGATGGCTACTCAGCCTATAAGGAGGATGCTCTAAAGATCAATGACCTCATATTTGAAAGATACTTAGAGCATTGGCGGGCACAGACCAAGCACTCAGTGACCCTGGCTGTACCACAAGAGGTAGCTGTTGTCGTCCTTCCTGTCATGTTGGGAGCATTAGCACCATCTAACTTCTAATCAGGGATGACTGAGCATCTGAGAACCAGTTGTCAAAACCAGACATGGACAGATAGTCATCAAAGTAAAACCTCTCTGTATTTATGGGTGGAGAAGTAGTGTGCAGTGAGGGATGGAAACCATTTTTCACAACCCTGTGTTTGCAGGGACATTGTTTTACAGACGTTAAGGCACTAGAACATTAGGAGATTTCCCTCTGGACTGAGCTCACAGTACCAACGTTCAGTTTGGGTTGTTTTAGTAACCAGCCCTTCTTGCTGCTCCATCCACCTCTGTTAGTTTACATCTCCATCTCATGCTGCCCTGGGATGATCTGCTGTGCTCTTTGACCTTCTCTTCTCGCATCTTTCTGGCTTTCCTGTGCATCCCAGTGTGAAGTCTCTTGGAGACTCTTCTGAAGGTCTTCTTTTTGGCCGTTGTCTTGCTAGGTAATACCACATCACTCTTGTAAGACCTCTGTGGCACTGGGGAGAAGCAGGGGCACACCAGTCCGATCTGTTTTATTTTGAACCCCACCCCACGTTACAGCAATAAGGAAAAATCCTAATAAATGATTGGCAGAACTGCACACTGCCCTCCATTCACATCTGCAAAGTTCACCAGGAAGTGGACGTGGTTTCTCTGGGCACAAGCTGGCAGTTAGGAGACTGTCTGGGCTCAGTTTCTAATGATTCATAAGTAGTAAATAATTTAATAGAAGAGGTTTTAAAGTTTGAAAGACATATTCTGGATGGCAGTTAGAAATTTTGTCTATTGTAATCTCAGACTCCCCTTCTTCTGTTCATAAGATATCTATTTTCTCCTCACATTTCTCTCAGAAGTCAAATGCAGTCTGATTTAGAATGGAGGAATTCTAATTTTAAAAATCTTATGAATAAGTACAACTATCTATCTATCTATCTGTCTATCATCTATCTATCTATCTATCTTCTACCTATCTACCTACCTACATACTACCTATCTATATATTTTTGGTCTAGCTCTATCTATCTATCTGTCTGTCTATCTGTCTATCTATCTATCTATCTATCTATCTATCTATCTATCTATCTATCTTTCTATCTATCCATCCATCTTTTCAAGTGAAATATCTTTCTAGGTAGCTCTGGGTATTTTCTTTAAGCATTGACTTCCTGTTTGAACCTTACAGAATGTGGAGGGGAGAGAGAGAGGAGCTGGCATCTAAGGTCATGGAGAACACTGTCAACAGAAGCTCACAGTGAAATGAAGATGAAAATGTCTCAGAATCTTAGTAGCAAAGGGAAGCAGAGTGAATTCACATGAGAAAACCGATGCACATCCTTATTAACCTTGCAGAGAAGGAACAGCCTTTTGGAATTTGTCCAACTTCCAGAGGCAGTGCTCACATTTATGAGGTCTTGGAGAGTAGACAAAAGGGATCAGGCACAGAAAGATAGACATTGGTGAGGTGACAAAGGCTAAACTCATAACCAAAACCCTCAGATGGATGGTCAGTCCCATTCTGCTCTCTCTTGATATTTTTCTAGGTAACCTTGACCTTTCTACTCCATTTCTATGTCCCACAGACAATAGAATATTAGTGTAAGCTGCTTGGGTTGCGTTGGTCCTGCATATACCAACAAGTCAAGTCACCAAGTGGAATATGGAGACAAACACCTCACATTATTCTCATTAACTTGTTGAGGTTTAACTGTGAAAAACTGATTAATAAATGTATTCACTCCCTCAAAATGTATACGGAATGCTACCCATACACTGTGCTTCCTTGATGTTGCTGATGGCATAGCAACACACAAAAGAAGAAAAAAACCTACTCACTTATGAGTCATAAATTGAGGCACTAAGATAGACACATATGTACAAAAATAAATAGAAAAATATTTATATGGAGTTTAAATAAAATAAAGCACAAGCCACCATCTGGTGCCCACCTCTGAAATGAAGACATTTCCCTCAAGGGCACTGTGTTCCCCTTCTCAGTCTTACCCGTCTCCAGACTAGAAGGAGCAATCATTCTAATGGCTTTCTAAGCCTTAATTTTTCAATACTCAATGCCATACTATTATCACAGGAAATGCATCACTCTCGTCGTCAGGTGACTTACTTCTTCTGTTCTTGCTATGTTCTGTCATCACTTTCTTTGCTGCCTGGCCTTGGAGTCTATTCAGCAGTAAGCATGTGACTAGGCCACAGTCTAACTGCTCATCTTACTGTTGATGCGTTTGGATTAGGTGGCGTAAAAATCGCAGCCATACTGGGATGATTGTGTTGACTAATATTTTTTAAGGCCCCACAACTTTACTTTTAATATAAGAGATTTATTCTTGTATAATTTCATATCATGAACACGCATGCACACACACACGTGCATGTTATTTTACCGGTTTTCCCAACATCCTCATCTGCTCCCATCGAGTTTCTTCTTCTCAAATCCTCCATTTTTAGTGTCAAATGTTGTGAACCACATATAACAGTAAAATAAATCAAAACCAAATTAAAAATACATAAATAATAAATAACAAAAAGTCATTTGACTAATCTTGAAAGTCCATCTCTTCAATTCTTATATTTTCCAGCAATGAAATTTGTGGGGTCTTTAGTGCCTACTTGCTAACTCTCTGTGGGGTGAGGCCTCCTCTCTGAGGAGCCCTTTACTGCCTTTTACACAGCAATAGTCAACGGTGGTGTGCAGGACAAACTAGAGTCAGAGTTTAACCTTAGGAGTTTCCGCTAAGAAATGCCTTGCCAGAAGAAGGTGAAATTCAAGAGGAAGCTCTGCTTGAGGTTTAAGAAGAGCGCTCTTAGGCATTGTGAAAAGAAGAAGTGGTTTTTCAAAATGGATGGAAGAAATCCAAGCCAGTGTGGTGTCATGAAGAAACATTAGCTGAGAACTTCCTGAATGCTGGGACTGAGTGTCCTCATGGGTGACAGCCATAATGAGAAAGAGTAATGTCCATTTCAAGTGTGAATTAAGGAGACTTTATACAGGACTCCCTCCCATCGCAGAGCGGGTGCTGTGTCTGGGTTCCTTCTGCCCTCTATCTCGGCCACTGCCAGGCTCTGTAAGCTTCCATGGCTCTTCAGTTGCCTTGTATCTAGGCTTCTTCATCAGTGAAGTCCCATTGTGAGAGGGTGCTGAAGACCTAGGAAGAAATGTTTAAGGAGGAATGGTATTTGCAGGCCTCTCAGGGTGATTCTCAATGGGGTATCTGCAAGCCATCAAAAGGAAAACTTATTTCTTGCTAACATGCCAGGCAAGCTCTGAAGTTTAATCGGAATCACATGTATGTTCTGAGCAACCTGACTTCTGCCCCTCTAGCTACCTGAAAGGAGCATTAAAGATAGCAAGGCCAAGCATTCGTTTGCATTCTGGTTTCTATATAGGGAGTACCAGAGTCCACCATGCCCCCAGGTAGAGGCTGGTATCTCTGGGCAGAGCAGTGTGTAAGCTTCAGAAAGATTCAATGCAACCTCTACTAAAGCTGTTTGTGTCGAGGGACAGGAAGGAAAGGATTGCAGGGATTGACGGTGCATGAAGAGAAGGCCTCTGGCAGAACAGTGGGATCTAGAGGCCCTTGCTAGGCCATGCTGAACATTTCCCATCCATGATGCAGGTCAAACAAGGGCTGCCAAGGTTTTCTGCTGTATGGGTCCTGCCAGCTGACAGGAAATGAGCCTGGCTTGCTGGCTGCTTGTACCTAGGGTAACAACTCCTGGGGTACAGAGCTGATGAAGCTTGGAGTTCCCATTACCCTTACAAAGAAATGCCAGAAAATCTTCTTTTGAGGGGCTTATGCCTCTGATATCTCATGGCAGATAACACCTACAAACAAGGGTAGCAGAAAGATGTATGGCTCAGGGAATTCTGTCTCCCACCCCTAAAGCTCAAAGGATGAACCAGAAAACCCTCCTTGGACTTAGAACATTTTTGAAGCTCCGTGGATAAGACATCTTGGCTTGACAGCTGCTCCTTATGCATCTGCCCAGTTTGTGACAAGCAACAGAGCAGCTTGGCACTCATAGGCCAGCCAGAGCCTGGCAGACAGGCTCTCCAGATGGCGGCAGAGCATGGAGCAGCAGTTCTAGCGCAAGGCTCTGCTGGCTCAGTCTGCTGAGCTCTCCAGATCCAGGGAAGTCAGGAACACCAGGCTTTCTTAACCACTGATCCTTGGAAAGTCATCCCTTAGTACCAGGAAGTACTTCAGGGTCTTTAGAGATTACTACAGAGAGAAGGGAGCAAGAGGTTTCCACTCAGATGATCAACATCTCAGTAGGTTAATAAGAAAAACTCTTTAAAGAGGAAGGATCCTCTTAGATTCTTAGCTGGGATCTTTCTGGCTTTTAGGTTGTCTTGAAGTCTCTCTTGTCTCCATGGCTCTGAGGAACTTGACTACTTCTGTCCCAAGTGGCTCTTCCCTAGCTTCTCCTACTCTGTGTGACACCATCGAAGACTTTAACACCTAAACCCCCAGACTTCTTCTTCTTCCAGAAAACGACCTTCCCATGTTGCCCTGGGTCCTTTCTTATAGGAACAGTTAATAGTTTTTTGGTATCCATGTGTGTCTGAGCTGGGCGGGGAGAGAAAGAGAGAGAAGTCAGGGCCTGGTCTAGAGGACTATAGAGTGGTGAGAATCCTGATTCTGCCACTTCTAAACAGTCAGCAAGTCACTGAGACTTAGAGAGAGTAAACTAACATTGAAATGAGAATCCTATGAGCTTTCCTAGACAGAAAATAGACACAGAAGGGGAGAGGGGAGACTCGGTGTGATGCCAAGTGCCTTGTGGGTAGTAAGAACTTGATACGAGAAAGCCATGATTATTTTCACAGAAAAATGCTCATGTACAAAACCATAATTCTTCCAAGGTTTTAGATAATTTCAGTAGCAGCGAATGCTAGAACACCTGACCACAAATACTTAGGTTTTCTGTTTCATTTTCAGGTGATAAAAGTGAAATTGAGACCCAAGAGAAGTGACCACTTTATAATCATGGGGCCACTTCTGAACAGAGCTGGGTTGAGAACTTTGGTTCCTAATTCCAGTGCCCACTCCTCTTTATTGTTTCCTTTAGGAGAAGCCAAATAGGCTTTCTGGTATCACCTTCCATCTGTTAAATGAGAGTGGCTGGCAAGCGATCTCCTTACACTGCAGGTAGGAGAAAATTGCTCAATTCATTTCCTTGTAGACAATGTGGAGTTCTCATTCAGGAGAAAAATGGAGTGTGTGGGTGATTAATCTGGAGCCATCCAGATGCACCTAGAAACGCTTGTAGAGGACAGCATGGGTACAGTGTGCTCTCAGGCCCCGTGGGCTGTGGATGTACGAGCTTCTTCTGTCTGTCCCATCCAATCTCTTCTTAACCGTCACTACTCATTCTCTGATCTTGGAGGTTGAGAATCACACAAACAGGCTTTTTTTCCCCTGGCCTATGACTTGGTTCAACCAATCCGGATGCTAGAGGAAGGGAGAGACATATAGGTCAGACAGAAACCTCTGTCAACAACTCTGTGCAATCAGCATTTTATTAAACCAGTGTAACTGACAAATCTTTTCAGGGCATAAAATCACTGTCCCACAGCAAAGAGTCACACAAATCAGCCTTAGAAAAAAATTCCTAAAGAGAGGGTGACAATATTGATGAAGATATAAATCCCAGTTAGAGTTAGTAGACAGAAATGATGTTGAATCTGTGAGCTTTCTATTAATTCACAAACCTTAATCTATATTTTCCTATCTACATTACATGAAAATCTAGATAAGCTCTTGGGGGACAGGAAATGGCTTTCAAAGTCATTAATCGTGAGCTGAGGAGATGGCTCAGTATGTAAGAGCATTTGCTGCCCAAGCATGGGAACCTGGGTTTAGATCCCCTGAACTCAGCAGTGACCATGAGCTTACCTGTAACCTTAATGCTAGGATGTAGAATTGGCAGGCTAGTTGGGGCTCACTGACCAGCTAGTATAGCCAAGAAAATTGTGAGCTTCAAGTTTAGTGAGAGACCATGTCTGAAGAGAGTAAGACAGAAGGATAGAGTAAGACATTTGGTATCCTTTTCTAACGTCTGTACTTACTTGTGCAGGCCTGTGCACCTGCATATATGTGTATATACACAGATGACACACACACATACACACACAATCCGTTATTTTATTTGCAAGTATTTGTTTGGTATATGCACCTCTTCAATTATTAAGTTAGACATGGAGATAGAGTAGTTACTAACGGTTACTAAAAAAAGTGATTTGAGTAAACTATGTCTGCAGGCCAGCTGACTATTTTAATAAAGTTTTATTGAAATACCATTTATCTGCTATCAGGTTGAATGCATGTAAGAGATATTGTTACCTTGAAAACTGTGTGGTATTTGATACTTCTTGCTTAAGAGAGTGTTTGACAACTTCTATCCCAGGCAGATACATATTTTCCCAATATCTGACATGGAGCTAGGTTTAAATATCTTTTCTATCAATATTTTATAATTAAAACAACATACTATCTTCAGTTGAGAAGCACCCCCAAAATCCTGTAAATTGAAGATAATCTTTAGCAGATTATTTTTAATCTTTGCATCATAAAAAATTTGCTGAAATATCTGTTGTCGACCAATGAATAATTTTCTTGCCTTTTTTTGCGGATGAGTGTGAATATAAAACACCTGTTCGACTGTGCAAAAGTTACAAAGGGAAAATGTTCTGACATGTAGGATAGAGGACAGGGTTGAATAGAACATTGATTGCTCGGATTCCAGGATGTGTCACAGGTTTTCTGCTGCCGTTAGTCTTCTCTAAATGCTTTTCTGCTGCGAATTTCTTCTAGCATTTGTTCACAAGGACGTGAAGGAAAGCGAGGCTCTCAGAAGACCCTTTTAGCCATTTCCCTCTTGTTTATGTTAGCAGAACAAGTGTGGCTGTGAGAGCCTCTGGGGTTGGCAAAGTGCTAGAAAGAAAGGCAACGGGCAGGCAGCATCTGTTTCTCTCTGTCTACCGTCTTTGCCTGGTACCCAGGATAATAATTTATATAAAAGAGATGCAAGCTGCTCTCTCTTACTTCTGGCTTTAAGATGTTTATCTACCAGGAACTGTTGCTGGTATTATTAAAATTTGAAAGGAAAACAAATGCAGCTGAGTCCCCTGATGAGTGGTTTTCTTTTCAAAATTAAGGTTAGAATTATAATGAAGAAAGCTGTGTCACTCCCCCTAAGAAGGGCAAGGCCTGTTATAGATACTCTAGGAAAGAGGAAAGCAAACAGCAGATTAAAAAGCAAAGGGTAATTCTAGGCACACGTGTAAGGAAAATGAACAATCGCAACATTGGTTCACTTGGTATGTCTGAGTTTGCTTTAAACTGGTACATACTCTTTTGGAGACTAGGTACAGCGTATTCTGAATGGAAATTATTGCAGTCCAAGAACAATTATGATCACTGATAGCCTCAATTTCTTTGTATGACCAATTCAGGTGGAAAGGAATTCATGAAAGCCTCATGTGATCTAGGTGCTGTGATCATCTGAAAGCAAAATAGCATAGATGTGGTTAGCAATTTCCTCTTTGGAGAGTTAACAATCTAGGAGAGAAGCTGGGGATAATGGCTAAATAAAAATCAAAGAGCAGTATCATTTAATTGCCATACATAGTTGAAATGATTGTAGTTGGTATCAAATCTAGGTTTTGGGATAACAAAAAATGGAAATAGTCCAGAAGTGGATGGCATGTAAAGACTTATTAAACAGTTACATGTTAGTGCATGTAGAAGACTACCTACCTAGTAAAGGTTTTTGTCACTCATGGTCTTAAACATTAGTGTCAAGAGTTTGGACATAATTTTGTAGACAAAGAAAAGCCATTATAGTTTTTAGGACTGGTTTGGAGTGATGAAACACAATAGGACTGAGATGCAGCTGTGTATATGAGGAGTTAGAAAACGGAGACATTAGAGGGACTCAGGCCACTCAGATGGAACTATGATATCGCATGTAGCATAGATATGGTTATGGAGATGGGCTGTCTGTGAAGATGTACCTGTTAGATCAGTGAAATAAAACCAAGAAAAAGTGACTTTGATTCTATGGAAGTGTATCACAGAAAAGATATCAAAATAGAGAGACATGTGGTCATGAATCCCATTTCTGATGGTTGCTAAGATATGGACTAATGATGATGACTTAGTCCAAGATTAAATATATGTCTAGACTTTTATATTGAACTAATTCAAGAATTACTCTCTTTCAAGAATTTTCAAGCCACAGAAACAAAGTCTCAGTTATATTTGTAAAGCAAGTATAATTGTAGAAACAGTGTAAGAAAAGGCAATATCTTTTATTCTGTTGTTATGGAGTAAATATTCCAGGCATGGACTAAGCCATTCTCTGAGTGTAGAAGGAATCCCTGTGGCAGACAATCTCTGAAACAATACGCCATACACATGCAAACCTGACTGCCTGGAATGCTGAGATGAAGGCTTAAGTCTGAGGGATAACCAGCTCTGGGTCAACGATATAGGCATCAGGCCCACACAAACCTATGTCAAGAGAGTTCTCAAAATGGCATAAATTCAAGTTGCTGCAATATTACAGAGGACATTTCAGGGGATTTTGGAAATGATGTTGCCTAGAGGAACTCAAGAACTGATGACATCAACTCTTCAAGGTGACATGACTAGATTGAGCAGAACTGAATAGTGACAGGATTATTTAGGTGTCAAAGAGAATGGCAAATTCAGTTCAGGTGAGTTTTTCAAGGTGAAGGATTTTTATTCTCCTGCTGATTAATAGGAAGACAATGTGGGCCATTAAAGAACGATATATGAAAATGAATTATGTTAAAGTTAAGGCTTTCTGGACAAGGCATTGCAGTACATGCCTTTAAGCCTAGCACTGGGAAGGCAGAGGTAGTTAGATCCGATGTGTGTTCTAGGTTGATTTGTTGTAGAGATGGTTCAGGGAACATTGCTGAAAAGGAGGCAGAAAGGTGTTAAGAGCTAGGGGACCAGGAAATCTGCTGTAAGATTGTGTCTCCTAGAAATAACGTGAAACTTCACCCAAGATACTCCAGCAATGTGGGTGTCTGAACAAGACCTGCATAAGGACAACACCAGTATAGACGAATTAATATGTAGGGGGCAATCTCACAGGTTCC
Organism: Myodes glareolus; assembly: GCF_982192425.1. NCBI lineage: Eukaryota > Metazoa > Chordata > Mammalia > Rodentia > Cricetidae > Myodes > Myodes glareolus. Next base: position 7,226,050 of record NC_142032.1, on the reverse strand, counting down.
TACCCCTAGACTGAGAACTTCAACCATCAAGGAATATTGAGAGCAGGAGAATTAGTGTTATGCAGACACGAGCTCCTTAGTTAATTTTCCAGTATAAACGGTCATCCCCGAAATCATATATATATATAAGCAACACTAAGCAGTCTGAGTACATACATTGTATTTACATATTTATGCATATGTATGGGTAATATAACAATTAAAAAGATGCCGCGAGTTTGACAGGGAGCAAGGACGCATGGTAAAATTGGAGAGGAGGGAAATCAGAGAAATCATGTAATTATATTTTAATTAGAAAATAAAAATATATAGTACAAAAAGTCTATTTCAAATAAATTAAAAGTGGAAATCTTAAAAGCACGATTAAAGAAAAGCCTAAGTAAATACTGTGGCAGAGAAGGTTTATAGCAAACAGCAATTGACTGATTATGTGATGATCTAACAAAAGATCACTCACTAAGCTAAAAGGCAATAAAACATAGGCTGTAATTTTTTTCAGTCTGGAGATAAATGTTTAAAATATGTAAAGAGTCTGGGGGCTGGGAGAAGCTCAGCAGTTAAGAACGCGTGCTGCTCTTTCAGAGTGCCTGGATTCGGTTCCAGCACCAATGTCATAGCCCATGCCTTTCTATAACTCTAACTCCAGGAGGCCCAACACCCTTGCCGGGCCTTCATACCACCAGCCTTCCATGTGACATACACCCGTACATAAAAACAAAACAACATAACAAATACAATAATAGTAATTATAAACACAAATTTTAAAATATTTAAAGAGTTTCCTCTTAATAAGACAAACTGCCTATGCTAGAGAGTTGATTGACGCTAGAGAGCCTTCTACCGCTGTTTTCCTGAGCCAAAACAATGTGTAACTGTATTCTAAATACTCATCCTTATACCCACACATAAGCGTGTCTGCCACCCCTCATCAAAGAAGCTTCATTTTACAGCAGACAGAGACTATTGCAGAAAGCCAAAACTGGCCAAAATCCAGAGAACAGCTGAGCAACCATAAGCGGTACATCGGTAGCACAACCCCTGCACCCAAGACCCAAAGGAGGTCATGGAAGAAGGGGTGGAAAGATTGTTGAAGCTTGGGGACCAGGCTGTCTGCTGTGAGACAGTCTTCTGTGTACGGCTGGGAAGTTGTACTCATGAAATACCAACAATGCGGTTGCCTAAAAGGACCCTCATGACAGTATCAGTTGACATGCCCTATGGACAGAGGAAGTTTCATAAGGTCCTATCCCTATGAAGATACATAGGCAGTCAATGACTGCTGAGAGAAAGACACTTTTCTTCACAGAAAAACCTTGTGATAGCTCACCTAACCCCAAGGAGTCAGCCCTGAACACACAAGCAACACCAAATCGACTCATTGGGTTCTCTCTCTCTCTCTCTCTCTCTCTCTCTGTGTGTGTGTGTGTGTGAAACAATAACGAAGTCATGAATTTCAGGCAGTGTGGAGTGACATGGGAGGACTTTGAGGGGGATAGGGAAAATAGAATGGTATAAATACCATACACATGCGGGATATTTTTCAAAATAATAAAAATCAAATTTAAGTAAAGGATAAAATACTTAGGAATAGAAGCAGGCTATGCATAGAAGCCATGCAAGTGGCTAAAATGAGATTTAAAAAAATGCCATTCAGACAGCAATGAAACACATCTTTCCCGTAACTTGGATGGTAAGGAGGAGGAAAAGGAGTTAAGCTGAAGAGGGTAGTGACGATTTCTAGAGTTGCTGATGTCACTTATAAGCTGCTGCCAGAGGAAAGCTTCAGTGCCTTAAAATTTTACACATGCTCTCCGATTTGGTAATTCTAAGTCCATGGTATTTCCCTAGAAAATAATTCTCCCATACACAGAGAAAGTACTCATTGCAATGGGGTGTGTTATGGTGACAAACTGAAGACCTGTGTACGACTGTTGCACAAAGCAAGCAACTTCTGCACTATGGAAAATGATTTGCCCATGAAAAATGAAGCAGTTTTATTCACTGCAGCTGAAGGACCTCTAAGATACATCTTTGCCTTTAAAAACATTTTACAAAACAATGCAAAAACATAATCCTATTCCAGTAGGGATGCAAACAAAAATATAATTTTAAATTTAGACATGGACATATAAATGTCTAGAACAAGAAGACCCCATATACATCCAACTACATTGACTTAATATATCTGGGGAACACTGCGAGGTTTCTGGGGCTAAGGAGATCTGCAGAATATCTGCAGAGTATCTCAAGAGAATACAAACAGATAAACTGTGCTATTAACAATACTAATTATGCAACGAGAGAATAAAAATCCAAGCATAGGGATTACATCTTATGACTCAAGATGCTTCCTCCAAGTCCTAACAATATGTTGTATAACTGTACATTCCTCCTTCCAAGAAAACTTCTTTTTTTCTCTTGCAGGGTGTTTCCGTGGAGATGCAGATTCCAGAGCACCTAGTCTTTAGCTAATTAGGCTCAGCTCTTGTATTTAGGGATAACAGATGTTGCTTCTCACATCCAAACCTTGGCTAATATATAGATCATTAAGTCAGGTCTGACTCATATTATTAATTTTTTGAAGATACTAGGGTCTCTTCTTACCTCTATTAAATAGGATGCTGTACACGTCAGCTCTCCAGGGATGTGAATTGATTGTCCTGAACCAGATTTGATTTTCTTCCACATTATCTCTAGTTCTCTATCTAATATTGATCACCCCACTGACTAAAGTCTAGCCTTTGGCCAGAAACAATGAATACTAATTGGACTTTTAATTACACCATAAACAAATGAGCTAGGAGAGACACACATAACAAAGCCAGCGGTGCTCAGCCTTGCATTTCTTCCTGCGAAACAGAAAAGTTGTGCTGAATTGATTTGGGCAAAGCTTTGCTGACGAAGATTATTTATATACAGATGCCTATTCTAGAACTTCATGGATTGCTTCCCAATGTTCTATTCTTAAGACTTTCCCAGAACTAGCCAAGCAGGTCCAACTGTCCCCAGGACTTTATTCATTATGTCTTCTTTGAAAAATTCTGAGTCTTGAATTTTCAAACAGAAAGGGAAAGTTAGATACAGCAGCCTGGAGGGCCACATGCCTGTGTTTAGCACTAGCTTTAGTAGGTCAAGTTTGAATCAGAGATGTTCAATGATGGCTTCCAGGCTTCAGGTACACTATCATGACCTAGAGGTGGACCATAAATGACCACCACAATCTTCGCCTTGGATGGCTCACTGTCTTGTGATCAACAAGCCATTTTAGACAGTGGCTTAACTGAATTGCATTGGTAACCTAACTTACTAAACAAACATTCATAATCACTAGAGTGTTGTGTATACTGTGCTAAGCTTGGGAAACAGCAGCATCTAAACTCTGACTTTTATGAGCTTGGCATCTAAAGGGAATGAGAGAGGGTGGAGATGTCATGCACTGGATAGCCTAAAACATTGCATCTCCAGTGAGGATTACTGTGGGGAAGAAGACTCTGTGCTTCAGAGCTGGGAGGTGAGGAAAGGCTCCCTCAAGAGAGATTTAAGGCATGGGGTGAGTGAAAGATGAGATTATAAACCCAAGCATGAGAAGTAGAGGATTTGGGAGCACATAAGTCTGTGCTAAACACCGATGTGCACCTGGGTTCCTCCATCTAAAATTTCCTGCCCCCATCTTTTTGCCACTCTGTTTAGCCCACTCCTGATGTGGGATTCCCCTCTGTGTGCTGTGATTACCATTAATGAATAAAGAAATTGCCTTGGCCTCTTGATAGGGCAGAACTTAGGTAGGCAGGGAAGATAGAACTTAAAACTGGTAGGAAGAAAGGCAGAATTGGAGGAAGAAGCCATGGAGCCGCCAGAGACAGATGCTGGGAATTTTACCTGATAAGGCACTGCCATGTGGCAATACACAGATTAATAGAGATAGGTTAAATTAAGGTGTAAGAGTTAGCCAATAAGAGGCTAGAGCTAATGGGCCAAGCAGTGATTTAATGAGTACAATTTCTGTGTGATTATTTCAGGACTAAGCCAGCCTGCCAGCCAGGATGAACAAGCAGGCCCTCCTCCTCCACACTCCTTCAATCCCTAGCCATCTTGCAGAATCCCAAGCCAGTTCTTCCCCTGTTCTCTCCTCCCCTAATACACCTGTTCTCTCCTCTCCCTTGTCTCTCCCCTTGATTACCCCATTTCTACTCTTAGTGACTCACCCCCTCATCATCCATCTCATAGCTACCCAAATGACCTCAGTTAAATAATAGAGGTCACCCTGCATTTCAGTAATTCCTTTTCAGCTGCCATTTCATGCATGGGGCGCTCACCTTCCTGGAGCCACCCAGGGATGCTCAGTTATCATAATGGCCCCACTTCCTGTTTCTGCATTTGGTAGTAGGGACAGTCAGGAAAGCCTTCCATCAAGTCACATTTTCCCCTGCTGTGGTCTAATAGACACTTTCAGTTTGCAATTGAATTTGACATAATCTGTACTTAACGGCTATACCACGAGGTTAGGCTTCTGAGCTCATTGTAATAGCTTCTTGCTACAGTGAGGAATTTTCCAGATTCTTACAATATGAGATGAGCAAACCTCCAAGCCCTTTCTCCTGTACTCACCTCCTCCATTAATTAAACAAAGAATACTATGTGTATACATGCTAACATTTGGCACCCTTCTAATTATTCAGTAACATGACTCAGCTATTTTGGAAAACACTTAGGGAGGAGGGGAAAAAAATAAAACTTGCTCCTGTCAGAGAAAGTGTGAAGAGAGAGAAGGAGGGGGGACCTCTAACCGTAGTCTCCTCTGAACACTGTGGCTTTGCTGGAAAATTATTCTGATAATTTTTTCTCCTGTGTCAAGTAAACATTAAACTCCAACAAACTAAAAGTTGCACTATATATAATACATAATTGCCATCCAATTGCACCAACGATAAAGCTTTGCAGATAGGACATTAGTGAATAATTTTACTTCAGGATGTAGAGAGACAGAGAGAAAATGCTTAAACAAGGCAAGTAGACGTGTATGTGGGAGGGAAAGTCACCTGCTGACAACCAAGTGTTCAAACACACATCAGAATACTTTCTTTTAAAACAATTAGTCAATATTTTCCTTTTGTAATTTATCAGGGTAGAAAGGGCAAGGAACTATGAACATGAATATACATGTGGGCAGACCACTGTGGAATGAACATTTTGCAGCCCATCTGGGAAGAAAAATGGATTTTTAATCTTTCTATTGCAAAAAAAAAGGAAACAAACAAAAAACCCAATATTTGGGGACTGAAGTGGAAACAAAATGTGGCAATTAAACCATAATAAACTGTTTCTGTTCTTTGACCTTGGAATTCTGTTTCTGAAATGTATCCTGAGAAAAGTATTAGAAAATCATTAAAAATCCCAAAATAATTTTCTTGGTGGTATTTGTAGTAGGCAGTATTAGAAGCAACCCAATTGTTCACCTCAAAGGGAATGTCCAGATAATCTCGACAAACTTCACTACTGTCTAAACTTCAGCACAGTGGGGCTTAATAGGCCCCAAGGGACTGAGTCAACTGTCCCCTATAGCTTATGCAGCTAGCAAAGCTGTTCCTTCCCTGCGTGTTTCTTCACCTGTAAAAGGAATATTCATTAAGTCCTTTTACTAAGTCAGGAATGATGATGCATGCCTGTAATCCCAACACTCAAGAGAGAGTCTAGCAGAGTGTTGTGAGTTTGAGGACAGGCTGGACTACATAATGAAAGTCTGTCCCAAACACCACACACACACACACACACACACACACACACACACACACCTATTTCCAGGTAAGGTCATCATGGTTGGTTTGGATATGGTATCACTGTGGCTGGAAGATGGTGGATGGACATTCCATAAATAAGAGCTACAATTAGAGAACTATATAATATTATTTATAGAGAACTAGTAAATACTCATGATGACTATGAAAAACAAAGACATATACTAATAGCATAGCATTCCACATTTAAAAAATAAGTGTTGTGGGAGTCCTGTCTGTATGCTCTGAATACCATTGGTTAATAAAGAAGCTGTTTTGAGCCTGTGGTAGGGTAGAGCTGAGCTAGGTGGGGAAAACTAAACTTAATGCTGGGAGAAAGAAGAGGGAGTGAGAGAGAAGCCATGTAGCCCTGCCAGAGTCTGATGCCAGAACTTCACCCAGTAAGTCACAGCCTCATGGCAATACACAGGTTAATGGAGATTGGTTAACTTAAGGTATGAGTTAGCCAGAAATACCCTTAAGCTATAGACCAAACTGTATTGTAAATAATATGGTTTCTGTGTGGTTATTTCAGAGCTGAGCAGCCGAGAACAAAGAAGTGGCCTTCTACTACAAATAAGTGTAATTTAAAAATGTAAGACATTTAGGGTTCATGAAATAGTTGAAGAAAGTGTATTAATATAAACATGTAGTTTTTTGAGTGTCTTTCTTCTCTGTTTCTGAAATTCCTTTGATAAATATATACAATTTACAAAACAAAGAAAATTCTCTCAATTTACTGACAAGATTCCTATTCCTTAATTTTCTCGCCATTTGGACCGGTGAACTTTGAGCATCTCCATGGTTGACACTCCTGTTCAGAGCATGGGTGAAGGGTTCTCTTCAGTGCTGGAAAAGCACAGAGCTGGAAATGGGCAGAGCTTTATCTTCCTCATCTTCATAACATTAGAGAAGCCATTTAATATATACAACCCCAATTCACCTTAGAAACAAGAACAGCCAAATTTGGTTGACCACCTCCTAAAAAGGAATATTCAGAGAGTGAGGAGGATTCCAGAAGCTAGAAACTGCACACATCCATTCATTGCCTTTCCAGCATAGGCTTTCTATCACCATTTGAAAAACTGGACCCACAAAAGTTTAGAAATTTTTTGCTGACAAAGCCAACTGGCTTAGAAATCTCATCACAGCCAGCACATCCACTTTCATCTTTAGTTCTATTCTCATCCCTACATCCTATAAAGAAAATCAATACATGGATTGTACATGGATTTTTTTTTCTTTCTAAGTACATTTCAACTAGAAACACTTGCTGTGAGATTAGGAATGACTGTGTGATGTGACTTCTTCAGTTGTGATTGTTAGAATGAACTCTTGCTTTAAAAACGTGCTGTCAACTGTTCTTTCAAACAAAAACAAAGGGCCTAAAAAGGAAGAATCTCAAATATCTGAGCAGTCAAAGGATGGTATAAACCATGAATTGAGACCTATTCAGGCAGGAAAGTGCCTATACATCCTAGGTAAGCTGTGAACAGTACACTGGGTATCGATGTGAGATGTCCTTCTGTAAATGAGTTGCTTTAATTGGTTAGTGAATAAAGCTGTTTCGGACAATGACTTAGTAGAGTAAAGCCAGGTGGGAAATCCAAATAGAAATATATATAGAGAGAGTACTTGGCGTCAAAGAGACACCATGTAGTTGCTGAAAAACTTTCCGGTAGGCCACAGCCTCATGGCAATACACAGATTAATAGAAATAGGTTAATTCAAGCTGAAAGAGCTAGCTAGGAATATGCCTATGTTATTGACCAAACAATGTTGTACTTAATACAACTTCTGTGTGATTATTTGGGTCTGGGTTTACAGGTATGATCATTTCTAAATGTTGTTCTCTACCCTTCCAAGCTGAAAACCATCAGCTAAAAAATCTTGAAGGGCCAATCACTTTGAGTAGCCACACACATAGCTTTGGTTAGTTTTGTAACACCTAAGTTTTAACAGAATTCTTTTCATTTCAAATATACCCCACCTTGGGGTATTTTCAGTATCATCTCATCATTACCCTTACCTGCTGTAGCTGCCTTCATAGAGATCTCTGCTCTCATGAGTCCTCTTTATCTCAAATGTTAATTTCTCTTAAAGCTAGACCCTCGACCCTTCCATATTTAACTCCTCAAGTGAGGCAGAAAGTCTGATCTTTTCTAAATTTTATTTAAGGAAAGGCTACAACATTTAAAAGAAAAAGCATCCATTGTATGAAAAGAAGTTTAGAAAGCTATATGCCTGTGTATTTGCATAAAATATTTAATGCGTATATTATGAAAATGTATTGGTTACTTATATAAATGATACTTTTATGTGTATTATCAGTTAGAAAGACATGGACTGGAGATATGGCTCCATGGTTAAAAGCACGTGCTGTGCAAACTTGAAATCCAGAGTGCTGACGTCAGCATGGCTATAACAAGCCAGGTGTCCCATGCACGCCGATAATACCAGCACCAAGGGAACAGGAGCCAGAAGTTTGCTAGGTCTTTCTAGTTCCTAGTCTAGTTGAAATAAAATAAAAGAGCAAAGAAGTAAACAACAACAACAACAAACAAAAATCTCAGGGTCTAGGTAGAGGGAGAGACCCTGCCTCAAAGGAATAGATAGAGAATGATAGAGGCCTTCTTCCTCTGACCTCTATGTGCACAGGCTTATTCATCCATAGTTATAGATGTGAATATACCAAATTCACATACAGATAAACACACAGATTGTAAATAAAATAAAGAGAGAGAGAATATCTGTGTGCCTCTGTAGAACCTTTCATATTGAAATAGATATATTTCTCTGAGTTATTTTATTTTCAGTGATGCAGAAGACAATGAATTTGTTATTGGCTGCTCATTAGTATCACCCAGAAAACTTGAAAAAGTCCTGGTGCCAAGGCTACATTCCCAGACCATGAAATCAGAATCCTTAGGGTGAATCCAGGCACCATTGTCTTTTACATGTGTCCTCAGTCTGAGAATCTTTGAGTTAACTTGCAACAACCTTAATCAATGCTAGACGTTCATAAAGTTCATCTGACAGATATAGGGGTTGAATGCAGCTCCAATGGACAAGACTTCATAATTGTAGATGGTGGATATCACTAAAAGTCATTCAAGAAGATACGTAATCATTATAAGCTGGGAAAAACCTCAAATATAGACCTACAGGATAAAGGGAAAACATGTTTTTATGTTCTGCTAGTGGGTCCTGGTGTCATGAGATAAAATTTCAAGTGACTGAATTACTGACAAAAAGCAAAAAGTTCTGTAGTTGAAATGACTTAGTCAGCAGTGACTCCAATTCGGAAGAAAACTTTGCTATCTGACTCAAAAAGGGCGTCTGGTGATGATTAAGGTATTGACGTCAAAGCTGCGTGTGAAAAGTTGGAATAAATTTGTTCCGTGAAATTTGACTGTGGGAAAAGTAATATCTGAAGATCAGTGTAGTAGGTACCATTTCGTTCAGATGTCTCTTATAATTGAATTAAGAAACTAAATATTGATTGTTTTAACTGTACCTTTAAGCATTCATAGACAGAAATTTATCATAATAAATATTAATGAGAAATTGCCTTATCCTTGGGATCGATTTTGCTGAGTCTACATTTTTACAGCTTGCAAAAATTAAGTGTCTTTGGGGCAGAGACTGTCTCTTATTGATTAATTTTAACAGTTCCAAGTGTAGATTCAGGCTTTGTGGAAAGAGAAGCACACATCATGTAGACAGTCTCTTCTATGAGAAGATTGCAGAAGGATGGGAAGGCATTGCTAGGACTCCTCCCACAGGGATGGATTGAAGGGCTCTGAGTCTTAAACCTCATGTCATGAAAATGCTCCCTGCTGCATTCACATCCTTGCCTAACCTAGCAGTGTTTGGGTAAGACTCTGATCATGCTTGCTTCCCCTCCTCTTCCCTGTTTCTTTGATGCTGTCCCACTAAGTAGCACAGACCTCAGACCACTTATGACTCTCCTTTCTTTGCTGTAAGCATGCATTAACATGCTGGGCTACAGAATTCTGGTGTTTTCCTTTGTGAAAGGCTTGTGGAGTCCTTCGATAATTCAAAGTATCTTTTGATGGCTTCTATTCTCCGAGAAAGCAGACGGTTCCCTGTCTTGAAGTAGAGTGGTCATTTGGCACC